>NW_006921630.1:3956621-4012309 GCF_000298275.1 Orycteropus afer afer
CTACCTGCCCCCCCGCCCCCCCCCAAAGTTTCCAAACATTAGTGCTGCTGGAATATTTCTTCTTGCCCCATGTCTCTTCCAGATGATAGAAACAGAGGATGAGATTTGGGAGTGGGGGAAGGAGAAGAGAGGAAACAGGGGCAGCCATACAGGCATTAGAAAATCATCCTGGGAGAACAGCACTCCCCTTCTCACAGAGCAGAAAACCCTGGGTTAAGATGGTATATGCTTGATGAACCAGAGAGACTTGGGGCATCCCAACCGAAAGTAGCTTCTGCCTGAGGAAGGCTCTGCCCTTGTCAGGAAAGCACAGGTGAGAAAATGGCATGTGAGCTCAGAGAAGAAGCTGGTTTTCACAGGTAAGACCCCTCTTCCTGATCAACAAGTTATTCCTGCTGTGGAAGGACTTCAGGTAGCCAGGAATTCTTCTTCATCCTCATTAAGTATGCCTTGTTCTTCAGCTATAACAGGCCATGGTTCTCACCAGTGTGGTCTTTCCTGGGAGAGCCCCTTCTCCTCCTTGCAGAGGGGAAGACCTTGTTGTTTTGAACCTGACCTGAGCCCTTCCTCTCCATGGCCAGGGCACCCCTGGCCAGTATGTGGGTCCTGGGCATTGTGACCTCAGCTGTTCCGCACACAGAGTGGTGGTCATCCTGCTCTCCCCTGGACCTGTAATTTGCATAGGAGTGGCCTGGTCACAGGGGCTGTTGTGGGGAGGCTGGGGAGCTAAAGAACATTCTGGCCTCCTCCATCATGTCGGCCAAGAGGGCAGAACTGAAGAAGACAAACCTGGTAAAGGAGAAACATTGCTGAGTAATGTGGGGTCTCTTTGAGCTCCTACTGCATGGAGGTGGAGTGGGGGAGAGAACGATCCTATGAATCTTTGATTATTCTCTTCTCTGTTTGGAGCTTGAAGTAGCTTCTTAGCTTGGAATTGGGGTGGGATTAGTCCCTAGCTTTGGAGTGGGAAGGAAAGAGACCTCTGCTGACTTCCTCTTGGCACAAGGAGCACTGTTATACCCCCTGCTCACTCACAGAGCCGTGACCCCAGGCCGGGCTTGCACCATGTCAGCATCTGACATTCATGCCTAAGGCTCTCAAATAACCTAATCTGGTAAATATAATTGTCACCCCCATTTTATAGCTGAGAAAATGGAGGCTCAGAGAGACTACGTATCTTGTCCAAGTTGACCCAGCTAGTAAGGACAGGTGAGATTAGAACCCAGGTCTGTCTATCCCCAAAGCCTGTGCTCCTAAACCAATGCTTGGCTTCTTTAAAGTTATCTTAAAGTGCTCTCTTTGCCCAGGCCCTTCCAGCAAGGAGAGGGCTGCCTGCTGAATGGTCAGGCACATGTGTGTAAGAAGAGTATAATATGACAAGATTTGAGTTGTCCTGAATCAGGTAGGTGTGTTGGGGGTTATGTGGGCCTGAGCTCAAGCACAGCTGGGCAGAAAGGTTAGAGTAGGTGTCCTTTTGCAAGGGCTGAGTGTTAAACCAGTTGCTATCGAGTTAATTCTGACTCATGGAGACTCTGTGTATGTCAGAGCAGAACTAGGTTCCACAGGATTTTCGATGGCTATAATCTTTCAAGAAAAAGCTCTAGTGGTGTAGTGGTTAGGGCATTTGGATGCTAACCAAAAGTTGGTGGTTCAACCCACTAGCCACTCTGCAGAAGAAAGATGAGGCAGTCTGCTTCCATGAAGATTTACAGCCTTGGGAACCCAAGGTGGGGGAGCATTATGAGTTGGAATTGACTGGATGGCAATGAGTAGTACCAATCTTTCAGAAGTAGGCTGCTAGGTCTTTCCTTTGTGGCATGTCTGGTTAGATTTGAACCACCAACCTATCAGTTAGCAGCTGAGTGTTTAACTGTTTGTATTACCCAGAAACTCCTATGACCTCCTTGTTGTTGTTGTTGTTATGTGCCGTCAAGTCAGCCCAGACTCATAGCGACCCCTCCTTGGGTTTCCAAGGCAGTATCACTACGGAAGTAGGATTGCCCAACCTTCCTTCCGAGGAGTGGCTGGTGGGTTTGAACCGCCAGCCTTCTGGTTAGCAGTCAAGTGCTTTAGCCACTATGCTACCTCCTTAGCCCTCCCATAATCCTGATGACTGACAGGCTGACTTCCACTGCCTTTCTCTGCAGAACAAGAACTGCAAGACAGTTTGCCTGGAATTGAAGGCAGAGCCCACCAAAGTAAGAAGCTTTCTTGAGGCCATGCAGACAGCTAGGCTTGAGGGTCATGGGGGCTAGGTGGAGTTAGGGGTCATTCACTGTTCCTGGTGGCCAGGACCTGTCCCAGGTATTATGGGGGAGAGAGAGAGAGAGAGAGAGGAAGTGGGAGGGGGAGGAAGAGGAACAGAGAGAGAGAGGGAAAGAGAGAGAGCGAGAAAGAAGAAAAATTCAGTATTGTTACATGGACTATGCAGAGAAGTAAAATAGGGAAGTGATTGGGTGGCTGCTTTAGATTGGATGGTCAGGGCAGGCCTTCATTTGAGCTAAAGATCATGCAAAGAAAAGAGAAAAAGCATTCTTGGGCAGAGGAAGAAGCAAATGCTGTGCTCTAAGGTGGAGACAAGCTTAGCTGTTCAAAGGACAGAAAGAGCTGAGCCCATGGGACCTGGGAGACATGAGCTCAGAGAAGGAAAAGGATTGAGAGAAACTTGTGAACAGGTGTGGCCCCCAGCTATCACCTCTGTGCCCTGGCCCTCAGGAGGAACAGAATCTCAGGGGCACCTCTCCTGCCTCATCCACCCACATTTGTACTTTCTGAGGTTCTGCATTTCCGGTTTCGATCAACAGGCATATGACTACAAAGGAGTTAAACAAGAAGGGCCATCAACCAAGACAGGAGGGACACATGACTTAAAGGTAAGAGTGTGAATCCGGATGGCAGGGGGAATCAGCACGTGGGAGGAGAGTTGGTGGCCAGCAACTCAGCTGAGCTCAAATAAAGCTGTCGGCGCCTACAGCGCTGCTCTAGGCCTTGTGATCTCATTCCCTCGGATTCTTTCTTTTTTAACTTTTTATTTTGATATAATTTAAGACTTACAGAAAGTTGCAAAAAAATAGCACAATGAATTCTAGTATACCTTTCGCCCAGACTCCCTCATGTGTGCATTTTCTTGTGGTTGCTTTATTCTTTTTTTAAACAAAATTCACATTTTATTTAGATTGAAATAAACTGTACAAAATTGATTTTCTTCACCAAAATAACTAATATTTTCTGTGTTATTCCTAGATAAACCAGGTTTTCCAGGTTTTGCTTATAAATCAAGATGAGGCAGTAGATACAGTCATGGTAAAAGATAGAAGAAAACATGGATCAGTTGTTAGAGTCCATGGTCTCTGATCCTGTCCTGTGGTTGCTTTATTCTTGTTCTCTCCCCATATCTCTACATGTTCCTGTTAGTTATATCCTGAACCATTTGAGAATAAGTTATCCCTTTACCCCTAAATCCTCAGTCTGTGTTTCCTCAAACAATATCCAGAGTAAAATAACAGAAATCAGGAAATTAACATAGATACTTGTACTGATCTACAGTTTTTATTCTAATATTATCAATTGTCTCACAAAAGCCTTTCATGACCAAGGAAGAAAAAAAAAAAAACCTTTTCTGGTCCAGGATCCAATTCAGGATCACATGTTACATCTAGTTGTCATTCTCTTTAGTTTCCTATAATCTGGAGCAGTTCTTCAACTTTTGTCTTCTCTGATGCTGACATTTTTAGGATTACAAATCATTTATTTTGTAGAATGACCTCTAATTTGGGATTGTCTGATGTTTCCTCGAGACTGGGTTTAGGTTTCGCACCCTGGCAGCATGTCACAGACCTGACACACAGTACATCCTATCAGGAGGCACACGATGTCCACATGCCCCATTAACCTACTTTTTTTACAACATCCTTTCTTTCCTCCCTGATGGGAAGTATCTCTGGGTTTCTCTTTTGGCAGTGCTCCAGGATCTTTCTTTTCCTCCATTTATCAGTTTCCTTCCATCCAAGACATTTCTCCACTCATTCTCTTCCCCATTTTATTTCCTCAGAATGAACTCAGGAAAGTGAGGGAAGAGCTCAAGGAAAAAATGGAGGAGATAAAGCAGGTAAAAGGATGAGTGTTTACATAACATGGGGGAGAAGGGTAGCTTAAAGAAAAATGCAACTCCTAACTTTCAGTAATGAAGGAAATCAGGAGTTTCATGGGAAAAGCAATAAAACCAACTCAGCTACAATCCATTAGGGTGCTTAAGTGTTGGGTGGCTTAGGATATTCATTTCTTGTTCGATACTTAAAACTTATTATTTATTTATTTATTTAGAGTCTTTCCAAATATTTAGACTCTGGTGGCATAGTGCCTAAGGCATTTGACTGCTAACCAGAAGGCTGGCAGTTCAAACCCACCAGCCACTCCTCGAAAGGAAGGTTGGGCAATCTACTTCCATAGTGATACTGCATTGGAAACCCAAGGAGAGGTCGCTATGAGTCAAGTCTGACTTGATGGCAGTGCATTGCATTTTTGTTATATAAGGACTCTCTAAGGTGCCTCATTGATAAGATTGGGCTGATACAACCTTAGTGACCAAGCAGAGTGAGAGGGCTGACCTGGATTTGGGGACAATCAGGGACCAATTCCTTCCTCTTAACTCATCAGTCCTGGGACCACTGTGGAGCTAGAACTCTTCTTGTTTCTATGACAGAATCACATATACCAGTTGCCATTGAGTCAATTCCAAGTTATGGCAACCTGACTTAAGTAAAGAGCTGTGCTCCACAGGGATTTCAATATCCATGGATTTTTTTGTTTGTTTTCTAGGAGTAGATTGCCGCCCTTTCTTCCCAGGTAACTGGGTGGATTAGAACGTCCTATCTTTGTGTTAGCAGCTAAACATGTTAACTATTTGTATTACCCAGGAACCACCTATAGCATACTTTACAAAAGGAAAATAATCAAGGAGGGATGAATAATTGACACTGTAGTCTGAGCTCCACATGTAAGCCTTGCAATAAGCCAGATCTAAGCCTTACTAAAGCTGAGGGTGATGATAAATGACTTGGTGGTACAGGTACCCTAGTCCCTTCATAGACTCCTTGGGAAGAAAGTGGCTTTAGTAAGCCATTATTAATCCATTCCTTGAGCTTTCTCCAGCTCATTCCATAGAAGCAGCTGCAGCCTTTTGTTTATAAAGCTCCAAAGAAGACTCTGCAACTGTCTTCAGTTGTCAAGCCATGTCTTGTCAAGCCATGCCTTTCTTCCTTATTAGATAAAAGATGTAATGGACAAAGATTTTGATAAACTCAAGGAAATCGTGGAAATTATGAAGGTAAGCACTTATGGAGTACCTTCCATGTGCCAGTACCATACTGGAAACTATGGAAGAGATACCAACCCTGCCTGACCTCTATGTCCTTACAATCTAGTAGGAGCACCAGACTCCATTACAAAAAGAATTACACACAAGTAAGTATTAAGCTAAATACCTGGGACCTAAATGATAATTGGCTGTCAACTGATTAAAGGCTTGGAGAAGAGAGATATGAATGTGGGTTGGAGTAATCCGAAAGGTCTTTATAGAGAAAGTGAGCTTAAATTGAGCCTTGCAGACTACGTTGGAGGCTTAACGCAAATCTAATAAAAAGCCCAGTAAGTTTATGTTTTAACTCAAGAAATGAGGAGGATTAGATTCTAAAACAGTGGTTCTCAAACTTTTGTGTGTTCCAGAATCACCTCTAATACGGAGCACAGACACCATGCTGTAATGGGATGGGGCTTGGTCCCTTGTATTTTTGACAAGTTCTTCAGGTTAAAATTTGAGAACCACTGATGCAGAAGCATAAACAGACAAAAGTAGATATCTACAAATTTCTTAAAGAGTTCAAAAGGGGACTGGCCATAGTAAACATTAAAATTCCCATTGTTGTATACTGCCGAGTCAATTCCAACTCATAGCGACCCTATAGGACAGAGTAGAACTGCCCATAGGGTTGTAATCTTTACAGAAGCAGACTGCCACATCTTTCTCCCATGGAGTGGCTGGTGGGTTTGAACTGCCAACCTTTCAGTTAGCAGCTGAGTCCTTAACTACTGCTTCACCAGGGATCCTTAAAGTTCACAATAAAGCTATAATAATCAAATCAGTTGTTATAGCCCAAAGAACACTAGAGCAATGAGTGAAACAGAATAGATAATCTAGTAATAGTAGGTGGCTGCCTGCTGAAGATGTGCTAAGAATTACCTGTGGGCTTTTAAAGGTCTCTGTACCCCCAGGTCCAAGGACCTCTGGTGGCATAGTGGCTAAGGCATTTGACTGCTAACCAGGTCGGTGGTTCATAATCCACTAGTTGCTCCACAGGAAGAAGATGAGACAATCTACTTCTGTAAAGATGTACAGCCTTGGAAACCCAATGGGGGTCACTATGAGTTGGAATTGACTTGATGGCAGTGGGTTTGGTTTTTTATACCCAGGTCCAAGCCCAGATGAACAGAATAAAATTCTCCATGTTTGGGGAGAGTTACTCAAGACTCCATAACTGACTCTGATGCTTACCTCAGGATGACAATCAGGTTCTAAACACTTTAGCAGTAGTTATTAACCTTGACTGCACATTAAAATCACCCGGGGAGCTTTGCAATACCTCCCCACACACACTTATACCCAGGTTGTACCCCAGAACAATTAAATTAGAACCTCTTGGGATAAGGTCTAGGCACCAGTGGTTTTCAAAACTTCCCAGGTGATTCCAATGTACACTCAAGATTGAAAACCATAGCTCTATAACATTTTAAATATGATAGAGGTGATTTTTTTTTTTGTATGCCACCAAGAAGGAAAGGATTATATACTATTTAGGAACATTGGTTATTTAAAAAAAATTCACTGCCTTTGAGTCAGATCCAACTCATAGCGACCCTCCTTGGGTTTCTGAGGCAGTATCACTACGGAAGTAGATTGCCCAACCTTCCTTCCAAGGAGTGGCTGGTGGGTTTGAACCGCCAGCCTTCTGGTTAGCAGTCAAATGCAAAAATTCAGTTTGTTAATTCTGTAAATGGAACTAATGTCTACATAGTAAATTTAAATAATAAAAACCAATAAGTTATAAGTGATTATTTAACTAGATAGTCTAAATATAAAAACAATGGAAGAAATCACAGAAGAAATGTTGATAGATTTAACTATGTAAAAATTTTAAATTATGATGGAAAGTGTCATATATACAATTAAAAAGCAAACAACATGATGGGAAAACAATTTTTCACAAATATGATAGACATAAACCAAAAACCAAATTCACTGCTGTCGAGTCAATTTCGACTCATAGCGGCCCCTCCTTGGGTTTCCAGGGCAGTATCACTACGGAAATAGATTGCCCAACCTTCCTTCTGAGGAGGCTGATGGGTTTGAACTGCCAATCTTCTGGTTAGCAGTCAAATGCCTTAGGCACTATGCCACCAGAGCTTCTCATGATAGACATAGACAAAGGTTTTATTCTTAACATGTAAAGCTCACACAACTCAGTAAAAACCCAATGGGAAAGTGAGCAGAGGGCATGAATAGATAATCCACAGAACAGAATATAACTAAAAAGCAATAAACATGAAAAAAAAAGTATTAACTCATGAATAATCAAATAAATGCACATGAAGGCAATAATTAGACAATTATTACATTCAAATAAGCAGAGTTTAAAATTATGACAATAAAGACAAGAGAGGAATGCTATTACTTTTTCTGATGGGACTGCAAATTTGTACAAAACTGGAAAGTTATAGACAATACCCCAGTATCAGAGTCAATTCCAAGTCATAGAGACTCTATAGGACAGAGTAGAACTAGGATTTCCAAAGTCGTGGTCTTTACAGAAGCAGACTGCCACATTTTTCTCCCACAGAGAGGCTGAAGTACAAACCATCAACATTTCAGTTAGCAGTTGAGCACTTAGCCACTGTACCACAACAGTTCCTTAACTAAACAATGTTTATGTTAGGTGCTGTCAAGTCAGTTCCAACTCATAGGGACACCATGTACAAAACAACAAAACATTGCCTGGTCCTGCACCATCCGACTAATCATTGCCATGTTTGAGCCCATTGTTGCAGCCACTATTGTCCATCTCATTGAAAGAAAACAAAAAACCAAATCAATTGCCATCAAGTTGATTCTGACTCAGTGACTCTGTAGGACAAAGTAGAGTTGCCCCATAGTGTTTCCAATGCTGTAAATCTTTAAGGAAGTGAACTGCCTCTCTTTCTCTCTCAGAGTGGCTGGTGGGTTCAAATCACCAAACTTTTGGTTACCAGCTGCACCACCAGAGCTCCTTTCTTGTTGAAAGACTTCCTCTTTTTCACTGATCCTCTACTTCAACAAGCATGATGTCTTTCTCCAGAGACTGGTCCCTCCTGATAACATGTCTAAAGTGTATGAGACAAAGTCTCACTTTCAAAGAATATTCTGGCTTTACTTCTTCCGATACAAATTTGTTTGTTCTTTTAGTAGTCCATGGTATATTCAATATTCTTCACCAACACCATCATCCAAATGCATCAACTCTTCTTTGGTCTTCCTTATTCATTATATAGCTTTCATATGCATATGAGGCTCTTCAAAAGAAAATGGCTTGGGTCAGGTACACCTTAGTCCTATAGGTGACATCTTTGCTCTTTAACACTTTAAAGAAGTCATTTGCAGCAGATTTGCCCAATATAGTACGGCATCTGATTTCTCGACTGCTGCTTCCATGAGCATTCAATGTGGATCCAAATAAAATGAAATCTTTGACAACTCCAATATTTTCTCCATTTATCATGATGTTGGTTATTGGTCCAGTTGTGAGGATTTTTGTTTTATGTTGAGGTGTAATACATACTGAACTCTAGTCTTTGATCTTCATCCGTAAGTGCATCACGCCATCTTCACTTTCAGCAAGCAAGGTTGTGTCATCTGCATATTGCAGGTTGTTAATGAGTCCTCTTCTAATCTGATGCCTTGTTCTTCATAGAGTCCAGCTTCTTGGATTATTTGCTCAGCATACAGATTGAATAAGTATGGTGAAAATATACATACTTGATGCTTACCTTCCCTGATTTTAAACCATTCAGTATCCCCTTGTTTTCTTTGAATGGCTGCCTCTTGGTCTATGTACAGGTTCTGCATGACCACAATTAAGTGTTCTGGAATTCTCATTCTTCACAGTGTTATCCATAATTTGAAAATGCCTTTGCATGGTTGATGAAACCCACTTAACCATTACCATTATTCCAACTCATAGCAACTCTACGGTGCAGAGTAGAACTGCCCCAGTAGACTGCCTTATCTTTCTTCTGCGGAGAGGCTGGTGGGTTCAAACCACTGACCTTCTGGTTAATAGTCAAATACTTTAATCACTGCACCACTAGAGTTCCTTCAATAAAATACAGGTAAACATATTTCTGGTATTCTCTGCTTTCAGCCAAGATCTATCTGACATCAGCAATGATATACCTTATTCCACGTCCTCTTCTGAATATTGCTTGAATTTCTGGCATTATCTGTCTATGTACTGCCACAAATGTTTTTGAATTATCTTCAGCATAATTTTACTCATGTGCAATATTAATGATATGTTTGATAATTTTCTCATTCTGTTGGATCACCTTTTTTTGGGACACAAATATGGATCTCTTCCAGTTGGATGGCCAAGTAGTTGTCTTCCAAATTTCTTGAGATAGATGAATGAGCACTTCCAGCATTGCATCTGTTTGTTGAAACATCTCAACTGGTATTCCATTGATTCCTGGCGCCTTAGTTTTCACCAGTGTCTTCAGTGCGTTAGATAATAAATATCCAAAAATTTCAAAACCCTTGACTTATCATTTTCACTTCTCAAAATCTAACCAATGAGAATTAGAAATGCTAACACAGCTACATAAAAAAGATATTCAACACTGAATTATTTATAATAGCAAAATTTTAGAAACAAACCAAAATTTTCAACAGGAGAGGAATGGCCAAGTAAATAATGGTATACTCATATAATGAAAATTAGGAACTATCAAAGACAATGTTTAGAAAGAATACTTATAATGAAAAGTGAAAAAGCAAGACATAAATGATATATGCAGTTGTTTTCAACTAGTTGAAAATGAGTAAATAAACATACAGAAAAAAGTTGAACAGGTATATGCTGAAATAGTTCATTGTGGTTATTTCTGGGTGGTGAGAGTTTTTTCCTTTTATATTCCTCCAAATTTTCCAAAATTTCTAAAGTGAACATGTATTATTTTTTATATTAAAAGGCAAATTCTACAATCAACCATCTGAGACCAAAAGGGCAACATAAGACCAAAAGCAAAGCTCAGAAAGCCAGAAGGGGCAGGAAAGAAGAATGGGTGTAGACAGGGAACTGAGGGAGAAAGGGGGAAGGGTGCTGTTCCATTGATGGGATTGCAACCAATGGCACAAAACAAAATGAGTATATACTGTTGAATGGAAAACAATTTTCTCAGTAAACTATCACCCAAACTACACACACACACACACACACACACACAGATATTTTTTGGTTGGGGGAGGCAAACCCAATTAAGAGTTTAGTTTTGTTAGTGGGTAGGACTGGCTACAGAGAGCACCAGGAGCCTCTTTCAGGCCCAGGAACAGCTTGAACACAGCAGGGAAGCAGGATGAATGTCACGTGTATCCCAGGCAGTGGGGAGATCAGTCATAAAGTGGGATCACTGGGGGACACTGTGAGAAATAAATTGAATAGGCACAAAGGCAGTGGATAATGAAGGCCTTTGAAAGACAGGCAGACAAGCTGGGACTTGATCTGTAAGCAGTAAGAGGACTCTGGAGATTCTTAATCAAAGAACATGCTAGGAGCAGCACTTCAGAAAGCTTAGCCCGCAGCTGTTTGCAAGGTGGCTGGCCCTGTGTGTGTGTGTGTGTGTAAGGGGTATGTAGGGAGCAGGTGGGGGCTGTCTGGCAGCAAGAACACCCACCAGGAGCCTGCATCCTGGCTCAAGGTGATGAAAACAGGGCTAGGTGTTGGAATAGAAGGGAAAGAATAATTCTGAAAGATGCATCTAAGGAAAAATAACAGCTCTGTGTGACAGATTCAATATAGAAATTGAAGGAGAGGTAAGCATCCATTATGACACCAAAGTTTTAATCTGGGTGATTAGAAGGAAGTGGTGACAATGACAAGAAAGTTGGGAAATGAAGCTAATTTAGACAGGAAAATGAGATGAATTTGGCATATAATGAGTTTGAAGTACCTGTGAGACTAGAAAGAGCCCTGGTGGTGCAGTGGTTAAGCGCTTAGCTGCTAGCTGAAAGGTTGACTGTTGGAACTCGAAAGAAAAATGAGGCAGTTGGCTTCCATAAAGATTTACAGCCTTGGAAATCCTATGGGGCAGTTCTACTCTGTCCTATAAGGTCATTATGAGTCACAATCCACTCCACGGCAATGGATTTTTTTTTTTTTTTTTTTGGTGAGACCAAAGGACGTTTTGACTCCAAATTTTTCTAGGGTGCATTTTGTTTTCAAGGATATTTTCACTGTGTTTATGAATGCAGATATTTTACTCCAAATTTATACTAACATTTAAAATTGCTTTTCAAGAAAATATTTCTGAAATTGTCTCTATTCAGGCACCATAATTCCTTGATCAATTTTCTACAGCTGATCTAATAAACTGCTTCCAAATGTTTCATTTTTTTAATTAAAATTATTTTCACTGGAGTAAATTATTTGTCTTTTATATTTTGTGATGACCAATCAAACCTGATTTTGTCCATAGTGGATATTATCAAATATACCTTCTGCCACCTCAGAACATCTTTTGTGGCTACTATTTTTATCAAGCCCAATTTTCCCTGGTCAAATTTTATGAGTCTAAACTTTGCCAAGAATGTTTAATTCTGCTGTCAGTTCTTGGTAAAAAAAAAAAAGAATGTATGTGCTACTTTAAGTACCATCAGTTTTATTTTGTGTTGACCAGATCTTCCAGGAATTGGGTAAAAGATAGAGCAATTATAAATACATAGGGCCTGAGTGCACGGCAGGGGTCACAGCATTGGATTCAAAATGCCTTTGGGGTCAGAAGATTTGTTTTCTTGGTTCCATCACTTTATAGGCATTGAACCAAGACATCTCCTGGTTTTATTCAAGGTATGAGATCGGATAAATGATTTCCTGACCTGTGACTCAAAGAGAGATGTGAGACAAGTCCCCTAATGATTCTACTTGTGCTTCACCTCATCATGGAATGGGAAGAGGGGAAGGGAGAAGTGGTACAAGTTGCCACCTCCCTCTCCTACAGCCACCTCACCCAAGTCTAGTGAGGATTTTTGAGGAAATAAGCTGACAGGATAATCTCTAAATGGTTTGCAGAGAGAGTCTGGGGGAAGTAGGTTTCAAAAGCCCTTTAAAACACAGATTCTAGCTTTGAATTCTCCCTTAAAGGACCTGCAGAAAGATATGGATGAGAAGATGGACATCTTAATAAATATCCAGAAAAACAACAAACTGTAAGTATAACCTGAACCCATCTCTTCTTGTCCCTAAAGAGTCCCCCTTCACTTTGCTAGTGCCTTCAGTGTCCAGATGACACTTGGTTCTCCAAGGAGTGGTTTTGGTTTCTATTGCCCCAATGGCTTGGAGTCAAGGCCTTCCATGGCCACCATTGCTACTGATGATTGCCTTGTCATCTTGGAAAGGGTCTTGCCAAACCTCTGTCCCCACTCTGATTCCCAGAACCCTTAGAAAAGGACCAAAGAACTGGCAGGAACTCAAGCTTATGGAAAATACAGCTTCACACTCACCATTCAGGCTCAATAAAATGTGTGGAGCTGATGGAGCACAGACGTCTGTTTGTCACAGGAAGATCATGGTACCACAACGAATAAAACAGGACTCAGTGGATTCCACTCATTGTAGGGCCTGCGTAAGTGAAGCCCAGCCCAATCCCAGCACCAGGGCTAGAACAGGACCTCTGGGGTCCTGTTCCTCTCTGACTGTCTCTGAGCCTCCTCACTCCCCTACCTCTTGTAAAGGGACTCACACCATCCTTCTGATGTCCTCTGAATGCCTCCCTAGTCTAGAGCTCTCTCTTAACTTTCTTGCCCTCTAGACCCAAAGAGAATCCTAAGCCATGACAATATTGGATTCTACCCTTGGGAGCTCTGGTGGTGTAGTGCCTAAGGTATTTGACTGCTAACCAGAAGGCTGGTGGTTCAAACCCACCAGCCACTCCTTGGAAGGAAGACCAGGCAATCTATTTCTGTAGAGATACTGCCTCGGAAACCCAAAGAGGGTCGCTATGAGTTGGAAACTACTCGATGGCAGTGAGTTTGGTTTTTATGGTTTACCCTTAGATGTGCCAGCAACAAAGTGCCACTGGGTTATTCTATCCTGTCATAGCAAGGCCTGATTAGGGGACCATCAGGCTGGCCATGTTGGGCCAGGGAGAAATGATTGTTCTTGTGCCGCTTTGTCCTCTGCAGGAGAAAGGTTTGTTGTGTGGCCCCTCAGAAAACTACTGTCAGAGGTAGGTGCCTTTTCTCACTTGGGTACCTCATGAATCACAAAGGGAGTGTGACAGGGCTGCACTTGCATCAGACCCCACTGGATGGTTTTCTGGAGGGGGTGAGATTATTAATGGACACTACCTCCCACCATTAACACAGAGGACATGCACACCATGGGCATCAGTGGCATCTGGAAGGGGCACTTAGGTAACCAAGTCCAGAGGTTACTGCAGAGTCTCAGGAGGGAGGAGCTTACTCCCAAGATGCCCTTTCACCTCTGGTGGGGAGGGTGTGTCCACAGCTGCTGGCCTGAACTTGTCTCAGATTCCTGCCTTTTTCCCCATCTTGCAAGAAAATTCCACACCAGGCCTGGGCACCTTTCTCACCCTTGACATCTGAAGCTGCCTTCTGATTCAGGTTTACTTCAACCCCAGTGCAACCAAGGACATTCTTCCAACCTTCTTCAGTCATAGAACCTAACAACAGCTCCTCCCAGCTCCTTGAGCTGCACAGTAAGGACTTGTTGCCCTCTCTAATATCATCCCACCCCAGGCCTCCACTGGGAGATTAAAATCTTCGTTGAAAGTCAAAACGGGGTCACTGTTTTGAATATTAGTCCAAAACTTAAATATGCAAGGAGTGTCCGTTTTCTTGTTCTAAATCAACATATTTCAGATTTGAACCCTTCTTCCTGCTTCCTGATGGATTAGTGGGAAACTACCTAAGTTATCTCAAAATCTCTCCTACAGCCACCTCCTCCCTCCACACCACCTGGTTCTGCAAAGGTCCCAGGTCTCACATGGGTAGGTCAAAACACAGGAGACCCTCATCGTCTTATCCAATTCGTCCCTTCTTGTCCTTGCCTTACTGCACCTGCACTATGTGTGGGGCCTGGTGTCTTGGGGGAATGGGGTGGGGAATCTCTTGCCTGCACTGTTCCCCTGACAACTAGCAGGGCCTGGGTTCCTACAGAACTTGGTGCTCTTCCTGGGATCTGAAGATCTACCTCCTGGCCTCCTCTACGGCTTCCTCTCCCCTCCTCTGAAGGAGTCACATCCCTCTAGAGGTTCTTAGGCCTTTGCTTCTGTGGGTATGGGCCAGTAACCTCTGACTGCTCTACTTTCTGTCCTGCCCCCAGTCCCCTAACTGAGGGAAGATGAAGCTTGGCTGCTAGCTTGAAATGAAAGTAAAGACACAGAGGTAACAGTGTTTTAATAAATTATCCTGCCATGAGTGTGATTCTTTGGCTCTAGTTTGACAAAAGAGGGATTAATAGGATTCCATATTTTATTTCATACTAGCTGTTTCTTACCTCTTTTCTAAGCTCACTGCTTCTGCTGTCCTTTGCTGTGTAACATAACTTATTCACAGGTTCAGGGAATTAGAGTGGATATCTTTGAGGGCCATTTTTCTACCTACCAAAGGGGATTTCTTGGACCCTGTCCTTTGACTACCAAACTTTCAAACAGTTGGGGATACTAAATTAATCAGTTCTGTGCTGTGGTGGTTGTAAAATGGGCCTATAAATTCTTTGATGCTCTTCCTTCAAGAAGTGGAGCCTACGGCACCATAGTTGCAGGGGACATCAAGCTCAATTGACATAACATACTACACATTACATTGTTCCACCTCCTACTTTGGCAAGTAGCGACTGGGATCTTAAAAGCTTGCAAGCAGCCATTTAGATGCAACGATGGGTCTCTCCTCGTACAGAGCAAAGAAGAATGAAGAAAATCAAAGATTCATGGAAACAATTAGTCCTTGCAACTAGTACAACATGTGATCCTCAGCCTATATGACTATGAGACCAGAAGAACTAGATGGTGCCTGACTACCACTGTCAACCACTCAAAGGGGGATCTATGTAGGAGATCCTGGATAGGGAGAATAATGTGGAACAAAACTCAAAATCATTTGGGGGTGGGGGGGAAAGGGATGGACTAGGTTTGCTGGTCTGATAGAGCCTGGTGGAACCCCTGAGACTATGGCCCCTAGCTGCCCTTCAGGTCTGGAATTGAACCCACATCTGTAGCTTCCAGCCAAACAAAAGACAGGCATATGAGTTGAACATGTACCTGAGGTAGATACACTCCTTGGAGAGAACAATCATAGGAGAAAGAAGGGCTGTGTATGCACAGGGAGACAGCTCAGGGCACAGGAGTGCATGGAGGGATGGACGGAGGGAAGAGATAACTATGGGGAAGAAGTGGGAGGGGAGCTGTTGCATTGTGGTAAATTGTAGTCAATGTCATGAGACAATGTGTGTGTGAACTGCTGTATGGAAGTGAATTTGCTCTGTAAACCTTCACACAAATCACAATTAAAAAAAAAAAAAAAACCCTCATTGTCATTGAGTCAGATCTCACTCATAGTGACCCCTCCTTCCTTGGGTTTCCGAGGGGCTATCACTATGGAAGTAGATTGCCCAACCTTCTTTCCGAGGAGTGGTTGGTGGGTTTGAACCACTAGCCTTCTGGTTAGCAGTCAAATGCCTTAGGCATTATGCCACCAAATCAGAAAAAAGAGGAAATCCGTCAATGAGATGAATGGATACACGCTGCAAGAATAGGCTCACATATAGCAAAGATTGTGAGGGTGGTGCAGGACTGGACAGCATTTCATTCTGTTGTGCATACGTTTGCTGTGAGTCAGAACAGACTCAATGACATCTAACAACAGCATAGATGTGTTGTTTAAAAAACAAAAAAAAGAAATGGAGCCTAATTCCTCTTACCTTGAGTGTGGGCTGGGTATAGTGACTTTCTGCTAATGAACAGAATATTGTAGAAGTGATGATGTGTTACTTCCAAGGCTAGGTTGTAAAAGACATAGTGGCTTCCATCTTGCTCTGTCTCGTATCACTGATATGAATGAAGTTAGCTGCTGTGTTTTGAGGATACTCAAGCAGTCTCACGGAGAGGGCCACTTGGCAAAGAACTGAGGCCTCCTGCCAACAGCCATGTTAGTGAGCCATGCTCCAGCTCCAGTCAAGACTCAAAATGACTGTAGCCCTAACCAGCATCTTGACTGCACTCACATGTGAGACCTTCTGCCAGAATCTCCCAGCTAAACTAATCCCCAATTCCTGACCTACAGAACTGTGAAATAATAAAGGATTGTTGCTTTAAGTTGCCAAGTTTTGGGGTAATGTTTTTATACAGCAATAGGTACTACACATACATATATCTTGTTTGTCTTTTTTTGTTGGTTTTCTTAAAGATTTATTTTAACCAAGTTACAAAGTATATCGTTGTGTGCACAAATACTAAATATACAGCTTAGTTTTTTATATACAGATACATCACCAAGGTTCTTATAGAACATTTCCAAACCATATCTCTCCCCCAACCTACCAAGTTACCACTATTCTAATATCTACTATTATGTATTATTTTGCCTGTTCCTGAAATTGATATAAATGGAATCGTACATTATGTATTCTTTTGTGTCTCATTTCTTTTGCTCAAAATTATGTCAGTGTAATTCACTCATACTGTTGTAGATAGCAATAGTTTATTTTTAAATTACTATGCAGTTTCCATTTTATGGGTCCACCATAATTTATTTCTCCATTCTCCTCTTGGTGATTCACATCATTATTTATTTATTTATTTATATTGTGCTTTGGGTGCAAATTTACAGAGCAGAATTTGTTGTACATTCAACAGTTCATGTGCATTTGGCTTCACTCCCCAATTGCCATCTCCAGCCCTAACCCACTCTCCTCCTCTCCCTTCCCAGTGACACCCCCCCATCCCTATGCCCTTCTTAGTTATGCACTCCTGTCTGTCTAGCTTTTCCTCTGTGTGAATGTTGCCCCTCTAGTGCCCCATGGCCGATTGCTCTAAGGGGTGTATCTCCATAGAATAGATGGGTGCATCGCCCTGGGTTGGGTGTTCTGCATGTATGTCTTATTTACTATTGGGCTGAGAACCAGCCCTTGGGAGTGAGTTTTATCCCAGGCCTGAAGTGTATCCCAGGGCCATAGTCTTGGGGGTCCCATCAGACTGCACCCAACCAGTAATTCTGGTTGTTATTGTGTTTTTGCATTTTGTTTGACGTTTTTCCTTCCACTCTATCCAGGATCTCCAGTTTTGATCCCTTCCCAAATGGTTGGCATTGGTAGCCAGGCACTATCTAGTTCTTCTGATCTCAAGAACCTTCATGTCCTAGGGCTGATTGTTTCCAAATGCCCTGGGTTTTCTTCATTCTTCTTCACTTCAGAAGAGAGGAGACCATTAGCTGCATCTTAGATGGCCGCTTGAAACCTTTTAAGACCCAAGTCGCTATTCACCAAAGTAGGTTGTGGAACAAGATTTTTATGTATTATGTTGTACCAATAGAGTCTGGTGTCCCCCAGTACTGCGGTCCTGAGTCAGCAGATCCAGTGGTTCTCTCCCAAGGTGTCTGGTGGTCTCTGAGGGATTGCTCCAAGTCTGTTTTCTGTTGCTTCTGTAATGATTGGGTTATTTTGTATCACTAGTATCTGTGCAAGATTATCCTCAGCTGAATATGTCATTGGTCTAGGGCACATTCCTGTTCACTGACCCCCATCTGATCTTCTCAGTTGTCTATGTATTTATCTGTAGCCTGGTGTTTCGTGTTAGTGGTAATGCAGTATTGTGCATATACCAGTATTATTGTTGTTGTTGTTATGTGCCATCAAGTCAGACCCAACCCATAGTGACCCCTCCTTGGGTTTCCAAGGCAGTATCACTACGGAAGTAGATTGTCCCATCTTCCTTCCGAGGAGTGGCTGGTGGGTTTGAACTGTCAGCCTTCTGGTTAGCAGTCAAGTGCCTTAGGCACTATGCTACTAGAGCTAGTCTTCATAAATTTGCGTGTCACCTTTGTGCAGGGGGCATGCTAATATTTTTTGTATCATTCCAATTTTAGTATATGTGCTGCTGAAGCAAGCACCCACATTATTATTTAAAATAATCTAAATAAGAAGGCATTCTCCCAGTTGCCCTCTGTCCATTTTGCCCAGCCTTTAAACTTCTTCCTTGGCCCACAATGCACTGCAAGTTCTGCTTCCCCTTCACTAATGAACGTGTGAAAGGGCCCCTCTGTCTCACGCTATCACTCTGCACACACGTAGGACTCCACCCTGCTTTTCTCATGAACCTGGACCTTTGTAGCCAATTCCAATTATCTGTCTGCAGTTCTCACTCTTCTACATTTAATTCCTGCTTCTGAACCTGGGAATGAACCATCCTTAGATTCCCTGGCATTCTTAACTTTACTCTTGTTTTTTCTACTCCCTACTCCAGCTTCTCTTTTGCCGTCTCTCTTGACTATTACTCCTCGGACTACATTCTAAATATGAGCAACCTTTAGGCTTTCCCCTTTATCTTTTTACTGTTTTTTTTTTTTTTTTTTTTTTTAGGGTCCTACTTCACCTCCTTCTTAAAGACTGAGGGCAGAAGTCAAGTTTGTCTTGTTCAACCTAGCATTCCCAGAATTAACAACCTCTTCAGTGAGGAGTCCCGGTAGTTCAGTTAACACAATTGGCTACTCACTGCAAGTTGGAGGTAGAAGTCCACCTTGAGGCATCTCAGAAGAAAGGCCTGGCTATCTATTTCTAAAAGATCAGCCATTAAAAACCTTACAGAGCACAGTTTTACTCTGGCACACATGGGGTCGCCATGAGTTGGAACCAACTTGGTAACAACTGGTTGTTTTTTCTTTCCTTTTTTTTTTGGCATTTAGTGCATTTAATCATTGTCAACCCTAGATGATCAGAGGGTTAACTCTCAATGAATGCAGGCCTTCCTGAAAGGAATCAAACTGGTTCTGGAATCTAAAGTCTAGATTAATTAATTAATGGGCCAGAAGAAGAAGGAAAGTGTGTGAGACTCTAAAACCCAACCCTGGTCCTGTCCCCCATGTTGTTCAGGAACAATTATTTTATTTTTAAAAAGTCACATGTCCATCATAATCTCTGGATTAATTATAAAATGCCTCTACTATCCTTTTTCTCTGCCAACATTTACATACCAGCTTGTTAGTTCTGACAGCTAAGCTGGCTGTGATGGGAATGTTAATTTGTTTGAGAGGAACCAATGTCAACCATGTTTTAAAGAAGAATGCACTTGAACAGTGGTCTCAAGTCAAGGGCTCTGGCAGGTGACCACCACAACTCAACTCAAGCCCTGACCTCTCACTCAAGTGCATATCTGCAAATCTCTGGGCTCCTCTGGCCATCTGTCAAACTCAACACGGCTCAAACAAACTCCCACCTCTTCCTGCAAGCCTCTTCCCTGCCTGACTTCCTGATGGGAGACCTTGTCCTTGCTCAGTTTCCTGACAGCCAGAGCACAGGTGCAACTCTAGACAAGGGCTGGGCTTCCTTCTGTCCATCTGCCTGTCTGCTCAGCCTGATGCCCTGAACCAGCAATCCCAGGAGGAAACCTGTAGGGCTGTAGGGCTCAGAGTCCCCTGCCATGAGTAGCCAGGCCCCCACCCTCATCTCCCAAGGTCTCTCTTTGTTATTTTGAAGGTTTCTGAGTATCAGTGAAGTACCTATTATGGAGCTGAGCAAATGGAATTTTCTTTTCTCTTTACCCTTCTATCACTGCCTCCGTGAAGTATCTTTGATGGCTCTCCAGGCTATTTCTGGAAGAGCTGAGGATGAGAGAAGAAGATGTGAGTTCCCTAAGTGCAGAGACCACATGGCGCTTCATTTTTTACCCTGACCTCTGCCACCTGATAGATGCATGGATGTGTGGCTGATATTTCCTGTTTCTAACATTCAAGCTTGACTTTTTCCTTCTCCCTCACATAACAAATCAGTCACAAGTCCCATGGAGTCTTAAAATATTTCAAATATCTATCCCCAAGTCCCCACACATACTCTGATCCAGTTGCCTGCAATAGCTTCCTAACCAGTCCCCCTGAGTCTAGTAATTTCTTTTCACAACCTGGAATCCATTCTGCACACCCCTTCCTGAATACATCATTTCTAAATGCTGCATTCTCTCCAACTTGGAACCTTCTGTCTCCTATCTTCTTTGCTCAAAAGTCTTCTTCAACACCTCATTACATATGGGATAATATCCAAACTTCTTAAACTGCCATTCGAGATCTCATTTCTGATCTTAATTTTTATTTCTGACTTTGTTTCCCTCTAGTTCTCTCCATCCACCATCTGTCAGTTTGTTGTACCATGTGGCTGTGATGCTGGAAGCTATGCCATCGGTGTTTCAGATATAAGCAGAGTCACCCATAGTGGACAGGTTTCAGCAGAACTCAAAGACTAAGACAAACTAAGAGGAAAGCCCTTGTAACCTACTTCCAAAGATTAACCAATGCAAACCCTGTGGATCACAACAGAATTTTATCTGATAGAATGCTGGAAGATGGGACCTCTAGGTTGGGAAACACTCAAAACACACAGAGGCCACAACAATGGATTCAGGCATGCCATGATTGTGAAGGTGGTGCAGGACTGGGCAATGTTTCCTTCTATCATAAGTGGGGTTGCTAAGAATCAGAGCCTACTGAATGGCAATTGATGACTAATATTCCTATCTGTAAACTCTACACTCTGGGTTCACCGCCCCACATCCTTGTGTTTGCTCACCTCATTCTCTCTCACATCTCTTCTCCTGAGGCCCCCATCATCCCTCCTGACGTGACCTCTCTTCTACACAAGCTCAAGTATGCAATGACCAGTCTACTTAGCCATTGAGAGATTTCCCACACTCTAGCATGTGTCTTGTCTTCCCTATGCAGACTGTTTCTAGAGGCAGGCTCCTCCTCTTCTTCATCCTAAGCATGGAGATCCCAGCTCTGCATTTGACGGGTGCTCAGAAAACATTTGCAATTGAATTTTTGCTGCTTAGCCTGAGGGTTCACAAGTTGGTCCTCTCAGCCTCCTTCAGTGCTGCCAGCCCTATGACCTTGGTCCTGTGGACATGACCAAAGGGTCCCAGGATGCAGCAGGGCTCTTCTCCTACACAGACACCCCAGAACTGAGCAGGCTGGCATAAAATGCCAAGAAAACTCTTGGGACTATTTAGATTTTCATCCCCAGATGATTTCTGGGATATATACATGTATGACTGTGTCCTGTGTTCCGACAGGCTGATAGGATGAATGAGGCCCCTTTTGAGATTAGATTTGTAGCCCAAATTTCCCCAGTGTGTTCTTAATCACGAGTAGGCTGCTAGTTCTGAGAACCCACGCAGTGTCTTCAGGAAACTAGAGCTGCCAGCATCAGCTGAGGCTCCATGTCTTCTCTGTACAGATAATACTGCAGCTCTGATCAAGCTGAGAATTTAACTGAGTTCTCTGCCTTCCCAGTCTTGACCCTCACCAGGGCTGTCCTGGGCTCCTGTCCCACATCTCCCAACTCTGAGGCAATAGAAGGACAACATGGTGTATTGAAGAAACAAGTTTGCTTGATGCACAAAATGCAAGCAGCTGTCAAACATCTGCTGTGTCTGCCTTTGGGAAGGGACCTTCAGGGAGTCACAGCCATCATTCCTGCTGACACTGCACGTGGGCCAGCTTCTTTGCTAGTGAGCTTGTTAATTTTCTGTAGATCTCCAGTGTCATCTCAGCGGGAGCAGAACTATGCTTAACTTTGTCTCTTTTCCCAAAAGTCTATTCCTATCCTGTACACAGACGCTCTTGTGGGGCATCTTCCTCACCTGAGGCCCTACTTGTTATGTGTGCTATAGGACTTTGTCCTCCCAGTTACAGTTGATTGCGGCAAGGTAGATATCCAACCCAACCTGCCCAATTGTGTTTCTTTTCTTGGGAATTTGGAATTGGGATTTGAGGACACCAGAAATTGTCATTGGAAGGTGGAGAACCATCTACCACCATTGGCCAAGAAAGTGGAAAAAGCTGGTCTGAAGGAAAAGAAAATCACCTCGCAGAGAAAGAATCGAAGGGAGAAGTTGAGAGAAGTTCTAGAGACAGGGCTGTAGGAACCACTACCCAGTTCCTGGCCCCTCTTGGTCTGGTGCTGCCTCCCACCTTGACTTTGTGAGATGCCCCTGGACTCTTGGGTTGTACTGCCCATTTCTACATAAGCAGAGTGGGTTTCTGTTACTGTCAAAGAAACCCTAACAAAGACCACACCATTGGAAGGAATCTCAGAGACTGTCCAATCCAATCTCTTCAATTTACAGATGAGCACTGTGAGGCCTGGAGAGGTACAGTGAGGTGTTCTCAGCCACAAGGCCAACTAGTAGCAAAGCCAGGACCAGAATCCAGGTTTTCTAACTCCCAGCCTAGAACTCTCTGCCCTGCCTCTCCAGCTCTGGCTCGCTTTGCTCTATGATCTCTGTGGCTGTTGTACATCTAGGGATAAGGAGGTGAAGTAGAAAGAGCTTGGAATCAGCTGGATCTGGATACAAGTCACAATTTCTTAATGATGTGGCCATAGGTAAATCACTATGCCTCTCTGAGACTCAGTTCTTTCATCTGTAAAGTGGGGGTAATAACATCTATTGCATAGAGGTATTGTGAGGATCAAATGAGTGTATATGTGAAGGACTTCAATTTTTCTTTTTTAAAAGAGAAAAGAAAACAATCTGTAAAATATCAGTGGTGAGGGCAAACTGCCTTTCCAAGATTCAAATGCTTTACATTCTCAATCCTGGTTTCCTGACATCTTAACTACAGTTATGGCCATGCCTGCCAGGATCTTTAAGAATGGAGGCAAAGTCAGTTGAGTTCTCCTAAAATCTGATTGAAATTGAGCTACTTTAACAAAACAAACAACAACAAAAACAAACAAACAAACAAACAAAACCAGATGTCCTATAGCTGTTTGAGAGGAGGGAGGTTATGTATATTAGGAAATCAAACAGTAATAAGACATAAGAATTGAACGCGGATTGGGGCTGGCTGTTCTGGAGGGTAGGCTGGGTCCTTGTGACACAGCACCTCACTCATGTAACCTCAGCGTTCATTTCCCTTCCAACAGCCCACCCACAGGTAACAGGTGCTGCTGTCCCAGGCCCTGACACATGCAGTTACCAGGGAAATATGATGGTGGTCATGTTGGGGCAGTCAGAATGAAATGGGGAGGCTAAGCCCAGGGACGGTGTCAGGCTGTGTTATCCATTTCCATCACTGCCATGGGTCCTGGCACAATGCTCCCCACAGCAACCGTTCTCCCTGGGTGAGATGGTCTCTGGCATCCATTGCCATTGACTGGAGCCCAGACCAGTCCCTCTTAGAATTTTTAACACAGCAGGTGTGATCATAATACCTTCCTAAGAGATGCCACGGGAGCTCTGGTAGCATAGTGGCTAAGGCACTTGACTGCTAACCAGAAGGCTGGCGGTTCAAACCCACCAGCCACTCCTTGGAAGGAAGATGGGGCAATCTACTTCTGTAGTGATACTGCCTCGGAAACCCAAGGAGGGGTTGCTATGAGTCGGGTCCGACTCCACGGCACATAACAACAACAACAACAAGAGATGCCACTATGACTCCCTCCAGGGGTCCCTAGAGCCTCCCTGCAGCTCCCTTCAGAAGGGGCTGCATTTCAGTATCTCACAAGTGATTTACTCTCCCCATCCTGTGATCCAGGTGACTTTTTGGCCTTCTCTCTTTATTAAAACAAACAAAAACCAAATTCAATCTCCAGCATTAAACAGTAAGTGTGAAAGCCCATCCCACCTCCACAGCAGATAGTACCAAATGATGTTGAAGGATGTCCTCGGTGGGATGATGGAGCAGATTTAATGGTAGGCAGCTCTGCTCATTGGACATGTCAGCTTTTAAAAGTGGTGGCCAAGAAGGTGACTGTGTTGTGTTGTACCTTGGGTGGTGAGTTTGTGGGGAGATGAACAGTCTGGTGTGAGTCTTAACTGGTACCATCTTTCTGAGGGGCAATTTGGTAACCCTTGTCAGATGCCTTAAAAGGCAGGAAAAAATTACAGATGTGCCAAGATTCAGCTGCAAGGGTATTCATCAAAGAGTCACTTAGAATATGTATCAAAAAATTGGAAACAACTGAAATGGACACCAATAGGGGATTGGTTAAATAATTGATAACACATACATAAGGATGAAATTCTCTACTAACATTAAAAATGATAGTGTTGAAATAGGTATATAATAACATTAAAAAAAGAAAAAATCTCACTGCCATCGAGTTGATTCTGACTCACAGTGACCCCCATTGGGTTTCTGAGGTGGTAAATCTTTACAGGAGTAGATTGCCCCATCTTCCTTCTGTGGAGAAGCTGGTGGGTTTGAACTGCCAAACTTATGGTTGATAGTCAAATACTTTAGGCACTACACCACCAGCACTCCTTATAATAACATAAAGAGATGTTAATAATATAATATTAAAATGTAAATTAGAAAGCTGTATTAGAGTACAATCTCATTTTTCATAAAGATATACATGTGCATGTTGTTGTTATTTGCCAGCTAGTCAGACCCGACTCATAGCAACCCCCCCTTGGGTTTCCGAGGCAGTATCACTACGGAAGTAGATTGCCCCATCTTCCTTCCGAGGAGTGGCTGGTGGGTTTGAACTGCCAGCCTTCTGGTTAGCAGCCAATGCCTTAGGCACTATGCTACCAGAGCTCCCATATATGTGCATAGAGAGATCTATAAGGACTGAAAAGGCCTAGACAGATTAACACAAAAATGATTACAGTGCTTTTCTTTGATAGTGGGATTATGATGAATTGTTCTGTCATTCTTTGTGCTTAGCTATAATTTCTAATGGCCCTACGATGAACATGTATAATTTGTGTACTTAAAAACAGTAACAATTTTAAAAGAGAAAGATGGCACAGTAAGGATCTTTAAGAATGGAGGCAAAGTCAGTTGAGTTCTCCTAAAATCTTTTCTTTTCTTTTTTTTTTTTTTTTATGACTGGTCAAGTGAAGCAGTGGAGGTGGAGAAGGAACAAAGTAATCTGTAACTGGTTGTGATCAATTAGTTGTGGACCCCACTGCGCTTGGACTCCTAAAATTCTTTTTATTTTTTAATTTTAGGTTCTCCTAAAATCTTTTCTGATGTAAATCACCTTAGACCTTCTTGTTACCTGGAAGTGACCAGTGAAGTCATGGACCTTCCCAGTGCTCATACAGGGAAAGGGGACAAATTGACCCCACTGAATAAAAAAAAAATATATAAAGGGACAATAAATTGAATAAATTTGAAGGGACAATGGAAAACAAAATTAAAATTGCTTTATGTTTATATCTGTAAGTATGCTTATTCAATATACATCTCCAACCATTTACAATAGTGACTTCAGCCACCCTCCTCACTTGCCTTGGTAATTGCAATGGCCTTGGAGCATGGTAAGGTACAGTCTATTCTCAAGAAGTGTCCAAAGTCATCTTTTAAAAATATAAGTTAGATAATGTCACTGTTATGCTCAGAACTTTTTGGTGTTTTCCCATTTCTCTCAGAACAAAATCCAGTTCTCACAATGCCTTCAAGGCTCTGCACGATGCCCTGGATGACCTGCCTAGCGGTCCCCAGACCCCCTCACTTTCTGGGCTCCAGCCTGACTAGTTCCCTTGTTCTCTTCAAACACATCATGCACACTCTTTCCTCTGGGCCTTTGCACTTGCTGTCTCCTCCCCCTCAACATTTCCTTTGGGTCTCTGTTCCAAAGCTACCTTCTCAGTAACACTTTCTCTAATTAAAATAAGTCCCCAGGTTACTAAAGTCCGACTTATAGACAACTCCTCTTTGCCTTTTAATGTTATATAAATTTGCCCTCCCCTTGAAAAGATTAAACCAACCCCTACTTGCAACAAAGTCTTCATCACAATCACCTTCACTTGCTGCACATGCAGCTTTTAAATCATTGAAAAGACTTCCAGCCTTTTTCTCGCACTAAAGTGAGGCTAAATAAAACTGTATGGACCTGTTATGACTTACATACAAATTTGACTTACAGACACACTTAGGACTGGATCTTGTTTATAACCTGGGGGCAGCCTGTACTATATATTGTACCTACTTGTTTATCATCTGTCTTCTCCCACTGGAATGTGAGCTCCTTGAGAGCAAAGATTTTGTTTTTGTCACTGCTATATCCCAGGGTTTCAAACAGTGCCTGACACATAGCAGGGCCTCACTAATACTTGCTCATCTGGTATGGAAAATAGGGGGATCTCACTTTGAACAAGGGGCTGCCCACAGTTTGGGTCAGTTTGGCCGTAGGTTCTCACCCTCCATGGATCAGTCATCCACCTCCCTGTATGTGCAGGATGGTCAGAGTTTTGTGTGGATCAGTAAAAGCCCAGCACTTGTCACTGTGTGGGAGACAGTCCCATTTTGGATAGAGTTGCTTCTTTCTCTGTTCATTTAGGGAAAACCAGGCCTGTGCCTCTCAAAGTTATATGGCACACAACAATGGGTTTTTTTGTTTTGTTTTGTTTTAAAATTTTATGCAGTGAGAGCCAAAACTCAATTGGACTGCCTTGTTTTCTGGGTCTTGCAAGTTTTCTGCCTTTGACCGGGTGAAGTCTTACCACTTTTCCATCATTTGTTTTAGTAGAAACTATTTGAATTTTTTTTTTCTCTGACAGGTTTTTGCCTTACACAGGTTCTAGCTTTTCCAAGTTTATTGTGCACCCAAGTATGCAAAAGTCAGCTAGGAAGACTCACCAGCAGAGGGCGCTGGGACCCCACCATTGAACGCTCCAGGAGGAAAAGCTGTGATGACACAAAACAGGAACTCAAGACTCGACTAGGGGTCCAGACCTCAGTTCCCTAGCGTTCTGTGAGGAACAGGATGACTGACACCTTTAATTTGTGCCTACAGGAAAGCCAGTGGTCATCCAAAAGTCTACCCCCAAATATGTTATTTGGAACTCACAATGAATTGGTTTACATTCAATCCTTTATTTACTTAACGTTTGTTGAGCACCTTCTATGGGCCAGGTACAAGTCTAGACAATGTATTTTCCCATAAAGTGATGCTATAGCAACACTTAGATTCCCAAGCTAGCCCCCAGAAACTTTTTAAATCTTTAATATAGAGAAAATAGAATATGACTATTTTCTGTTCTAGGATCAGAGAAGAGAATAGGGGCAGGACAGCATGAAGAAGAGGAAAGAAAGTGTTGGAAGGGGTGGAAAGAAGACAAGTGGAAGGAAGAGGACCCTGCAGAGGAGGAAGAGAGGTGGGGTTTCTACACCTTCCCGCTGTGTATAAAATGCTGAAGCATAAAATTTGTCTTTGGCATCCTCCTATTCCCCATTCTTGATGCTGGCCAACCACCTGGGACTCCTCTCTCCAGAACATGCCCACAGCACCTGCACCACATCCAAGCCTGCCTTGCCCATCATGACAACTATGCACCCCAGTTTCCTGCTCAGCCCTGCCCCCACTTACACTCCCATGCCTGTGGCCACACTTCTCACCTCAGTGTTGGTAGGTGACCCAAAACAAAGACAAACAACCCCAAAGCAAAAACAAAACCTGTTGCCATCAACTTGATTCTGACTCGTAAGGACCCCATGTGTTATAGAACAGAACTGTTCATAGGGTTTTCTTAGCTGTAATCTTTATGAAAACAAATCACCAGACCTTTCTTCTGTGGTGCAGTTGTGTGGATTCAAACTGCCAATCTTCTGGTTAGTAGATGAGAGCAAACTATTTGCACCATATAGGGATCTATTGGTAGGAAAGCTATTTAAACTAACGCTGCCTGATGTGCAACAGACCAGCCCTCCAGAGATATTTGCTTCTTTCAAGGAGTATCCAAGTTCATCTCTACTTGATAAATATGCAGGCTATGGGAAGGAGGAATGTAATCATTTCAGGCTTTGTGTTGGAGATGGTATTTTGAGAGCAAGGGCTGAGCACCTGTCAGGGGCTCCCACAGAATCTCTTATGAAAGTTGGCGGGAGAGATTTCTGGTGGTAAGGGCTGGTATGAAATGGTCATTTGGTAAGCCAAGGATTTGCAGATCAGGGATAAAGTGTGTGTGGCAGGGACTTTGTGTGCATGATTTTGTGTGTGTGCTTAGTGAGGTCAGGGGAAGGTCAATGCAGGCAGAAGGATGGGCCAGGTGTGCCTGGGAACTGCTGAGCTAGGAGAAAGGGCCTCCCACCACTGAGGACCTTGCAGTCGCAGCTGCAGGCCTGACTCTCCGGAGGCCTCCGCCCAGGACGCCCTTCTCACTGAGCACAGCAATGTGTGGCTGAACAGATGGCCTCGCTGCTGGATTGCCCCTGCTGCAGTTCCCTGCTGCTCAAGAGCCTGCTTGGTAAGCCCTGCCTCAGCGGTCATGGGGCGCTGGGTCTGGGTGGCTGGGTCTTTCCTAATAAGCCCACTGGTGGGGGATGAATGGACACTCAAGGCTCAGGGGAGGACAGTTGTGATAGGGACATTGTAAACACAGACTCCCCTCCCTGCAGCCACTCTGCCGCAGACCAGGCTTAACTGAAGCACTTTATACCAAAGATCCCCTATTAGGATGAAGCTCAGACGTTGCTGGTGGCTGCACATTGCTTCTCCACCTCAGCTGCCTCTTCACCTGCCTCCCAAAGATCCTAATTGAGAAGCCCAGCCACTTGTTATTTCTTGGAAAGGGTCTGCTGACTGCACTGAAACTAGGGTGAGGAGGGGATACAGCCAGCCTGATCACCAGGCCTTGGTATGACCTTAGGTAAATCTAGGTACCTCTCCACACAGAAGAATTTAAAACTGGGATTGCCCAGCCTTGTGCCTTGTGTGGTTCTCACCACAGGGGACATACCCCCAGTTCTATCTAAGTCCCAGCCATCAAACTAATCTATAGTGACAGCAGTCAAAATATTGGTTACCTTTGGAGAGGGGGATGTCAAGGAAGGAGCATGGGAGAGGCTTCTAGAGAGCTGAGAATGTTCTATTTCTTGATCTGCATGCTAGTGACAGGGGTGTGTGCTCCACATAAAAGTTCATCAAGCTGAGAATGTAAAATGGCACAGTGGCTTTGGAAAACAGTTTAGCAGGTCCTCAGAAAAATTAACCATGGAATTACCATACAACCCAGCAATTCCACTCTTAGGTGTATACCCAAGAGAATTGAAGATACAGGTGCACACAAAAACTTGTACACAAATGCTCATAGCAGCATTATTCATAATAGCCAAAAAGTAGACACAACCAAGTGCCCATCAACAGATGAATGGATAAACAAAATGTGGTCTGTCCATGCAATAGAACATTATTATTCAGCCATAAAAAAAGTGATATACTGATTCCTGTTATAACCTGGATGAACCCTGGAAACATTATGCTGAGTGAAATAAGCCAGAAACAAAAAGACTAAATATAGTATGATTCCAATTATGTGAAAAGTCCAGAATAAGGAAATTGATAGGGATAGAGAGTAGCTTAGTAGTTGCCAGGGGCTCGGGGTAGGGGATGAGGAGTGACTACCAATGGACATGGGATTTCTCTTTGGGGTGTGATAAAAATGTTCTGGAAACAGTGGTAATGGTAAGGAGCTCTGGTGGCACAGTGGGTAAGGCATTTGGCTTCTAACCAGAAAGTTGGCAGTTCAAACCCACCAGCTGCTGTGGAGGAGGAAGATGAGGCAGTCTGCTTTCATAAAAATGTACAGCCTGGAAACTCAATGCGGGTCGCTATGAGTTGGAATCAATTCAATAGCAGAGGGTTTGGTTTTAAATGGTTGCATAACTGTGAATACGATTAAAAAAAAAACACACAACCCACCAAATTGTATGTTGTAAAAGACTGAAACTTATGGCATATAAATTGTATCTCAATTTAAAAAGTTCACCAAGGTACACACTTGTGATTTGTGCCCTTTGTTCATTGTATACCAAAAACCAAAAAACCAAACTCACTGCCACCCAGTGGGATCCGACTCATAGCAACCCCTCCTTGGGCTTCTGAGGCAGTATCACTACGGAAGTAGATTGCCCAGTCTTCCTTCTGAGGAGTGACTGGTGGGTTTCAACCGCCAGCCTTCTGGTTAGCAGTCAAATGCTTTAGGCACTATGCCACCAGAGCTCCCCTTATTTCATTTTAAAGAGTTTACTTTAAAAGCGAAGGTGCCACAATGGAATAACCAGGATAGAAATGAAGATAATGTTGATGCATTGTGAAGAATGTAACCAATGTCACTGAACAACCTGTGCAGAAGTTGTTGAATGGGAAACTAAACATCTGTGGGAACCTTCACTGAAATACAATAAAATATTATCGAGAAAAAAAAGAGAGAGAGAGAAGGTGCTGCTACTTTGTTGCTCTGGCTTCTGATTATTAAAAAAACAAAAACAAAAAAGCAAGTTCAGCCAGTGTTCAAGGTCAGCAAAAGCTCCACCTTCTCCATGCAGCTGCCCTCGTTCCCACTCTGAACTCGTTAAGCTTGGTCTCAGCACCCACTCACTCTTCATTGCTTAACAGTGTGGCCTGGGGCCCAGCATCACTTGCATCCTGGAGCTGGTTAGACACACAGCATCTTGGGCCCCTCAGACCTACTGACTCAGACTCAGCATTTTAACCAGGTCCCCAGGTAATTTGTGTGGACATCAGAGTCTGAGAAGCACTGCTCTAGGATTGTCTTTTCTGTCCCCCCACCATGTGCTGCCCCCAGAAGATAGTCTAAGGTTATCTTTTTGGGCCCCCACCTAGTTGGTATGTGGTCATGAGCATCTGGTGACTTAGTGCTCACACATGCACATGCATTCCTGTAAGCAAGTCCTACTGACCTTGGATCGAACTCCAACACCTGCTCTGATTTTAAGACCAGGAGAGAGAATAAATTTTGAGGATGCTTTAGTCAGAGAAGGAGCTCTGGTGTTGCAGTGCCTAAGGCATCTGACTGCTAATAAGAACGTTGGTGGTTCAAACCCCCTCAGTGGCTCTGTGGAAGGAAGACGGGGCAATCTATTTCCAAAGATTTACTGCCTCAGGAACCCAATGGGGGTTGCCAGGAGTTGGAATAGACTGGATGGTCATAAGTTTGGTTTTTTGGTTTTTGTCAGAGAAAGAGCTCTGGTAGCGCTGTGGTTAAGGCATTGGGCTGCTAACCGAAAGGTTGGTGGTTTGAATTCCCCAGCCACTCTGCGGGAGAAAGATTTGCAGCCTTGGAAACCCTACAGGGTATTTCTATCCTGCCCTATTAGAGTCTCTATGAGTGGGAATAGACTCATTAGCAGTGGGTTTTGATCAAAGAAGAAAATAGGTAAACTCTTGGCATGCAGAGTAGGGTCTCCGAAAGGAAATCAGAGCTCCTTGGAGAAATGGCTGATTCCAGGTTTGGGCAGAAAATATACAAGATGAGGGTTGCACAAATGTACAAGTCTTCTCGGGTCATGTTTAAAGAATTCAGGAGGCAAGTAGAAGTGACTCCCACTGGCCAAAGATGGGTAATTTGAACTTCAATTAAAAATATTAACTTCAGTGGATAGAAACACATCAAATGTGTTAAAAATCTATGCCTTCATAATGCACTAAAAACAAAATAAAACTCTAATTGTTTGCTGTTGGAGGGACTGATTCATTATTTTGAAACCAGTATATAAAGAGGGGAAAAAATGAGCAAATATCCTGGATATCAAATAAATGGTGAGCTCTGATTCTATCCTCCTTCAATTATAAGCTGGAATACTTATACGAAGGACAACTGATAGAATCAGCACTATTTAGAAATCTTTAATGAACCAGAGACTCTAGGTGTTACTCATCTGAAGCATCTAATATCACAAAAGAGACAACCAGACATCATGTACCCTCTGTTGGAACAAGGTCTCTGGGTGGTACAAATGGTTCCTCCTCAGCTATTAACCTAAAAGTTGGTGGTTTGAACCCAAGCAACGGCACTGAGTAAGGGAGGCCTGGTGTTGGTTCTGTAGAGATTACAGCCAAAAAAACCCTGTGGAACAGCTCTTCCCTGTAACACATGAAGTCACCATGAGTTGGAATTGACTCAATGGCAATATTTCTTGTTGTTGTTGGAAGAATATAACCAATACCAAACCAGCCGCTGTGGACTTGATTCCAACTCATGGCAACCCCATTGTGTCTCAGCAGAACTGTGCTCCACAGGGTTTCGACAGCTAATTTGTTGGAAGTAAATCATTTGGCCTTTCTTCCTAGGTGCTTCTAGGTGGCCTTGAACCTTCAGCCTTGCTGTGAGTTGCTGAGCATGTTAACCATTTGCACCAGGAACTCCTGGGACAATATACCACCAATGAAATCAAACCAGAATCTAATCAAACTCTGGCTCCAACTACCAAGTTATAGGAAAAATGGAGGCAGAGAATCTGTGTAACTATACTGTAGGGAGATCATCAGCGACCTCTATATTGTGGAGAAACAGCCCAGTGTCTTTAACAACTAAATTGCAAGAGGGGGGGAAGAAAAAAGGATGGAGGGGGAACCTATAGATTAAGAGAGACAAAAGTTATAGCGGCTAATCTCAACATGTGAAGTTCATTTGAATCCTGATTGAAACTGCTAATAATTCCATTTATGACAAGTTTAAGACAATTGGGAAATTTGAACACTAGGAATTACTGTTCATTCAAGTGTAATGGAATTGTGTTTATGATACAAAAAGTTCTTCTTGAGTGATTTACCGAAACATTAACAGTATAGTATGACACCGAGAATTTTCTTCAAAATAATCGAGGGTGGGCTAAGTGGACGAGTGTGGGGTTGGGGCAGCTTTGGCCATTGTTGGGGCTGGAAGGTGGGTAGATGTGCGTGGCTCCGGAGACTATTTCTATTTTTGTGTATGTTCAAAACTCTGTGAAATAAAGCAAAAATCAAATATAAGAGAAGGAAAGACTGTATAAACAAAATAAAGTTTAAGGATCCGTAACTGTGTAGCAACAATAACATGATCTTTGTTTCTTTCTCAACCTGCTTTTTCATAACTAGTTTTTTTTTTGTAATGTCAAAACAGTTTGCTTCGAGAGGTGTTTTTATAAACAGAGACGCTCAACTTATAGTCCAAAGCACGAAGTAGAAAAGTAAAAATTAATAAAACTCAAGGAAAAAGGCTTGGATACAGAAATGATCATGGAAGATTTCAGATCAGAAATCGGCGAAGTTGAGTTCCTGAAGGACCCTGGGCGTCTGAAGGCTTGGCGGACTGTGGGCGTGCTCATCACCAGCTGGAAATGGAAACAGTGTCTGTTTAGCTTCTTCCGCCCTAGCGCAGCCAAATGTCTGAGCCTGGCGTCAGAATCACCTGGGAAGCTCTGAATACAGCTCCCGGGCCTGCCCCAGATCGATTAAATGAGGACCTCGTGGGAGGGTTCAGCAGCAGCAGTTACAAATGCTCCCCAGGTGATTCTAATGTGCGGAGGGACTGACAATCACTCTGCAAGGGCAGCAAAACCGGGAATTCAGCAGATAAGTCCATACTTGAGAGGGGTTCTGGTAGGGTAGTGCCTAAGGCATTTGATTGCTAACCAGAAGGGTGGCGGTTCAAACCTACCAGCCACTCCTCCAAAGGAAGATTGGGCTATCTATTTTCATAAATATTTACTGCCTCGGAAACCCAAAGGAGTCGCTATGAGTCAGAATTGGCTGGATGGTAGTGAGTTTGGTTTGGTTTTTTGGTCCACACTTGAAGGAGTTTCTGGGTGGTGCAAATGGTTAAACACTTGACTATTGTCCATATAGGTTGGTGGTTGGAGTCCACCTAGAGGTGCCTCAGAAGAAAGACCTGGTAATTTATTTCCAAAAAGTCATTACCATTGAAAACTCTGCCAGTGCTGTTCTACCCTGAAACACGCGGTGTCGCCATGATCAAAATTAACTCCCAGACAATTGGTTCTTTGTTTTGTCCACATTTGAAAACAGGTAGGTAAGCATGCTGGGAATGGTGGCAGCTACTGCCAGTGGGTGACAAATTGTGTTAATAGGTGAGGTGCTGGGTGTCAACTTTCTTCTGTTTGCTCTGAGTCACCTAGGTTCATTTGGAGCCACTGTGTCCAACCTGAGTCATTTCTCGCTGAGATCCTAGTAGGCCAGAGGTTGTCGGCTCTTTCAGGCTCAGCTGTGGGCTTGTGGACAGCAGGTTTTAGCAAGTGCTTACTGAGTACAGAGAGTGAACAGCTGGCTGGCACAGGGCGTGGTCTGGATGGGGTTGGGAGAGGGAGGGGTGATGGTGGTGGTGGTATGTCCTCCTGCTGTGGTCTAGGCTACTCACCAACCCCACATAACACCCAACAGCTGAATGGGCAGCACCCAGCCCAGATTCCATCTCCACGGCAACAAAATCCCTCCCTGTAGCATTGAATAGTGACTTTCATCAGGCCTGTGTCACAGCAGAAAGTTAAAGTGGCTAATTGACAGGGCACAGGAAAATTTAAAGCAATACTGTCAGGAGAAATGGATCCCCTGCAATTTTAAAACATTATGGAAAAAGCGATTCAAGCTCCCCAAAGTCCATTCTCAGGTATTGGCTGTGGGTCAGAGCAAGGTCCTCCTTGGTGAGTGACAGCTAAGAGGCACACACAGCTGGGTGTGGCCTGGCTCTGTCCATCCGGCAGGACCCCTTCACTTGCAGGCCCATCTTGGGACAGAGGGAAGACATCTAGGCTCTGGCCCTAGAGGTCCTGGCATCACTTACCTGCTGCCAGACGATAAGGCAGACATCTATAACCAATCAATCAACCAACCAGTCACTGATAAGTTTAAGATCCTCAAAGAGGTATACCTCTTTTGAATAAAGAGAGATTTGGTAAATAAAATTCATTGGTAAAGATGAGCCTAGAGCAAGGCAGAGTGATGTGGGAGTGAGGGGGACATTACTATGGACTGTGGACAGTTTCCTGGAGGGAAACTGGGTAAGAAGGATGGCAGGGTGTTAGTGGAAGGCAGTCATGTGCATGATAGTGAGGACAGAAGGGTCAGGGGCCCTGCTGACTGGAGGGGTGAGCACTAAGAATGCTTGTGGACAGGGATCATACCCAAAATATTTGACCCACCAGGACCTAGAAGCCCTTACTCAGTTTTAGTTGCAAGATCGTGGGGGGTCCTAGGAGAGGGCAGGGTAATTATAGAGGGAGGCATCAAAAGGGATGGTAGTGGGGGTGGGGGGCTCAGTGTGGAGATGGTTCAATATTTGAACAACCAGTTAGACCATAAGTGGTGTGTACTGACTAATCTGCACTTGGGGTGGGGCAGTGCCTGGCCACATACCCCAGCTGTGAGACATGAATCCAGCATCCGGGCACTCAGCTGGGACCCCTTTAGCTGAATACTGTGAGTCAAAAGTTGCTGGTTTTCCTTCTTTCTTCGAAAGGAAGATATGTTTCAGCATCATGGTGGGGGTAGGGAGGACACTCACACCTCAGCAGAAGCTAAGCCCTCTCTGTCCTGGCCCCACTATTCAGTAGATACAGCCCAGCTTCTGCGTGAGAGCTGCTGGGAGCCTCTGCATCACCGTCTCCCGTCCTGTGACTGTCAGTCTCCTGGTGATTCTGACTCCAGCCTCCGTTGGGCTTGTGAAGTTAGAGGAAATTCCAGCGACAGTGAAAACAGAGGTCAAGACTTATCAAACCTCATTCAGAGCCAGAAAAAAAACATCAAAGGATTATAACTGGGACATGACAGTTATTGTTCTGACCTTTCTAATTGGGTTTGGCTCCTCCAGACACACTCTCACCAGTAGGTTGTAGAAGCCTTGCTGGAAGAGAAGTCTGCCTCTTTAAGAAGTGCATGGAGATTGAGAGGCAGAGTGGTATCTTGCGATTGTCACACAGGAAGTCTTGACAGGGCCAGGAATCCTGACTTTAGGGACTGGGAGGAGAAGAGTCTCCCACACTGTTCTGTAGAGGAGAGCAAGCCATCAGCTGGGAGCTCAGCACAACCACAGTGAGAATTATTGAGGGAGGCTTAGAAACTGACAGGGCTGGCTTAGCAGGGAAAGAAATTTCTGAGTGGATGTGAGGCGCTCACAGAACAGCATCAGTGGGAAGCTGGTGAAACATGTTGGGGAAATGGGCAGGGCCCAGGGCAGGCTGGTGGCAGGAGGTGGCTGAGGTCATGCTATGGGCACCTATGGTTAGGATGTCACTGCTGAACCACAGCCATTGGATCTGCAATGCTGCTTTCACAGATGGTCTCTGGGCCTCACTGCCATGGCCAGAAATAAGTTTTTATGTCCCTGCATCTTTGCCTTCACAATTTAGAGTCCCCAGTTAGCTGGGCCACAACAAGAAGAGTGCAAAGTCTATAAGGGTTGGTGAGAAATAGGAGCACTAGAGCATGTATCTTCCAGAAGGGCTGATGGATTCCTGCCAAGATTCAAGAAGGGGATTCCCTCCAAAAGGGAAAGGTGCTGGAAGGTTGGTAGCAAAAACAAACAAATCAATAGCAGCAAATGCCCATTTTACACTAAAGAAGCAATTTGTAGATAGAAACGGTGTTGAAGCAGTTGAGAAGGAAAGGAATGAGCTAGCCTTGTCCCTGTATTTGGAGAATATCCAGATTAATAACATCACTTCACAGATGAGTGAAAGAACAAAAGACTTAGTAGGTTCATCGTTCTATTCTATATGAGATCATATCTAAATGAACATTTAAAAAAAATGCAGAATTTGGGGGGAGGTTAGGAGCTATACTGTACCAAACCAAAACTAAACCAACTGCCATCAAGTCAATTCTGACTCATGTTATTGTTGTTGTTGTTATGCGCAGTCAAGTCGGACCCGACTCATAGTGACCCCTCCTTGGGTTTCCGAGGCAGTATCACTACAGAAGTAGATTGCCCCATCTTCCTTCCAAGGAGTGACTGGTAGGTTTGAACCACCAGCCTTCTGGTTAGCAGTCAAGTGCCTTAGCCACTATGCTACAAGAGCTCCCATTCTGACTCATAGTGACGTAGAACTTCCCCATAGGGTTTTCAAGGCTCTAAGTAAATCTTTTTGGAAGTGGACTGACTGCCTCATCTTTTTCCCATGGAGCAGCTGATGGGTTCACACTACTGACCTTTAGGTTAACAGTTGAATGCTTTACTCAACACATCATCAGAGCTGCTTCTATGCTCTACAGACACATTAAAAAAATGTCTCAATCCTGAAAAAAAGGCATAATGCTCTCCAGTAAGATGGCAGAATAGTCAGACAAGCTACACAGACCCTCTTTGTGTGTGTGTGTGTGTGATTTGGGTGAAAGTTTATAGAGCAAATTCACTTTCCATACAGCAGTTTACATATACTTTGTCTCACGACATTTACTACAATTTACCTCAATGCAACAGCTCCCCTTCCACTTCCTCCCAATAGTTACCTCTTCCCTGTGTCCATCCCTCCATGAACTCCTGCCCTGAGCTGTCTCCCTATGCATAAACAGCCCTTCTTTCTCCCATGATTGCTCTCCCAAGGAGTGTATCTACCTCAGGTAAATGTTCAACTCATACACCTGTCTTTTGTTTTGCTGGAAGCCACAGGTGTAGGTTCAATTCCAGACCTGAAGGGCAGCTAGGGGCCATAATCTCAGTGGTTCCACCAGACTCTATTGGACCAGCAAACCTGCCCCCTCTTTTTTTTCCCCCAAATGATTTTGAGTTTTTTTCCACATTGTTCTCCCTCTCTATCCAGGATCTCTTATACATAGATCCCCCTCTGAGTGGTTGACAGTGGTAGCCAGGCACCATCTAGTTCTAGTCTCATAGTCATATAGGCTGCAGATTGCATGGTGTACCAGTCGCTAGGACTAATTGTTTCCATGAATCTTTGGTTTTCTTCATTCTTCTTTGCTCTGGATGAGGAGAGACCCATTGTTGCATATAGATGACTGCTTAAAAGCTTTTAAGATCCCAGTCCCTACTTGCCAAAGTAGGAGCTGGAACAATGTTTTGTGTAGTATGTTATGCCAATTGAGCTTGATGTCCTTGCGACTGTGGTCCTGAGGCCACAGGTTCAACTACTCGGTCCCTCTGGGTAGCTGGCTGTGACCAGGAAATGACTACAACTTTGTCCCTTGTCAGTTCTACTATACACATGGGAATTCTTACAGAACATACAAATACACTTGCAGAACCATTGTCTGCCAACACTGTGCATGGTCTTGCGTACACTCCATGCTGCATGTTGTTGTTGTTAGACATACCTAATGGTTCAGCCTGTCTACCCATCTATCCACCCATATACCCATGTTTGCCTTCACTGGCAACACAGTACTGTATGTGCAAAAGGGTTCATCTTTGTTGTACACAGACCCTCTCCAAGAAAGAAAAGAGAAACTAATTGACAGAGATACAGAAGATAATTCTGGAGCCCTGAACTTTGAAAAGAAGTGTACAGAAGTGAATTAGGCACCAACTAGTGGAAAAACCTGAAATGAAAACAGTGAGTATGGAGATGGACAGAGCTGCAGACTGTCAGCTACTCTGATGGCACCAACAGCCTCAATATTTCCTGGGACCTGAGAATTAACCTAAAGATCAGCCCTGGTCACCAAAGGCTGCAGGGACAACTGCATTGGTGGCCTATAACTAGGAAGGGAAATTGCAAGGAGGGAGACAACCTGAGCTGTGGACTTTCCGCTATCCAGAGGGTGCACCCATTTTGATTTTTTACAAGCCATGGCCATTTTAGATATTTGAAGTGATAGCATTCTCATTCAGATTCCAGGGACCTAAGAATAAGCTCCATTTACCAAGGACAACAGGGACATATGGGAGGCTGACAATGGGGAAGGAGACAGGTGGTGAGTGTATAAGTGCTGCCAACTAGCAAATAGAGGAGTAGAGCCCAATACCCTGCTTACGTAGATTATATCCAAAGAAAGCGAAAATTGTGGGCAAGTTACTCCACCATACAATCACCAATTAAATGTAAACACAAAAATGTCAAAATGTCTCAGAGACAACAGAGCATCACAGTCCACACAAAGAAGCAAGATAAAGCAGGAGAAACAAGGGACCAAGATACAGATTCAACACATCCCCGAGGAAGAAGCAACATTGGAACTCCCTGATAAGGAATTCAAAAGAATTATATTTAGGCACTTTCAACAGATGGAGAGACAGATTGAGGGAAACACTGACAAAATGGAGGAAAACACAGACAAAACCCTAGAACAATTTTGAAAGACAATACAAAAACAAAATGACAAAATAAATGGAAAATTAGAAATGATAGAAAATCTACAAATAGAAATCCAGAAGATTAATACTAAATTTTCAGAAATAGATAACACATTGAAAGGGCAAAGGAGTAGAATTGAATCAATGAAAGACAGACTTAGTGAGATTGAAGACAAATACCTCAATATGTCTTCAGAAAGTGATCAATCAGAAAAAAAGATCAAAACAAAATGAAGAAAGCCTAAGGTTCATGTGGGATACCATCAAAAAGAATAACTTACATGTCGGTAGAACAGGAAGAGACAAATAAAATGGCAGGGAAAATTGTTGAAGATGCGTTGGAAGAGAATTTCCCTGATATGATGAAAGATGAGAATATATCTATTCAAGAAGTCCAATGAACCCCAAACAGGATAGACCCAAAAAGAAAATCATGAAGACATATCATCATCAAACTCACCAAAACCAAAGACAAAGAAAGAATCCTGAAAGCAGCAAGGGAAAAAGTAAAAGTTACCTACAAGTGGCAACCAATAAGATTAAGCTCAGAATCTTGGCAGAAACCGTGCAGGTGAGAAGACAATGGGATCATATATATATAAAACTCTGAAAGAAAAAATTTCCAAGAATTATATACCCAGCAAAATTATCCCTCAAATATGATGATGAAATTAGGACATTCCCAGATAAGCAGAAATTAAGGGAACTTATTAAAACCAGATCAACTTTACAAGAGATGCTAAAGGGAGCCCTTTGGGCAGAGAAGCAACAACAGCAAACAACTGACCATTAAAACACATGATGACATAACCCAGAAACCAACCCAGCTGTGGAAGTATCCAAAGAAAATAAGCCTATGAGATTGTAAACAGGGAACCAGAGACATCAATTGACATATGAGGACAACTACAAACCAAAAAGAGGGAAAAAAATTGTGTAGTTACAGAACTTCTAAGTGGTAGGGAAGTCAAGATAACTGCAAGATAGAACAGACTGTTCTAAACTTGGGAAGAAAATTCTAAATCACCGGGTAACCTTAAAGAAAAGTTATAAACCTTCACATCAAAATGAAAAAGAGGACCAGCACAATTATTTAGCAAGCACTAAAATAGCAACAAAGGAAGTGGGACTGTCTAAAAATTAAATTTTTATGTGCTTCCAAAGACTTCTCCAAAAGAGTAAAAAGAGAACCTACAAATTGGAAAAAATATTTGGCAGACATATCTGACAAGGGACCTAAAATAAAAATTCTAAAATTTATAGAAAACTCCAACACCTCAACAACAAAAAGATTAACAATCTAATTAAAAAATGGGCAGAAGACATGAATAGACACTTCACCAAAGAGGATATTCAGGCGGCCAACAGATGCATGAAGAAATGTTCATGATCATTAGCCATTGTTGTTGTTGTTGTTGTTATGTGCCATTGAGTCGGCCCTGACTCATAGTGACCTCCCCTTGGGTTGCTGAGGAAGTATCACTACAGAAGTAGATTGCCCAACCTTCTTCCTGAGGAGAGGCTGGTGGGTTTGAACTACCAGCCTTCTGGTTAGCAGTCAAGTGCCTTAGTCACTGTGCTACCAGAGCTTCTCATTAGCCATTAGAGAGATGCAAATCAAAAACAACAATCAGACACCATCTCACCTCAGCACTAATGGCAAAGTTCAACAGGATAGAAAATAACAACTGCTGGTGAGGATGTGGAGAGACTGGGACTCTCACACACTGCTGGTGGGACTGTCAAATGATACAACCACTGTGGAAAGCAGTATGGTGATTCCTTAAAAAGCTGGAATTAGAAATACCATCTGACCCAGTAATCGCATTACTAGGAATATATCCTAAAGAAGTGAGAGCCAGGACAAGAACAGATACATGCATACTCATGTTCATCACAACACTATTGACAATAGCAAAAAAAAGGAAACAACCTATGTGCCCATCAACAGAAGAATGGATAATCAAACTATGGTACATACACACAACAGAATACTATGCAACCCTAAAGAGTCTGCAAAACACCACATAACATGGATGAACTTGGAGGACATTATGCTGAGTGAAGTAAGTCAATCACAGAAGGACAAATACAGTATTAGTTCATTATTGTAAAAAGTCAAAGAAAGTTTTATATATGGAAGGAAACTTTCTTTGTTGGTTCCCAGGGGTGGGAGGAGGGGAGGGAACATTGAAAAAAAAAATACATTGACCCATGTCACTTTAGTTTTGTATATTTCACTGTACATAAATTATATTTCAATAAAATATATATGTATTTTTAAAAAAGATCTCAATCCTTACCCTCCTGAGAGTTTGCTTTTCTGATGGTATAACTCCTACCCTATGCAGATAGAGAGACTGTGACTTGTGGAGACCACATCAAAGGTCAACTCATGTCCCAGGTTATGTGGTACCAATTGGTTGTGGCTGGTGAGAAGAAGCTTAATAGTAACACAAGAGTGGACCATGGATGGCTTCTGGGAGCCATGAAAACCCTGACATTGTGTGCAAACTGTTGCATACATTCACAGGTAATTTTTCTGGAGTAAGGACAGAACTTTCATGGTAAGTTGGTTCAGTCCATCCACTTCAATTACACTTCAACTTTATTCTATTGTACTTTTGTACTGACACCACTGCAAATGCAGTTGTTCTTCCTCTGACTCTAACTACCCAGAGGTCAAATTCTGCAAGTTAAAGGACACACTCTTCCACAGAGCCAAGTCTGCCCAAGACTTCAGACACCAGCCATAAGCCAGGGATCCTCATGACATCTTTGTTTCTGCTGGCTATGAACTTGGGGTTTCCCACTAACTCCTCAAGATATCAGCCATGAGCTCATTGTTCTAAGCCCCCCTCCCTTCTGACTCCTACTATTTTCCTGGATTTGAAAACTTGCTAGAATGGCTCACAGAACTCAGAAAAGTGCTATATTATGATTACAATTTTAGTATAGCAAAAAGAATACAAATGAAGAGGTCCACAGGGCAAGGTCTATGAGGTTCCCAACACAGAACTTCCATATCCCAAAGGACATACTACCTTCTCTTGTAGGAACTCTGGTAGCATAGTGCCTAAGGTACTCGACTGCTAACCAGAAGGCTGGTGGTTCAAACCCACCAGCTACTCCTTGGAAGGAAGGTTGGGCAATCTACTTCTGTAGTGAGACCTCCTCAGAAACCCAAGGAGGGTTTGCTATGAGTCAGGTCCAACTCAACAGCACATAACAACAACAACATCTTCTCTTGTGCAGTGATGCTCTTCACTAACCAGGAAGACCGTGGAACTTCAGTGTCCATACCTTTTATATTGTGGTCTCAATACATAAGCACGATTGATTGAATCATTGTACATGGTTAAACTCAACCTCCAGGTCCCCTTTGGTGACATTAGGCTAATATCATCTAGTGGGTCTTTCTGGCCTGGACTGTGCCCCACCCAAGAGTCACATCATTAGCATAACTTGTTAGGTTGGTCTGGAGCCATCATCAAACACACTTCAATCACTGGGGAAATTCCAAGGGTTTAAAATTGTTTCTCAGGCACCACATACAAAGACCAAATTCTTTGGATAAAGTTGTGTGTAGACCCCACAGATGGGTTCCTCAGGTGAAAACAATTGCTCTAGAACATTTCCCAAATGTTATCAATTCCTGACCCCTCTAAAGCTTAATGTTGTTGTTGTTGTTGTTATGTGCCGTTGAGTCTGACCCGACCCATAGCAACCTCTCCTTGGGTTTCTGAGGTGGTATCCCTAGGGAAGTAGATTACCCAACCTTCCATCTGAGGAGTGGCTGGTGGGTTTGAACCACCAGCCTTCTGGTTAGCAGTCAAGTGCCTTAGCCACTATGCTACCAGAGCCTAATGGGATGTTCTAAAAGATCCACTTCTGCCTCTATCCATTCAAGTCAGGCATTTAATCCTATTTGCCAGCCATCTCTTCTGTCCTCGGCTCTCTCCTTATCACAGCACGTCAGCTCCAACCTCCCTTCACCCAGGGCCGGATTGATGCACCCAGTTCCTTGCTTCATCACCCCCTCCAAAAAAAACCTCCTTCCCTTTGCTGCCCTATCTCAATTCACAACATTCCTCTTTTTATAAGGAGGGAGGACTGTATAGTGGTTAAGCACTGAGTTCCAATTGTAGTTCCTCAGCTTTCTAGCTGTACAACCTTAGGCAAATTGATTAATTTGTGCTTCAATTTCCTCACAAAATAGGGACAGTAATAATACCTACTTTGTAGGAGTGTTGTCAAGGGTTTAGGAGAGCACCTGGCTAACAATGCATGCTATTGCCATTCTTATCTTCCTGAGTTTTCAAGACAAAATTGTAAGAATGACTCTTTATTTCTCTCTTTCACTTACACCCCACATCCAGTCCATCAGCAATCCCTTCCCATTCCACTACTTTCAAATCCATATCCCAATCTGATCACCTTTCAGTATCTCTGTTGCTACTAATCTAGTCCAAGCCATATTGTCACTTGCAGTGGCCTCCTAGCTGGTTTCCCTGCTTCTATTGTTGATTTCTTCCTCCATCAGTTCTCTAACTAGCAGCCAGGGTGAGATTTTAAAAATGTAAATAATCATCGTAGTGTGATTCAGAACAAAAGTCACCCCCCTTATTCTTACTGCAAAGCCCTATCTGTTCTGGCCCTGACCCACCCTACCACTCCCCTTCCTCTCTCTGTTCTGACTACACTGAATATCATTCTGTTTTTCCTTCACCGTTGCTGTTCCCTCTGCCTAGAATAACACCAGAGTACAGGGGGGTAGAGTGAACTCTGGTAGCATAGTGGCTAAGCATTTGACTGCTAACCAGAAGGCTGGTGGTTCAAACCCACCAGCCACTCCTCGGAAGGAAGGTTGGGCACCTACTTCCGTAGTGATACTGCCTCAGAAACCCAAGGAGGGGTTGCTATGACTCAATGGCACATAACAACAATTACAGAGGAGGCAGAAAGAGCTCTGGTGGTGTAGTGCTTAAGGCATTTGACTGTTAACCAGAAGGCTGGTGGTTCAAACCCACTAGCCACTCTGTGGAAGGAAGACGGGACAATCTATTTCCATAAAGATTTACTGTCTGGGAAACTCAATGGGCGTCTCTATGAGTAAGAATCAACTTGATGACAGTGTTTTTTTTTTTTTGTTTTGTTTTTTTAAGAGGTGGTAGAGTCAGGGGCTGTTTGAATAGGGTGGTGAGGGGGGATTCCTTTTAGGACATGACATTTGGGCAAACTTGGATGAAATGTTGGCAGCAAGCCAGGCCAATATCTGGGCACAGTTCTGTCTGATGAGGGGAAACAAAAAAAAAAGATCTCCACAGTAACCTGATTTCTATAAATGGTGCTTAGGCTCCTAAGCCCCTGCAGAAAGGTTATCTACAGTTTTAGGGTACCCTCAAGCATGGATGAAGACCCAGAGAGCCTTCTCTGGTTGCCAACTACCACCTTCGCACTCCCACATGAGCTACAGGCACTGCAAAGTGCTGGTGGGTCGCCAGGACAAGCCCCAGTGGGTTCAGGTGTTTTATTACCACATGGCTTGAAGCAGCGTCCTGTGAGCCAGGAGGCAGAGGTGAAACATACAACACTCTTCCTGCTCCCAAGTCTCCCTTCCCTTCTCCGAGTCTTTCTCAGGTCCCAGAACTAGGGAGAGTTGCAAGGGGGAACCATCCCGTCACTTTTGGAGGATTGGAAGAGAAGGGCAACACTGCCAGCCCGAGAGCTACCTGGCACAGGCAGAGAGTGCGTGGGCAGTTTTCCTTTTGACTGGAGTTAGTTTCAGGGACTGACATACAAAGGGCAAAGGCAACTCAGTGAATAAATAAATGATTCCAAGTAATGTTTAACCGTGGACTCCGTGACATCTACTGATAATGGTCGTGCACACCTAATAATTCTGCCACAGGCTATAAACAGTCAGTACCTGGCCCAGAACATACACAGCCAGGAAAATTAAAACTGGCATTGAAATAGTACATGTTAACATCTCTGTTCCCGCTCTTGGCATTACTACCATTCGTGTTTCTTCTTTTGCTACAGTTGACTCATTCCAGGCACACTAATGACAGCAACTTTATACCAAGCAATTTATTTGGCGGCAGGCTTTGTTCTTAGGGCGTCATCATCTTTAGCTCCCAGGCAGTGAGAAGCTGGGATCGGAGAGGCGTGCAGTTCCTGTTATGCCCACTGGACGGCGCAGGCGCCGCACTTTGTCCAGAGGCTGGTGCTTTGTGACTTCTCGCTACTGTCAGCAGCCAGAGGACCTCGGCGCCCCCAGGCTGGGTGCACACTGGCTACAGTGGCTCCTTGCCACTGGCTGGTTCTAAGGTTCTAACAGAGGTCCTTCCTTTATATTCCAGAAACTTTTCTCCTTGTGAATTCTTATCTGCCAGAGCAGGTTCCAAGGCTACAGCGCTTGGCTGTGATGTGCTGAAATGGGGATAGGATGGTGGAGGGCTGGGGGTGGGGCGAAATGAGGAGCACGAGGTGATCAGTGGTCAACACCAGGCCTATGGTCAAGCTTCTTGGTTTAATAGTTAGCCCGCCTGCAGCCCTTGTGTCTTGATAGTGCGGCTCTTGTGCAGATGCACGTTGGACAGCAATAGGAAGTGTGTATTTGGGATGCTTTCCTGGTGAAGGGAACCAAAGGGAGAGATTGTTTCTTCCAGGCTATAGGAGCTGAGCTGAGCAGAGTGAGACTAAACGTCTTTGTCAGGTGGGGCCCAGGCCATCTAGAATAGAGTGGTGTCTCCCTTCTCCTCTTTTTTCTCCCACCTTGGGTACAGTTGCTTGGCAACGCTTAGAAACCCAACATTTCAGGAATGTCTCATGTTCTGACAGGAACCCACCCTCTTCTCCCTTCCCCCTACTCTTCTGATTTGACCCTTTCTTCCATCCAGAGCAGGGCAATGACCCATATGCCCAATTCAAAGTTCGTTTTCTGCTTGTGAGTGAGTGAGGTGCTGGAGTAAATGTTACACCTCTCCCTCCAGGATTTATGGACAAAATTTTGGATTCTTTGGAGTATACACCTTAAGTCACAAAACAGTCTTCTACTTCACTAGCATATCATCCACACAACACCTTTGATTCTTTTCTGCACACAGTAGGGACCTAATTAGTGTTTATTGTCTACCTGTGTTAGAGGGAGCTGGAGAGCAACATCTGTATAATGTGCCCTCAGTTATTTGTTTAAAATACAGATTCCACCTTCTCATTCCTAAATATTCTAATTCTGGCAGAAAAGGATTGGATCAGGCCCAGAAATCTGCATTTTCAACAATGCCTCTCCCTCCTGCAGTACCCCTGCAGGAAGCTCTGAAGCATGTTGGGTAGGCCACACCAAGAAATACCAACTAAAAGCTTTCAGGTAATAGTACTATGGGATGGTGGGAAGCTTGGAGTCAGAAGTCTCAGAATCCATTCTAAGCAGTCTGGCTTGTGTAGCTTCAGGCTCCTCCTGTAGCATTTTGTCCCCTGCCCCAGCATCTCCAGTTTCCTCACTCCTGTTCTTTTCCTGACGGCTCTAGAATGTTGAGTCTGGTTGTTTCAGAAGGTAAGCTCTTCACTAAGGTCAGCCTGGACTCTTAGGAAACCTCAAACAATTGTGTAGCGTTGGAGAAATTCTGCAACAAATTGAAATTTCATTTTACAGTTACTCGTATAGAATCTGTATTCTGCCAACACCTCTTTTTTTCTTAAATGCAGAAGTTCTGAGGGGAGCCTAAACCACCCCCACACTCCCGCTCCCAATTCTCTGAGCTTCATGAACTCTGGATCTCAGGGCTGTCAATCACATGTCTTTAATTCTTTATACCCCTCGTGGAATTAGAGGGGCAGAATTTTTTTTTTTTTTTTTTTTTAGAAGAAACTTAGAAAATGCCTAAATTTCTTCATCTATAAAACTCAAACTAAACTCACTGTTGTGGAGTCAGTTCCAACTCATAACAACCCCCTTTGGGTTTCCAAGGCGGTAAATCTTTACCGAAGTAGATCACCCAGTCTTCCTTCTGCTGAGTGGCTGGTGGGTTTGAACCGCCAGCCTTCTGGTTAGCAATCACATGTGTTAGGTACTAGGCCACCAGAGCTGCTTATGTATAGGAAGCATACAGTAGATGTACTAGTAGAAAGACTTAAAGTAAATGTACTAGTCTAGAGTTTATGTTAGGAGCTCTGGTAGCGTAGTGCCTAAGGCACTTGACTGCTCACCAGAAGGCTGGTGGTTCAAACCCACCAGCCACTCCTCAGAAGAAAGGTTGGGCAATTTACTTCCGTAGTGATACTGCGTCAGAAACCCAAGGAGGGGTCGCTATGAGTCAGGGCTGACTCAATGGCACGTAACAACAACAACAAGGGTTTATGTTCCTCTCAAAATCATCACAGCTCAACTTTGCATCATGAGAATGGAAGGTTGGCAAACAAATTATTCTGAGAGTCCTCAATTGGGTATTTCATTATTGCATTTTAAAAAGCAGCATTTTATAATTGCCTTGATAAAACAAGGCATGGTATTTGTGAGAGTGAGTCAACAACACCTTCCCGACTGGTGTCTGCCCTCTAATAACCCCGTGGGATGCACAGCACCAGGAAGGAATCGTCACAGAACGTTAATAAGGTGGAAGGCTGAGTTCTGGCACCAGGAACACTTCAGAGACAGAAGCGATAACTAGGCCAGACAAGCCTGTTGTTTTCACGCTTTGAGAGAGAAGTGAGAAATGGGAAATGATTTCTTTACCTTCCCAAACCTCACAGCAACAAATATTGGGCTGTGCTTAGAGCTTCCTCTGACTTCCTGTTTTTAAGACATGGGTGCCCAGTTACAGAGTTGGACCAGAGAAACTACTGTTATGTGAGTTCAGGAAAATGAATATTCTCTCTACTCTGGACTCTGAGGGAACGGCCTAACAGAGGTCTTACTGCATCTAGAACCCTCTGCATGACTGGAATGGGGAGTACACTTCAGCTGTTTTCTAAAAATTCCATTTGGAAATTAAAGGGGGTAATGATTTTCCCAGTATTTAACAAGGTTTCAAGAAAGAGATAATACCTTTACTTCTTCATGAGGTGGTGGTGGGGAGTTGCTAAACTTTTTAGAAGCATCTCTGCAACAGCTACAGAAATAGCAGTTTGGCTTTATTCACAACAACAGAGAACTTGCTCTGAGGCAGCCATGGGCTGTCTCAGGACCCCACAGGCTGTGCAAAGCCCCATTCTAGACCACACAAGGGGACTAGAATGGGTGCACACACAGATCTCTAGTTCCTGGGGCACCCACTAGTCCCCAGAAAGACTGGCTCTTCCACATTTATTTTGACCACCTACTAAGTACCAGGTGTTCCTTTCTACTTCTTGAACATTCCCATTATCCCTAGGAAGTGTCAATGTTGCTATAACCTCTTAATAAATGAAGGACTACTGGCTGAATGAGGCTAAAAGACTGGCCCCAACCGCAATGAGATACCACCTCACTCCCTAGGATGGCTGTTTTCAGAAAAATGGAAAATAATAGGTGCTGGTGAGGAGGAAGACTGGGCAATCTACTTCTGTAGTGATACTGCCTCGGAAACCCAAGGAGGGGTCGCTGTGAGTCGGATCCGACTCTATGGCAGCGAGTTTGGTTTTTGGTTTTGGTGAGGATGTGGAGAAACTAGAAACCTCTTCCTTTGCTGCTGGGAATATAAAAATGGGCTAGCTGCTGTGGAAAATAGTGTGAAAATTCCTCAAAAAGAGAAATATAAAATTACCATATGACCCAGCAATTCCACTCCTAAGTATATACCCCAAAACACTTGAAAGCAGGGGCTCAAACAGATATTTATACACCACTGTTTATTGCAGCATTATTTGCAATAGCCAAAAGGTGAAAACAACTGAAGTATCCATCAACAGTGAATAAACTCACTGCCATCAAGTCGGATCCGACTCATAGCGACCCTTCCTTTGGTTTCCGAGGCAGTATTTCTATGGTGTAGATTGCTCAACCTTCCTTCTGAGGAGTGGCTGGTGGGTTTGAACCGCCAGCCTTCTGGTTAGCAGTCAAATGCCTTAGGCACTATGCCACCAGAGCTCCTTCAACAGATGAATAGATAAATAAAATTAGTGTATACATACAATGGAATGTAATTCAGCCATAAAGAGAAATGAAGTTCTGATACATGCTATGACATGGATAAACCTTGACAACATTACAATGAGTAACATAAGTCAGACAAAAAAGGATAAATGGTGTATGATCCTCTTACATGAAATATCTAGAATAAATAAATACATAGAGACAGAAAATAGATATGTGGTTACCATGGGCTAGGGGAGAGAGAGACTGGAGAATTACTGCTCAATGGGCACTGTACTTCTGTTTGGGGTAATAAAAATGTTTTGAAAATGGATAATGGTGATGGTTATACAACATTGTGACTATAATTATAGTCACGAATAGTTTACTTAAAAATGGCTAAAATACAAATTTTTGTTATATATATTTTACCATAATAATAGTAATAAAAAGATACTGGCCCAGGTCACAATCTCCTACTGAATTTGTCCCTTACCTGGGTATCTATAGTGCCCAGAACATCAAAGGCCCTTTGTATGTAAGTGTGCAATGAAGGACAAAAGAGGACTTGGGTAATCAAACCCAGGTTTTGTGACTCACAGTCCAACATTCTTCCATGACATTACAACTTCCTTAGTTGAAAAGCTAGAACAGGGTTCTTCAGTCTTCACATTGAAAATTCAAGAAATTTGTGTTCCTACTTACTCTGCTTTAATTCTTTGATTTCAATGATTGTTGCATGCCCTAAGCCAAAGAGTAGACTCTATAGTTGTAAACAGAAACATTACAAGGGACAAGTTATAGCCCAAGAGGAAGATAGGTACCCACAGGACAACTACAAAAAGCCTTGGGATTTATTATCAAAATCACTACTACGGCATCCCAGGATGGCATTTTGCAGATATTGTTGTGTACCTCAAGTCAATTTCAACTTGTAGTAACCCTATATGACAGAGCAGAACCATGCCATAGGGTTTCCTAGACTGCAATCTTTATGGGAGCAGATTGCCAAGTCATCCTCCCACAGAGCCACTGGGTGGGTTTGAAATATGAACTTCTGGGTTAGCAGCCAGAGCACTTAACCACTGGGACACCAGGGATCCTTATTTTAGGCTAGGTTTTCTAGAGAAGCAAAACCAGTACAGCTGGTTTTTTATGTATGTGTGTGTCTCTCTGTGTATGTGTGTGTCTCTCTATGTATGTGTGTGTGTAGAGAGAAAAAGAGATTTATCTCAAGGGAATGGCTCAGGTGGTTATAAAGGTTGGGAAGTCCCAAGTCCACGTGCCAGACGTCAACTGAAGGCTTCTTCTGACTCACGTAGCTGCAGAGGCTGATGAATTCAATATCGGCAGGCCAGACAGCAGGGTCCTGGCTTTGGAGGCTGACAAATCCAAGATCAGCAGATAACTGATGAACTCAAGATTGACAGTTCAGAAGGTAGGCTGCTGGCTCAAAGGCTTCAGAGGGTAACTAATCCTGAGATTGGCAAGGAATATGGTAGGTCACTGACTCACATCCAAAGACCCAGCGGTCAGATGATGATGAGTCAGATGCAGGATCCAGGTGGAGCAAAAGACCAGAATATTCATAGATATTATGTGCAGGCCACATCTCCCCGGAAACTCCTTTTCAACAGATTAACTGCTCATAGCAGATCTCATTATGGGAGATGACTATACCCTAACTACCAAACCACTGAGAATCATGGCCCAGCCAAACTTATCCACAACCTTAACCATCACACTCCTTGTTTTACAGATGGAGAAAGGGAAAACAAAAATGTTCCCATTCTAATTTGTTACGTACGAGAAGATCAAGCAAATGACAGAGGGGAAAATTCTGGCCATCCAGAACATGCCTGTGTCATGCAAACACAGCTCAAAGCAGCCTGTTCCAGGCAAAACTTTTTGCTTCTGAAACTTGTGGAACCTCTTGGCCCTTGAATGTGGTAAAGCTGACGTAAAAATGTAGGAACTACTGCGACATACATGGCAGAGTCAAGGAATGCAAGTGATGATCTTTAAAGAGTTCATCCTCATTTTGAGAGTCACACAAAAGTGAGAGAAGAAAGCTAGGTCTTGCCAGAGTGGTTTTCCAGACAGAAACGTAAAGGAAAAAAAATTACAAAGAAAATGTATGACAGGGAATGAAAAGACTGTCAGAAATCCTAATTAAAATATAATGGACAGATATACCTGCACTTCATTTGAAACCCAGTGCAGGTCTTACCTCCTTCGTAGAGATTTTCATAGCAACACTCACATCTAAGCTCTCCCTTCCCTTATGTCACCTAAGGTTTTTGTAACTGTGATAGTTAATTTATGTGTCAGCTTGGTAAGGAGCTCTGGTGGTATAGTGATTAAGGCATTTCGGCTAATAACTAAAAGGTTGGTGGTTTGAACCCACCAGCCACTCCACAGAAGAAAGACAGGGTGGTCTTCGTCCATAAAGATATACAGCCTTGGAAACCCAGTGGGGGTCACTATGAGTCAGAATCAACTCAGTGACAGTGAGTTTGGTTTGGTTTTGGTTAGGCTTTGGTTCCCAGTTGTTTGACCAAATACTAGTCTAGTTGCTGTCATGGAGGAGTTACATGTGATGAGATCAGTTGGCCTTGGGTAGAAGATTTTGGCCTTGGATAGAGCAGATTATCTCTTACCTAATATAATAATGTAATGTCCTTGGGTAGAGCAAATGATTTACATATTAACCAAAAGGTTGGAGGTTCAAGTCTACCCAGAAGCACCTTAGAAGAAAGGACTGGCAATCTACTTCTGAAAAATCATCCATTAAAAACCCACTGAAATGGCAAGTTATGTTCTGACACACATGGAGTCACTGTGAGCCCGAATCAATTGAATGGCAACTGGGTAATATGATGTAATGTAATGTAATCAATCAATTGAGGTCACACTGGTGTGGGGTGTAGAGTGGATTCTAAACCTAATCATTTCTGAGTTATAAAAACACCAGAGCAGATAAAAAGACATACACACAGGGGAAGACAGAGGGCATGTGAGGATTGCTTATAAACAAAGTAACACCAATGATCATCGACAGACATCAGAATTAAGAGACAGGTTCACAGAAGGAATTAATATGGCTAAGACCCTGACTTGGACTTTTAGCCTCCAGGACTGTGATAAAACAAATTTCTGTTCTTTAAAGCCATCACTTGTGGTATTTCTGGTACGCAGCATTGGTAACTAAGACAATAATGTATAGAATACATCATTGTGTTTAAAATAGTCCATTGCCTTATATTTGAATTTCTTTACCTCCTTTTCTCCAGGAGCTCTGGTAGTGTAGTGCCTAAGGCACTTGACTGCTAACCAGAAGGCTGGTGGTTCAAACCCACCAGCTACTCCTCAGAAGAAAGATGGGGCAATCTACTTCTGTACTGATACTGCCTCGGAAACCCAAGGAGGGGTCGCTATGAGTTGGGTCTGACTCGACGGCTCATAACAACAACAACAACAGCTGGTGCCAAAAGGAGTCCTGGTGGACCAGTCATTAAGTGCTCAACTGCTAACTGAAAGGTCAGCGGTTCAAACCCACCAGCCGCTCCAAGGGAGAAATATGTGGCAGTCTGCTTCCATAAAGGTTACAGCATTGGAAACTCCATGGGGCAGTTCTACTCTGTCCTATAGGGTCACTATGAGTCAGAGTTGACTCAATAGCATGGGTGTCAAGAAATGGGTAACAAGAACACTGAAATTCCTAGCTAAGCTTAAAAACAAAACCACAAAGACTCTCTAAACAAACAAATTATTTCTAGACAAAGTGGAAACTCTAGGTCCCTATAATCAAGTCAAAGACTCTGTTCCAAGGTTGAAATAATCTTAAACAAGGGAGCTTAAGGCAAAAGGGATGGGTAGGAGAGAAAGACAACTGACACTGAACTGAGGAGACACCGAGGCTCCATTTCAAAAACAAATGTGCACTGTTTTCAGTAACTGTTCTGCATACAGGAGCCCTGGTGGTGTGGTGGGTAAGTGGTCAGCTGCTAATGGAAGGGTCAGTGGTTGAAACCCACTAGCCACTCTGAGGAAGAAAGATGTGGTCAACTGCTTCTGTAAAGATCACAGCCTTGGCAACCCTATGGGGCAGTTCTTCTCTGTCCTATAGGGTCTCTATGAGTAGGCATCGACTCCATGGAAACCAGTTTGGGTTCTGTATATTGTTCTATTGCTCCAAACACAGCATGACTTCATTTTTTGGAGATGCCACTAATTTAAAATTTGGGTAAATATTCATTACGCCAACTGTCTCCTACATTGCTTAAAGAAAAAGATTTTCTAAGAAAATTCAGAGAACAAACAAGAGTGCAAGAGGAATGCTAGATTTAATTACAACAGCTCTTTACAGGACTTTATCATAATAATTGTTGGTATGCAAATGGTCCTATGAATCATAAATGAGTCATCTATTCTTTGAAGGAAGCTGAGTGGGATCTCTTCTTGGAAAGACTTGGGGAGCATTTTGCGTTGTTGAAAGGCAGCAAATTGCATTTGATCACTGTTATGGGTTGAATTGTGTCTCCCAAAATGTGTGTTGTAAATCCTAACCTTTGTGCCAGTGGTTATAATCCCATTTGAGAATGGATTGTCTTTTTTATGTTAATAAAAATGGATTAACATAGGATGTGCCCTAAATCAATTTATTTTGAGGTATAAAAGAGATTAAACAAATAATCAAAAGAAGCAGAGATAAGGAAGGGAGGTGCCAAGCCACATGAAGATCTCCCAGGAGCTGAAGCTCAGAGACAAGGATCTTCCCCACCACCCCAGCCAACAGAGAGAGAAAGCTTTCTGCTAGCGACAGCAACAGAATTCAGACTTCTAGCCACCTAAACTGTGAGCAAATAAATTTGTTGGTTAAAGTCACCCACCTGTAGTATTTCTGTTATAGCAAGCATCACTAGATAACTAACATATTCATCATCAAGTGATAATTACTGGGTCCTTTGAAGCTTAAAAACAACAGGCAACATGTGTTAAGTATTTATATCAAGCCAGGCCCTTCGTTGAATGTTTTCCAAGCATTTAGTCCTCATAACCCCTGTAAAGTAGGAGGTACTAGTAGTATGGCCATTTTACAATTGAGGAAGTGGAGGCACTTGGATGCCAAGTGCTTTGCCCTGATTATCCATCTAAATGCTTGGAAAAGAAAAGACAGGGCTCTGCCTTTGAGTTTACTAACCATAAAAAGAAAAAAAAAAAAAAAACCAAACTCACTTCCATCGAGTGGATCCTGACTCATAGCTACCCCCTTTGGGTTTCTGAGATGGTAAATGTAGATGGCCCAGTCTTTCTTTTGTGGAGTGGCTGGTGGGTTTGAACCGCCAAACTTCTGGTTTAGCAGTCAAGTGCCTTAGGCCCTGTGCCACCAGAGCTCCTTAAGAAGTTTACTATCCAGTATTTTTTTTTAATATTATAATTTTTCTAATCTTACTAAGTTCTGACCAGCTTCCTCTCCCAGCAGTTTGAATTTGGTGAGTTTCAATAAAATAAAACCATATGAAAATATTTTTCTAACCAATTAACTGTCATCATGTATTATAATAGGAATGAGGGGAAAAGCTGTCGTATGGAATACCCACCCACACTAGGGAAGCGGCTGTCTGTAGAACGTTATTTCCACTTTGTAATGTGGTGGTTATTATGCCTGAACGATGACAAAGACAGTGGTGATTTTGTAGCAAAACCTCAGGGAAGCTGTTAGAAGTTGGCATTTCTAATTCGTGTGGAAATACTCATTACAGTGATCAGAGAACTGTAGCAGTGATGTTCATTTTAATGAAGAATCTAAGGCTGCAAAAGGGCAATTTTGTGAAGTTCATAATATTGCAGACAAATATGAAATGCAAAACACAAAAGAATATTCATTAAATATCCCAGTGTCAGTTTAATTTTCCTCCAACCTCTTATTTTACATGGTTTGAAAGCTGTTTGATGAAGAATATAAATACATTGTATCATTCTGTAAGGTTTTTTTCTTTTTTTTCAAATGGTAAAGCTATCCAACTAGTAACTGTATTGTTGTTGTTGTTAAGTGCCGTCCAGTCATTTCCGACTCATAGTGACCCCATGCACAGCAGAACGAAAC
>NW_006921630.1:4015494-4024754 GCF_000298275.1 Orycteropus afer afer
TCCTGGCTTTTATCCCCTTTCTCCTGCTTTCCCATCCTGCTGCTTTGGGCAGGCCTGAGTTTCCTCTCCTCACCTAATCCCTTCGGCTGATTGCTTTTCTCTCTGGCTTTCTGGCTTTTAATCCCCTTTCTCCTGCTCTTCCGGCCTGCTGCTTTGGGCGTCCCTGAGTTGTCTCTCCTCACCTGTAATCCTGTAACTGTATTAGGTTCATAAATAGCCAGAAATAAAAATGCCTTGAAGGAGTTCTGGTAGTGTAGTGCCTAAAGCACTTGACTGCTAACCAAAAGCCTGGTGGTTCAAACCCACCAGCTACTCCTCAGAAGGAAGGTTGGGTAATCTACTTCCATAGTGATACTGCCTCAGAAACCCAAGGAGGGGTCACTATGAGTCAGGTCTGACTTGACGGCATATAACAACAACAACAACAGCTGCCATTGAGTCAGCAGGACTCATGGCAATCCCATGCACAATGGAATGAAACACGACTTAGTCCTATGCCGTCCCATGATGCATTGCATACTGGACCATTGTGATCTTTGGATTTTCGTTGGCTGATTTTCAGATTGCCAGGCCTTTCTTCCTAGTTCATCTTTGTCTGGTAGGTCCACTGAAATCTGTTCAGCATCATAGCAACATGCAAGCTTCCCCTGACAGATGAATGGTGACTGCATGAGGTGGATTGGCCAGGAATTGAGCCTGGGTCTCTGTGGTGCAGTGAATTACTTAATATGGCTCTTTAAGTCAGAGTCTTTGTGACTCCCACCAGATGTCTGGGTGGGACTATGCAAATATGAGGTGTTTGTGGCCCACTAATGGGATTGGATAGCTTGTTAATAATATAAATTAAAGTACGTGGCACATATATGGGGGTGGGACCATAGAAATAAGGTGTATGGAACCCTAACATGGGGACTGGTCAGTTTTGTCACGCCTCTAGGCTTAAAGTGAGCCATCCCAGAGGTGGAAAGGGGGATCTCACTACCATCAAGAAAGTAGAGCTAGGAGTGGAGCATGTCCTTGGACCCGAGATCCCTGCACTGAGATGGCAGAGAGACAGCAGAAGCAATGGCAGCTGAACCAACAGAACCAAGAGACCAGCATGAGACAGAGCAGCAGGCTTCCTGGCCACAGAGCAAGAAAGCTGAATGCCTTTGGGCAGGAGGCTGGCTGGTGGATGGGGGTGCCTCTGGGGGCACCTATCAGCAGAGCTAAAAGAGCTTTGTATCACTTGCCCAAGCAGGGCAGAGACTAAAGTCAGAGAGAAGCATGCCTGTGTCTTCTTGTTGTTGTTGTTAAGTGCTTTGGAGTCGGCCCCAACTCATAGCGACCCCTCCTTGGGTTTCTGAGGCAGTGTCACTACAGAAGTAGATTGCCCAACCTTCCTTCTAAGGAATGGCTGGTGGGTTTGAACTGCCAGCCTTCAGGTTAGCATAGCTGAGAAAAAGCTGTCCTGATTGAAGAACTATATCCTGAGTCATTTCTGATCCTGAATTGTAATCTATAACTTCCCTGAAAAAAAGTACCAAACTCACTGGCATTGAGTCAGATCCAACTCATGGTAACCCCTCCTTGGGTTTCTGAGGTGGTATCTCTCACTTCCCTAATAAACCCCATTGTTGTTGTTCTTGTTATTATTTGCCATCAAGTCAGCCCCGACTCATAGCGACCCCTCCTTGGGTTTTCGAGGCAGTATCACTATGGAAGTAGGATTGCCCAACCTTCCTTCCAAGGAGTGGCTGGTGGGTTTGAACCGCCAGCCTTCTGGTTAGCAGTCAAGTGCTTAGGCACTATGCTACCAGAGCTCCTAAACCCCATAGTTGTGACTATTGTCTGTGAGTTCTATGTGCCCACTGCAATGAATTACTGAACCCAGCAGAGAAGTAGAGTGCTGTGGGAGGGACTGTTGGTGTCAGAATTGGTTAAAAGGTTGGAGGTCGAGGCATGTTTGACCTCCCCCTTGGGCTGTTGATTCTCTCTCACCCTTGTGAAGTTAGAGGAGGTCAGAAGATATGGCCCTCCATATCCTTTATGCAGTCTCTTACAGGGAAGGCGAGAATGCTACCATGAACCACCAATGCCTAATCTAGGTGATTGTTGATACATACCTCGAGTTGACTCTGACTCATAGAGACCCCATGCACAACAGGATGAAACACTACCCAATCCAGTGCCATCCTCACAATCATCATTATGCTTGAGCTATTGATCCCTGCAATGATTGTGTCAATCCATCTTGTTGAGGGTCTCAAAAAGAAAACCAAATTCATTGCCATCGAATTGATTCTCACTCATAGCGATCCTCATTGGGTTTCCAAGGCTGTAAGTCTTTGCAGAAGTAGATTGCCCCATCTTCCTCCCCTGGAGCAGCTGGTGGGTTGAGGGTCTAAGCATCATAAAACCAAGGCTGGTGAAGAAAGCAGATTTGAATGAGAAAGAAGCTGACATTAAGAGTCAGATGGAGACTGGATAAGGTGACAGTGGAGAGTACATGTTTACTGATGGCTAACACATACACCTTCCCCAAGGAACATTGCTCACATGTCTAAGCTGAAGGTGTGGCTATCCCCATGGATTCAGGTGCCTAAGTGGTGGGTGTGTAACTTCTATGCTGCTGTTGTTATGTGCCGTCCAGTAGTAGCGACCCCTCCTTGGGTTTCTAAGACAGTATCACTACAGAAGTGGCTGGTGGGTTTGAACCGCCAGCCTTCTGGTTAGCAGTCAAGTGCCTTAGGCACTATGCTACCAGAGCTCCTATGTAACTTTATAGCTTACCCATTTTAGGCCATCTCACTTCAAGGTATGAACTAATTCATTCACAATAAGCATTTATTGAGCACTAATTATGTGCCAGTAGGAGTTCTGGTGGTATAGTGGTTAAGGCATTTGGCTACTAATCAAAAAGTTAATGGTTCAAACCCACCAGCTGCTCCGTGGAAGAAAGATGAGGCAGTCCAAGGTTTACAGCCTTGGAAACCCAATGGGCATTGTTGAGTTGGAATCAACTGATAGCGGTGAGTTTTGTTTTTAAATTATGTGTCAGGCTCTGTGCTGGGCCCTGGGAACACATTCTTAAAGAAGGGAAATCAGGTTCTTGGCCTCTTGGGGCTGACATTCTAGTCAGAGAAGACAGTCTATAGACCAACAGAAAAATAATTGTGAGAGTAGCAGATGGCAGCTTATGCTGTGAAGAAAACAGAGTAGGGTAAGGGGATTGAGTGTGATGGAAGAACAGGAGGACTACTTGAATAAGTGATTTGGGAAGGTCTCTCTGAGGTCAGAATATCTAAGCAGGCAGGGAGGCAGTCTGGGAAGCTCCCCACCCACTGCTGATGAGTTGATTCTGACTCATAGCCATCCTATGGCACAGGATAGAGCTGACTGATAGGGTTTTCAAGGCTGTGATGCAGTGCCTAAGGCATTTGACTGCTAATCAGAAGGCTGGCTGTTCAAACCCACCAGCCACTCCTGAGAAGGAAGACTGGGCAATCTACTTCCATAGAGATACTGCCTGGGAAAACCAAGGAGGGGTCTCTATGAGAGAATCAACTAGATGGCAGTGAGTTTGGTATGGAATCTTTACATGGAGTGGCTCTTGGGTTTGAACCACTGACCTTTCAGTTAGAAGCTGAGTGTTTTAACCACTGTTCTACCAGGGCTTCTCCTGAGAAGCAGGGCCCTGGGGCAGGGAGGAGTTTGGTGTATGTGAGGACAAGCAAGAAGGCTGGTAGAGCTGAACTTCAGAAGGGGGAGAAAGCAGGAGATGAGGACAGCAAAATCAGCAGAGGCCAGATCAGGGCCAAATGCTTGGATCCTGTTCTACATGGAATGGGAAATCATCAGAGAATCTTAAGTGATATGACCAATTTAAATTTTTCAACTAATACTCAGAGGAGACTGCAGATGACAGTAAGCAGAAGAGTCAAGAGAGGACTGCAGTGGGCCAGTGAGAGGTGACAGACATTTGTCCTGGAGCCCAGTTATTAGACACTGTGATACCACTGTCATTACACTTCTGCCAGGGATATGCTGGGTGAAGGGAACTCAGAAATGAATGAGACACAAAACCACCGATTGCATCCCTGAGTAAATGTGGTAGTTCAGTTATGAACGTGACTCCATGGGAGCATGGAATTGGGGACCACAAACTTCCTGTTTGTTAAAGCCATCCACCTGTGTTTTTTCTGTTAGAGCATCAAGAAGTAACCAAAACATACAGAAGTGCTGGTGGCTCTCAGCTTACACTCTGTTTCCTCTGTGCATACTACCACTGCCATGGAGTTGATTCCAATGCACAGCAACCCTTTAAGACAGAGTAGAACTGCCCCATAGAGCTTCCTAGGCTGTAAATCTTTACAGAAGCAGACTGCCACATCTTTTTCCCTCTGATGGGTTCGAACAGCTGACCTTTTGGTTGGCAGCTGAAGAATGCTTTGTCTAGTGTGCCATCAGGGCTCCTGTGCATATTAAAATGTCATAAATATTTTCATTATTCAGTGTGGTGTCCTCGTTAGCTTATTGTAGTGAAGAATAAGTATTTACAATGGCTTTTATAGCTTTTCTTTTCTCTCAATCCCGACTGTTTTTCCTATAATGGTTGAAGTCTCTCAACCACAAATTGCCTTGTCTTCCCACCTGCTGGCCCTCACAATGAGAAGCAGCCCAGGCCCACCAACAGATGCTTGGCTGTGGACCCACAGAGGCAGAGCCTCAAGGATGAGCTTTTCATAGACCTTTTCCCAGGCTTCCTCCCCTTTACAGTTCCATATTGGTCTCTAGGCACACCTGACTTCTCAGATTTCCCTGCAAGCTCCAGCTTGTTCACTGGACCAGTGCCTCAGTGGGCTGGTTAGTGACTCATCCTCCACCTCCCCCTTCCAGATCTCCACTTCCTTTAGCTCCACACTTGTGGAGGCCAAATTCCTATAATGCTTTCCTGCCTGAACCTCGACTACTACAGAAGTTTACCCCAGGAAGCATCATGGCTCAGGGGGGTAAGGAAGTCAGGCAGGAAGTCAGTAAGGGTGTATTTGTTAATCAGCAGGTTACACTGTGGGCAGCTGGGGCCCAGTCCTTCTGGAGGAACTGCACAGAGTATGTCTTAGAGTTTGCCCAGCCCAGAGGTGGGGAGGCTGTAGTATTCGTACACCAACTTTCACTCATCATTGCTGAGGGCAGCTGCTGGGGACATTGACTGCCAGCATTCTGGCCTGTACTATGCATGGGTTGAGGCTCTTGTGGCCAAGAAAGCCTTTAGAAAAAAAATCAAAGGTGATTACAGTAGGAAGCTGCAGGTGAGCAGAATGGGAACAATGAATGCCAAGGAGATAAGGAGAGGGCACTGACAACATCTGCCACATCACAGATTGGGCATGTCATTCAGGCTAACCAATTACAGCATCTGCGGCTAAAGTCATATCTCTGTAGACGATAGAATGGAAGATTCTCTTCTGTCTTTGCAATTGAGCTATATCCTCTGCCATTTGGACATGCTGGGGCCAGTGATGAAGGGTTGAGAGAAGGGTGGGCAGCATTAAGGCCCCCTCACCAGTTCCTGAAGTCCCTGGGCTGACTGGGTCCCCTGGCTCTGTCTTGATTCCAGAGCTTTTAGCTAAAGGAGTTCTAACAAATACATGGAGGTTAGAAGTAGAAAAAAGATGCAAAACAGAAGCCAGGAAGGAGTGGAAGAAAAAATAAAGAGGGGAAATAGACCCCCACCTTAGAACAGGTGGGATATGGGGGAGGAGGAGGAGGCAGAAATGTGAACTTTCACCCAAAGATCTCAAGCAAGGAGAACTCTGTCACTCTGATAATTGGAGTTAGAGGACAGCTGCATGTTATCTGTCCCAACATCCAAGTAACTCGTATCCCCAGAGGACACTGCAGCTGTGGGACCTGTGAATGGTAATAGTTAGTAATTCTGAGTCTTAACAAAAATCAGAAGGGCACTTACACAAGGAAAAGTGACTTAGTGTGCATAATGTATGGGATAAAGCAAAATCAATTTACAAATATCCCCTTTAAAATGCAGGGAAAGATGATCCTGAAAATTTTTTACAAGTTCTAATGAAAATTAATAAAGATGAGCAAAATATCATAGTGTTTTAATTCTATGTGATAGCCTCATTATTTTTTTTGCAGTTTTGTTGAATTTACTAAGGTTTCTACAGCATCTCTTTTGTCTCAACCCCAACTCTGTTTTTCCAATCAGGGTTTAAGTTTCTCAACCACAAATTGTCCTGTCACAGAGGTCTATAGCCTAACTCCACAGAGTGGGTGGAGGCAAAATAGTTTAGTTTGTTAGTCATTGCTGAATGACTAGCAATCAGGTGCCTGCCGGGTTGGGGAGCACGACTGGATGAATCTAAAATGGTAGATAGAGGCTGTGTGTGGAAGGGGAGAAAACTTTCACTTAAAAATTTCAACACTTGTCTTGCTTGGATTTTTTTTAAGAGTATCTATTACTTTTGGAATTAAAAAAAAAAAGATTCTTTGAAGTATGGGCAGGAACCAGATCATAAAGGATCTCAGCCCAGCCAAGGCCATGGACCTGATCCTGTAGGACTAATGATGTTGAGCATCCTTTCATGTGCTTGTAACTATTTGTTTATCTTTTCTGGAAAAAAAAAAAAAATCTATTTAAATTCTTTGCCTATTTTTAATTGGGTTATTTGTCTTTTTATTACTGAGTTGTGTAAATATTTTTTTACACGGATGTCTGGTTAGTTACTGAGTCATCTGTTAGAGCCCTCTTGTGCTCCCTGTTTGCCTCCAGCACCTCCATCTTGCTAGCCCAGTGGCCACTCCCACCAGATGTATGTCTCTCTCACCTCTGGACACAAGCCTTCCCACTTCCCCTCAAGGTCCAGAGGCTGTTGCAGGCATTGTTGAATTTTCCCACTGGTCTTCATATTTCCTAGCCAGGTACCACCACCAACACACAGAATCCTTAAGGGGCTGGAGTCATTCTGTGACGAAGTGGAAAAAAAGCTCTCCTTCCCAAAGAGAAAACCAAACCAGACTCACTGTCATCAAGTCGATTGCAACTCATAGCGACTCCCATTGGGTTTCCCAGGCTGTAAATCTTTATGGAAGTAGATTGCCCATCTTCCTTCTGCAGAGTGGCTGGTGGGTTTGAAGCACTGACCTTCTGGTTAGGAGTCAAATGCCTTATCCACTATGCTGCCAGAGCTCTTTTCCCAAAGAGGGACTAGTAAAAATGATGCTTGTGCCCTGTGTGTGTGTGTGTGTTTACAAAGTTTCATGCAATCATCCTTCCAGGTTTTATTTACAACTCTCTCCCCATTTAGGATCAGTTAGTGTATGGATCAAGACGAGGGATCAATTAGATATTAAATAACCACCCTTCCCTTAACTTCTGCTGAAGTGTGACTTCCCACACAGTCAAGCTTGTGATGTCTCTTCCCTGAAGATGAATTCTTTCCCAGGCCAGGAGACACCTTGGTCCCTTAGGTAAAGAGATTTCGTTATTGTTAGCTGCTGTCCAGTAAGCCCCCAACTCACGCGACCCATCTGTTGCTCCATAGGGTTTTCTTGGCTATAATCTTTATGAAGCAGCTTGCCAGGCCTTTCTTCCATGGAGCCTCTAGTGGGGTGGGGGTTCAAACTACCAACCTTTAGGTTAGCAGCTGATCACAAACTGCTTGTGCCACTAGAGCTCCAAAAAAGACTTTGAGTCACCTGACATATCTAGACTGCTACCTCATCCCATCTCAACCTAGATGTCTAAACCAAGGGGATGATACGAAAAAATTTGTGTATAAATAAGATTAGATTGGCAGTCAAAGAAAGGATGACTTAGCCTGCAGCAGAACCTCCTGGAGACCTGGGTTTTACGCGGATACTCTCATTCACTAGGCCAGAGAAGGACCTGAGAATCTGCATTTTAAACTTCCACCTTCATGAACCTGATGTGGTGGTTGGAGAACCACAGGAAACACTGGATTAGAGGGAAGCAAACTTAGAGCTCGCACTGTGGATGAGAGATGGCAAAGGCTCCACCATAGAGATGAAGAGGAGAAGATGGGTCCCATGAACAGAACTGGGAGCAGGAGTCAAGAAAATCAGCTGTAATGGAGGGAGAGGAAAAGAAGAAGCAGGGATGAGGCCATCCCTGGTCTCTCTCTAGGCCAGCTCTTGCCTTTCCAGGAGATGGCCTCGAGGCCTGGCAGCTCATCACACATCTATGGGTGAGGTCCTGGGCTCCCTTTCCTCCTGCTGCTCTGTTTCTTGACAGTAGCTCTCACCTTACAGACAGACCAGTGCCATTCCCTGGGAATGCTCAGGTTGCATCAGTGCCCTAGCCTGAAACACAGCCTCTGCATGGCCGTTGACTGGTAAAGTTACCAAATAGGAAGTGTGAAAGATTGCTGGAGAACAGAGTGGAAACAATGCTGATCCTAAAGGATTGTCTCTTAAGCCACAAACCCATTTACTGGTAGGAGTCCACGAGTGGTACAAATGGTTAACAGTTAATGTTGCTAACTGAAAGGCCGAGTGTTCAAATCTGCCCACAGCTGCCTTGAAAAAAGCCCTGGTGATTTTCTTCCAAGAAATCAGTTATTGAAAACCCTATAGAGCATAGTTCTAGTCTGACATGCATAGGGTCTCCACGATTGGGAACCGATTAAACAGTAACTGTTGATTTCTGCTCAGTAGTAATAACTACAGGAGCTCTTGTGGCGTAGTGGGTAAGGCATTTGGATGCTAACCAGAAGAAGGTCGGCAGTTCAAACCCACTAGCTACTCCACAGAAGGAAGATGAGGCAATCTACTTCTATAAAGATTTATAGCCTTGGAAACCCAATGGGGGTTGCTATGAGTCAGAATTGACTTGATGGCAGTGGGCTTTGTTTGTGTGTTTGTTTTTGTTTTTAGTAACAACTACACCTGACATTTCCAAAGCCCTCCTCTGGGGAATTTAAAAACACATTGACCCCACATGATTTTCATGATCCCAGGGCATTTCTATGATTTTTACAATGTATCGTCACACAGAAGTGTAAAAGTTTTCTCTGTAAGAAAATAGCAACTTCAAATCAGAATCTTCAAAATTAAGGAGCCACTTACATCGAGCAATGATCCATGCCTCTTAATGAGATTAATTCTCTCCTTACTTTATAATGAAGAAATAGAAAAGAAAAATAACTTTAGCAGCATATAACAGTAAAAAGGGAAAGTCGTGAAGAGTTTGTGGAGAAAAATTCAAATTTCCTCACTTTATAAACTATTCCAAATCATTT
>NW_006921630.1:4025079-4041419 GCF_000298275.1 Orycteropus afer afer
GGTTGGGCAATCCTACTTCCGTAGTGATACTGCCTCGGAAACCCAAGGAGGGGTCACTATGAGTCAGGGCTGACTCGACGCACATAACAACAACAACAATTTTCTTACAGAGTTGTCTTTTTTAATTCAAGAAGTTCATATCCCTCTGGGTGGCACTCTTGGTCCTTGGAGAGCTATTTTACCCAGAGAAGTCCACCTGAGAAACTTACCTTATGCTCCCTTTGTGTTCAAGCAAAGCACCTACCTGGTTTCAAGCTCTGCCTGGAGGGGCCACCTCACAGGGCAGGTGCTGCTTCTCCTCACTGTGGATGACAGGCTTCACCAAGGGAAGTCCTATGCCTTAACTCCAAATACATCATAGAGGTTACAGGGTCCTTCAACAGATGCAGGAGGAAACGTGAATTTGTATCAAAGTGGTTATCTTCACCCAGACTCTAGAAAACTGTATCAGAGGCAAAGCTTGTGAGCTAAGGCTTAATTTGTTGTCATTGTTATTAGTTGCCATTCAGTTGGCTCCAACTCATGGTGACCTTACATGTAAGAGAATAAACATTGCTTGCTCCTGAACCATCTTCATGACCGTTGGTGTGCTTGAGTTCATTGTTGTGACTATTGTGTCAGGCATCTCACTGAGGATTTCCTTTGTGTCACAGATTCTCTACTTTACTGAACATGAGGTCCTTTTCTAGTAACTGGTCTTTCCCGATGACGTGCAATACCAAGGCAGCAAGAGAGAAAAGAGGGAGGTGAGTCAGGGAAGGAAGCAAAGGTGGTGTATTGCCAACATAGCCCAGCTTCCCAAGAAAGTGCATTCTGTTGCTTGGCCACATGGGCTGTCTCCAGACAGGACAGATGGAGCCTCTATACCTTAGTGTGGGAGAGGAAGGAAGAGAAATTTATCTGTTGGCTCCCTCCTGTGAACCTGTCTTTCATTGGTCAAAGTTTTCCTCAGAGGTTGTTAATTCCCTCAGTTCTGAGCTGTGTTACCCAACCTGTCCTGGTGCAGTTGATAGGCCATGTCCAACACCCCATGTTTTCTTCATTCACTCAAGCTTCATTCATTCAGGCTTGGCCTGGCAGTCAGGGCTCCTGCAGGTACAAGGCAGCAGGCATGATGGAGGACATGGAATAGCCTAGTGTCTACCCAGGGATATTAGGAGATGAGGTAAGGGCAATAGCAGCCAAGGCTGAGGACAGCTGGGGCTGACATGGAGACACATGAATTGGGTTTGGTTTAGTAATAAACAAGGAGTTAGGGATAAAAACAGCAGTTATTCTTTTGCCTTCCCACTGAAATCCTGGCCCCACTAGACCTTCAAATGCCATTTATAATGTACTCCTTTCTCCACACTGCCATCTATCTTTAGCAGCATATAACAGTAAAAAGGGAAAGTCGTGAAGAGTTTGTGGAGAAAAATTCAAATTTCCTCACTTTATAAACTATTCCAAATCATTTCTTTGCTGTCCTCTATTAATTACTGTGTGACCTTCTGAAAATCACTTAATTTCTCTGAGCTGATATGGCAATTTTGTAAGGGTTCACGTAATATATTCCACACAGGGTCATTGTGCACATTTGATGAAATAACCAAAGAACAAACACTTTAAAAACTCTGGTGCAAAATGTGAGTGATCAATATGGTGGCATTGAGGAAGAGAAAGACACAGAGAAGTACATGGGAGGTACAGACAACAAAGATGAACCCTTTTGTACATATAGTACTGTATTGTCAGTGAAGGCAAAGATGGGTATACGGGTTAATAGATGGGTGGACAGGCCGAACTAGTAGATATGTCTCTGAAGCAGGGAGTGTACCCAAGACCATGTATAGGGTTGGCAGACAATGGTTGTATAAGTTTATTTGTATGATCTCAATTCCCAGGTGTATAGTAGAACTGATAAGGGGCAAGGCTGTAGTCACTTCTTGGTCACAGCCAGCTACCCAGAGGGACCGAGTAGTTGAACCTGTGGGCTCGGGACCATAGTCTCAGGGGACATCAAGCTCAATTGGCATAACATACTACACAAAACATTGTTCCACCTCCTACTTTGGCGAGCAGTGACTGGGATCTTAAAAGCTTAAAAGTGCCATCTAGATGCAACGATGGGTCTCTCCTCATCCAGAGTAAAGAAGAATGAAGAAAACCAAAAATTCATGGAAACAATTAGTCCTAGTGACTGGTACACCATCTGATCTGTAGCCTATACAACTATGAAATCAGAAGGACTAGATGGTGCCCGGCTACCACTGTCAACCACTTGGAAGGGGATCTATGTAGGAGATCTTAGAGAGGGAGAACAATGTGGAACAAAACTCAAAATCATTTGGAGAAAAAAAAAAAGAGGGGGACCATGTTTGCTGGTCTGATAGAGCCTGGTGGAACCATTGAGATTATGGCCCCCAGCTGCCCTTCAGGTCTGGAATTGAACCCACATCTGTGGCTTCCAGCCAAACAAAAGACAAGCATATGAGTTGAACATTTACCTGAGGTAGATACACTCCTTGGAGAGAACAACCATGGAAGAAAGAAGGGCTGTTTATGCACAGGGAGACAGCTCAGGGGGCAGGAGTGCATGGAGGGATGGACACAGGGAAGAGGTAACTATGGGGAGGAAGTGGGAGGGGAGCTGTTGCATTGTGGTAAATTGTGGTCAATGTCATGAGACAAAGTGTATGTGAACTGCTGTATGGAAAGTGAATTTGTTCTCTAAATTTTCACCCAAATCACAATTAAAAAAAAAAAAAAAAAAAGAAGAACTCTGGTGCAATGAAGCCCTCTTATTATTACTTCCCCTCTCTTCCTGAACCTCACATGCCATTCCTCTTGATGAGATTCTGCCTTCTGTCTCAGACACTCTTGGGCTTGGTCTCAGTTGCCTTTGTTGAAAGTATCCCTCAAGTTCTGGTCCCTACCCCTTTGCTCTTTCAAACCTGAGATCACGTGGCCATGGGGCTGATTTGGAGAAAATTCTGATATGCATATCAAGGATTAAGCTAAAATGGTTTGCTAGGGCAATAACTTCACAATTTCACAATAAAACAAGCTTTCTTTTGAAACAATGAGTAAGCTCCTCACAAGTGCCAACATGTCAGAAACCATAAAAACTCTCATGGGAAATGCCGGTCTAATTGTATCCAAGAGTCTCTCCATTCAGGCTGAAAAGAAATGCAGGTTGGCTCATTCATTGCTAAAGCCCTTTTTTCCTCAACATTCTTTCCTACACAGCATCTCATTTTAGCCTTACAATGACCCCTACAAGGTAGGGAGGTCACATCCTCTTTTACCGAGGAGGAAGCTGAGGTTCAAAAAACAGCGATTTTTTTCAAGGTCAAACATAGCCACTGTGAGGCCAGCCAAATGAGAAACTGTGTCTTCTCGTTCCAAATATCTTCTATTAAACAACACTGCCATTTGTTCTGGCTTGTCCCTATTTCCTTTATTCTTTAATTTCACAAGAACTTATATCTCCAGGGAAAGTATCCTAGCTTCTGACAGATGTTTGTGTTCTTGATAACACAATTTATTTAATTCACCAAGAAGGTCAGTCACAGAACCATGCAACCATTTGGGACAACCTGAGACCACATGGCCGGCCTCCTGCCTTGAGCTCAGTGGAGACCTAGATAGAAGTTTTCTAACCAGATTGAGGGAAACTTTTGGTGCCATGGACCTGCTCCAGAGTTCAGAGTAAAGGCCCAGGGTATCACCCAACTTGACTTCATATTTTAAGGCTCTGTTCTGATTACCTAGTGGCGCTCTGACAGGAATATGCCACAAATGGGATGGCCTTAACAAACAGGAGTTTATTCTTACAATTTGGAGGCTTTAAGTCCAAGTTCAAAGTGCCAGGCTCTAGGGGCTGAGTGAAAGCCCCTCAACCTTGAGGTCCAGGTCTGTCTCCTGCTCCCGGCCCACTGGAACTAGAGGAATTTCTTCACTCAGACAGCTGGTAGCTGCTGGGGCTGAGAAGCCCCAAGGTTGACAAGTAAAACGGCACAGTCCAGATGTTACCAAATCACACGGCAGGTCATTAACTTAAGTCCATTGTAAGTCCCAAGGTTGGCAGAGCATAGCAGGCTGCTGAGGAACGACACAGCTACATGCAGGGTCCAAGCGTGCCATAGGCTAGAGACCATTCCCAAAGCTGCTTCTTATATATGGGAAGCAGACCACATACCCAAAGTAGCTACTCAGCTGCTTTGGGTAGATCCCACCATGGAGCTGATTGCCAGTCTCATCATGGGGAATAACTACCACCAGCTACCCAGCCACTCAACCAGGCCCAGCCAAGCTGACACACAAACATAACCACCACAGGCTCCCCTTGTGGAAACATGCTAAGGCTTCACCTTCCACATCCACTTCCAGAGGCATCATGGCCAAATGTGGTAAATACCTTTTGCAGAATTCTGTTCAACTGGTTTCTGTCTTTCTGAGGGAGCTGTGCAAGCTGATGGGATTTTGAGAGGGGATCTGGAGTGTGGAGGTGAAGCTAACAAAGACCAAAGAGGCAGAAAAGGGGACTGGGAAGGGAAACTTCAGAGAAAGAGTGGAGAGGTTAGATGGAATAGGTCGTGGTTGTGTGACATGCATTTACCTAACCACCTGTGTTTTCCCATGAAAGCTTTAGTCAAATCTGTGTTTCTAATTGGTGCTTTTGGAGTTAATGGGGGATATACGACTAGCCGAATTTGGGTATGAAGTGAAAATGGGCAGCTCAAGGGCTACCAGTCATATGCAGGTTACACACTGAAGATTTCATTAGAAGAGAGGGTCTGTTGCTGGCCTAAATCCTCAGGGCACTGGTCTGCTAATTTGAAGATAAACATTTATCAGGAATTCTTCCTTAATGTCTCTTCCTCATCATTCCTTTCAAAATTCAAATGTATTTCTTCTGGTTTGCCTGTCTTCTAAATTTTGACTCATAAAATCCAGAACTCTAGATCTAAAGGAGTAGCTGGAGACGGAAGAAGTATGTAACCACAGTCAAAGGAAACTATGGACCAAACAGTTTTGGGACATGAATTATACTGTTATTGAGGCTGTGAGTGTAGAATAAAAAGGAGCTGTTGTTCTGCAGAAAAGATGGAATAAGTATTCCATGGGTTACAAATGAGATCCATTCCTATGTTCTTGGTTAATCTCACTTTAGTGCAAGAAAAGGCTCAAACCCTTTTCAGTGATTTAAAAGCTGTGTGGGCAGCATATGAAGGTGATTGTGATGAACAATTTGTTGCCAGTAGAGGTTAGTTCAATCATTTCAAAGTGAGGGCAAATTTACATAACATCAAAGGCAAGTAGGAATTGTCTGTAAATTGGACGTTACAGGAAAAGTCACAAATACTCAAACTTTACAGTGGTGTAAATTCTGATATAATCATGCAGGGCCCCATCTGTAGAGGTAAATGGGTTTTAGAGGACAACATTTCTCTTTTGAAGGACATTTTTAAAAATCAACTGTTGTTGAGAAAATACACAGCAGAACATACAATAATTCAAGTTTCTATGGGTCCAACTCAATGACATTAACTACATTTTTTGAGTTGTCCAACCATTCTCACCCTTTTTCTGAGTTGTTCCTCCCATTAACATAAACTCATTGTCCCCTAAGCTTCTTATTTAATCTTTTGAGTTGTTGTTGTCAATTTGAGAGGTCTCAAAAGAGCATAATGACATTCTTTACTAGTTATGTAAACTGTTACTTGGTTTTAAGAAGACTTAGGGGATATTTTTGGTTTATGTTTTAAGGTTTAATATTTGTCTCAGGGCAATAGTTTTTGGGGTTCATCCAGTCTCTATAGCTCCCATCCTTTTTCTTTCAACCTATTTGTGTCTTTGAATCTAAAGTTTGTCTCTTACAGACAGTATATAGTTGGATTATGGTTTTTTATTCATTCTTTCAATTTCTGCCTTTTAATTGAAGTGTTTAATGCATTTACATTTAATTTAATTATTAGTAAGGTAGGATTATGTCTGATTTTTTTTTTTTTTTCTTATTAGGATTTGGGTGAAGATTTACAGAGTAAATTCACTTTTCATACAGCAGTTCACATATACTTTGTCTCATGTCATTGACCAAAATTTACAATGCAGCAGCTCCCCTCCCACTTCCTCCCCATAGTTACCTCCTCCCAGTGTCCATCCCTTCATACTCTTCTGCACCCTGAGCTATCTCCCTGTGCATAAGCAGCCCTTCCTTCTCCCATGATTGTTCTCTCCAGGGCGTGTGTCTACTTGAGGTAAATGTTTAACTCACATGCCTGTACTTTGTTTGGCTGGAAACCACAGTTGTGGGTTCAATTCCAGACCTGAAGGGCAGCTAGGGGCCATAGTCTCAGTGGTTACACCAGGCTCTATTGGACCAGCAAACCTGGTCCTCACCTTCTTTTTTTTTTTGCCTCCAAATGATTTTGAGTTTTGTTCCACATTGTTCTCCCTCTTTATGCAGGATCTCCTACATCCCTTCCAAGTGGATGGCAGTGGTAGCTGGGCACCATCTAGTTCTTCTGGTCTCATAGTTGTATAGGTTGCAGATCGGATGGTGTACCAGTCGCTAGGACTGATTGTTTCCATTAATTTTGGTTTTCTTCTTCTTGACGAGGAGAGACCCGTTGTTGCATCTAGATGGCAGCTTCCTAGCTTTTAAGGTCCCAGTCGCTACTTGCCAAAGTAGGAGGTGGAACAATGTTTTGTATAGTATGTTATGCCAATTGAGCCTGATGTCCCCTGCGTATGTCTGATTTTTTGCTATGTTTTCTATATGTCTGTATATCATGTCTTTTTGTTCCTCTAGTCTTCCATTAATACCTTCTTTTAAAGAGATATTTTCTAGGTAACCATTTTAATTCCTGTTCTGGTTACCTAGTGCCGCTCTGACAGGAACATAACACAAATGGGATGGCCTTAACAAACAGAAGTTTATTCTCTTACAGTTTGGAGGCTTTAAGTCCAAGTTCAAAGTGCGAGGCTATAGGGGCTGGGAGAAAGCCCTTCATCAGCCTTGGGCTTCAGCTCTGCCTCCAGCACCCAGCCCACTAGAGCCAGAGGCTTTTCTTCACTCAGACAGCTGCGGGCTGCTGAGGCTGCCAAGCCCAAGGTTGACAAGTAAAATGGCACAGTCCCAATGTTACCAAATCATATGGCAGGCCATTAATTCAAGTTCATTGTAAGTCCTAAGGTCAGCAGAGCATGGCAGGCTGCTGAACAATGACATGGCTACATATAGGGCCCATGCATGCCATATGTTAGAGAGTACCCCCAAGGCTTCTCCTTATATATAGGAAGCAGACCACATCCCAAAGGCAGCAGACAATATCCCAAAGACAGCTACTCAGCTGCTTGTGGGAGATCCTACCATGGAGGTGATTGCCAGTCTCATCATGGGGAATTACTACCACCAGCTGCTCAGCCACTCAACCAGGCCCAGCCAAGTTGACATACAAATTTAACTACCATAATTCCTTGTCATTGCTTTTGATATTTTCTTAGTGGTTGTCCTGAACATTATAAATTAACACTTTAAGTTTTAATAATCTAGTTCTGATTAATATCAACTTAATTTCAATAGTATATACATTTTTGTTCCTGTATAGCTCCCTTCACTCCTCCTTTGTGTTATTATTATACACAAATTACATGTCTATATATTGTGTGCCCATCAAAAAATTATTGATTTATACAGTTGTCTTTTAAATACAAAGGAGGAAGAGTTACAAACAGAAAATATATTTTTATTGTGTTTTATTTTATATAGTTACCTCAGGAGCCCTGGTGGTACAGTGGTTAGAGCACTTGGCTCTTAACTGACAGGTTGGCAGTTTGAATCCACCAGCTGCTCCATGGAAGAAAGATGTGGCAGCCTGCTTCTGCCAAGATTTGCAGCCTTGAAAACCATATGGAACAATTTCTATTCTGTCCTATGGGTTGCTATGAGTCAGAACTGACTTCTTGTAGACAGCTCTGTTAGCAGTGAATTCTCTCCATTTTTGGTTAACTGGGAATTTCTTAATGTTCCCTTAATGTTTTGAGGGACAGTTTTGCTGGCTGTAGAATACTTAGTTGACAGTCTTTTTCTTGCAGCATTTTGAATATGTCATCCCACTGCCTCTGGTCTCCACGGTTTCTGATATAAAATCAGCTGTGTATCTTATTAAGGTCCTTTGCATGTGATGAGTCACTTCTTTCTTGATGCTTTCAAGATTCTCTTTGTCTTTAGTTTTTGACAGTTTGACTATGTGACTCTGTCTGGATCTTTTGAGTTTATACTACTTGAAATTTGTTGAGTTTCTTGTATATATAGATTAATATTTTTCATCAAATTTGCAGAGTTTTCAGTCATTTCTTCAAATGTTTCTTTGTTCTTTCTTTCCTTTTCTTCTGGGATTATCATTATGCATATATTGGTGTGTTTGGTGGTGTCCCAGAGACCTCACTTTAAAAGAACCATTGGTGACGCAGTGGTTAAAGCACTTATCTGCTAAGCAACAGGTCAGTGGTTTGAATCCACCAGCCACTCCACAGGAGAAAGATGAGGCAGTCTGCTTCTGTAGAAACTTACAGCCTTGAAACCTTATGGGGCAGTTCTACTCTGTCCCATAAGGTCATCACTATGAGTCAGAATTGATTCTATGGCAGTGAGTTTGGTTTTGGTTATTTTTCTGTTCACTTTTCTTTATTCTTTCTTTCTGTTGCTCAGACTGGATAATCTCAATTGACCTATTTTCATTCACATTTGCCAATTCTTTCTTCTACTTTCTCTGATCTACTGTTGAGCCTCCCTAGTAAATTTTCTTTCTTTTTTTTTTTTTAAGCTATTGTACTTTTCTACTCCCAGATTTCTATTTGTTTCTTTTTTATAATTAGATCTCTTTTTAAAAATATTCTCTTGTTGGTGAGACATTATTCTCATACTTTCCTTTTGTTCTTTAAAATGATTTATTTTCCCTTTTTAAAAACATATTTATCATAATTGACTTAAAGTATTTACCTACTAAGTCCAACATCTGCTTCTGCAGAAACAGTTTCTATTCGTAGCTATTTCCCTGGGTATAAGCAATTCTGTCTGTCTTCTTGGCATGTCTTAAAATTTTTTTTTTAATTGGATATTTTAAATGTGTCATATCTCCTTTCTCCCTCCTCAATTCTGAACTAATTCTGTAAAGACTATATTCTTTATCCCATGTGGCCACTAAAGTCTCTACTCAGTTAGCTCAGTAATCAGGTAATGATTGTACAGAGATTGGTTCCTAGAACCAATAAGTCTCCTGGGGCTCTTTGTGTGTTTTGGAACATGCTTTTAACACTAAGCCAGGCAATTGACCACTCTGCCATAGCCTTTACTTCCTGCTTTTAGAGAGCCTTAGGTGAGAGGTGAGAGTTTAGGGCCTTCTTAGCTCTTTCCTGTTGCATGTGCATAGTCTAATGCATGCACATAGCTTTCTTAATTCCCAGGAATGTGTCAGAGATTATCAAAGGCTCTGTAAAGATCTTGCTCCACAGCTTTTCTTTTGAAACTTTTTGGTTAGCCTATTGTTTGTCCCAACTACTATGTACAATCTCTGAGAACCCCAAATAAAAAATGTCCTTTAATTGTTTTTAATAAATCCTCCAGTGGGAAAGACTTTTCACACTACGTGAACTTCCAGTCAGGTCAAATAAAAACAGCCCTGCCAGTAAGGTCTTCTAGGTAAGCACCAGCAGATCAAATAATGACAGTTCTCTGGGAATGAGACTTTAGAGGGGCTCCAACCCTTCTGCCTCCTCTAGTGGTTGACAGGCTTCTAGTTTTCACCACAGCCTGTTGGTTTTCAAGGCTACCACAGAGCTGGAATGTGGGGATGGGAATAGAGAAAATTCAAATGCCATAAAACTCACAGTTCTTACCAAGATTTAGCTGTTTTTCTTAAATGTGTGGTCCCTACATTGCTGCAAACTTTTGATTAATTTCTAGAGTTCTGGAAAAGTTGATTCTGATCATGTTTTTCAGTTTTCTCATTGTTTTTATGGAGGAGAGAATTTTTTATTAAAGTAAGTATATATGTAACAAAACATTTGACATTTTAATAATCTTCACATGTACAGTTCAGTGACATTAATTACGTTCATCATGTTCAACCACCACCCTTGTCTGTTCCCAAATTAAGGAGAGGATCTTTGAAAGTCTTTACTCTGTCATTTTTGCTGATGCCACTTGGTAGTTGTTATTAGAGTTTCTATTGTATCAGTTAGGATTAGGTTCAACAGTATGGGACAAGGAAAACCTGAATTAACAGCAGCTTAAATACACAAGTTGTATTCTTTCACATTAAAAGTCTAAAGGTAGATAGTTCTGGGATAGTTGTTGTAGTTCAACTCTACTATCCCTAGAGTGTGGCCCTTATCCTCATGGTCTAAGGTAACAGTTAGAGCTCCATCTATCATAGCTGCATTCCAGGCAACAAGATGTAGAAAGAGGTGAAGAAGCACACACATCCCTCCTTTAAGGAGACTTCCCAGAAGTTGCCCATGATACTTCCAGAATGTAGTCACACAGCTGCACTTAGCTACATGGGAGTTTTTAAAAGGTGGTCTTTATTTAGGAAGCATATGTCCAGCTAAAAAGCAAAAATTTAGTTCATTAAAGAACTAAACTAAATTCATTTAGTATCAGTGAAGAAAGTGAAGTTTAGAGAAATTCAGTGACTTACCCAAGGACACACTCAGGCAGTAAATGGTGGCACTTGGATTCAAAACAAGCACTCTGACTCTAAAACCTCTTAACTACTTTGTCATCCAAAAATGGAAAATACTTGATTTAGAAAAGTTAAATAACCTGATGAGGTTAAATAGCTAGCAAGTGCATATCTGTCTACCCCCAAAGCTCATACTTTTCCCTCTTCTTCGCCTCAAACCATTTATTTTACTCTGGAGGGCTACTAGGATGAGCAAGGAAAAATAGACCTCATTGTTTCAAGCTAAATTCAGTTCAGTATTCTAAAAATGCCACTTATGGGTCCAATTAACATATCTAAGTAAAGTGTATCCCATGTCCTCCAAACACTCCAAGATAACAATGTGTATCTGAAGAAAAGCAAATGAACCAAGATGATGAATAATCAGAAATAGACCTACTAAAGAGTAAACACTGTGGGATTTGTTTCCTTTCTGGAACTGGATTAAGGGACCGGTTAGTTACAGGGTGTTAATTGCTATGAAGGGAGCTCTGGTAGCATAGTGGCTAAGGCACTTGACTGCTAACCAGAAGGCTGGCGGTTCAAACCCACCAGCCACTCCTCGGAAGGAAGGTTGGGCAATCCTACTTCCGTAGTGATACTGCCTCGGAAACCCAAGGAGGGGTCGCTATGACTCAGGGCCGACTCGACGGCACATAACAACAACAACAACAAAATTGCTATGAAAACATCATTGAAAGTTGCAGTCTTGAGCAGAACTCTAAGTACCTTTTGTTTTGTTTTTCCCACTAATTTCTTAGACTCGTAGGCCCCCCTTTGACAGGTCAGAAGCTTATTATTAGTCCCTCCCACCTACATCCAGTTCTGAGATGAGGTGAGGTCCAAGATAAGTCCAGGTCTTATGGCTTCATTGAGCTCACCCAAGGTCTAAGGGAATAGAGCTAGTGCCTGCCCTGACTCAGTCATTTCTTTTCTTTCTTTATCAACTCTTGTTTTTCTTTACCTTGGATTATCCTAAAGCTGAGTTAACTGAGACCTGAATAAGTGAGGGCACATTGTAATTATAAATTTAGGACAAGTTTTCAGTTCAACCAGAGCTCCCTTTCATGGTGCTCACGGACTGTATACTCGGGAGGGAGTATCAGTGGAAGTATAGTTCGATAACCAAACAGAAGCACAATTGAAGCCATGGGTGACTAATACAGCTCCATTCATAGCCACCAAAGATAATACACTGTTCTGTCCATGGTTTGAATCTGTCACAAAAATACAAGATTTGATTCCAGCAGCTGGAGTAATTCTAGCTCTATTTAATGGTGTATGTTTGAGTTACTGAAGTTTCAAAGTTCATAGTTGGATCTTGGGCCCCATAGGGAGCTGCCATCTCTTCCTGCCTTTATCTCTTAGAGCCCCTTCACTGTTATTAATACATAGTGGGTCCCCGTTGCTAAGAGCTCCCTCTCCACTCCTGCCCTGACAGGCCAGAAATACCCTCTGCTGGTACCTTCACACACACACACACACACACGCACACTCAAAGTACAGGAACGGCTCCAATCTCTGCCTTTGTCCTCCACTTTGAACATTTTTAAGCCTTCTCCACTGAGCTTTCTTTAGCTTCCTACCTGGATTCTTTCCCTATATAACAAGGTTAACAGATGTCTATCATGAGAATAGGAGTTTTGGTAGCATGGTGCGTAAGCACTTGACTGCTAACCAGAAGGCTGGCGGTTCAAAGCCACCAGCCACTCCTTGGAAGGAATATGGGGCAATCTACTTCCATAGTGATACTGCCTCAGAAACCCAAGGAGGGGTTGCTATGAGTCGGGTCCGACTCAACAGCACATAACAACAACAACAACAACATAATGAGAATACCAGATTTTATTTATTATTTAAATAAACTTCTATTTTGAGAGACTTGTAGTTTCACATGCAGTTGTAAGAAATATTAGAGAGAGATACCATGTGTCCATTACCCAGTTTCCCTCAATGATAACAGCTTATAAAACTATAGTAAAATATTACAACCAGGATATTGATATAATCTACCCATCTCATTTAGATTTCCTCTGTCTTAACATATACTCATTTATGTGCATGTGTGTATTTATTTCCATGCTATATTATCACATGTGGAAGTTTGGGTATCACTCACCATCTCTCATATTGCCTTTTTATAACCTTACCCATCTTTTTCTTGCTCCCTCCCCTGATTCCCCATCCTTAAACTCTGGCAGCCATTAATCTCTTCTCCATCTGTAGATTTTTGTCATTTTAAGAATGTTAGGAAATCATGAAATACATAACCTTTGGGACTGGCTTTTTTTTTTTTTTCACATAGCCTAATTCCCTTGAGATCTATCCCAGTTTTTGCACATATCGATAGTGTGATAGAGGAGCTGTGTCTCAACTAGGCTGGACCACAATTCTCTGTGGTTTAAGCAACTGTGATGTGGGTTGTTCCAATGATGGGATCAGATGTATATGTTTTGAGCAGCCAATCTGTTGAAAGGAAGTTTCCCTAGGGGTGTGGCCTGCTTCCAGTATATTTATGGGCATCCTGGGAAAAGAGACACTCTTGTGTGGATCGGGATTCTGTTGTGCTGCCTATAACTGTCCCGGAGCTAACAATCCACCATTTGGCCTGGTGATCTTGGATTAGTCATTTGTTGGAGTCAACAGAAAACTGTATACTCCCTGCCAACCTTGATCTCATTAGCCCCTGCAGCTGTGTGAGTTGGGAAAAGCCTCCAGCTTGATGTTTGATCTGAGAACTTTGGACTTGCCAGCTTCTATAAGTGTGTGAGCCATTTTCCTAAGATAAATTTCTTTTTCTCTCTCCATATATATAAGCTTTACTGGTTTTGCTTCTCTAGAGAGCCCAGTCTAACACATTTAGTACCAGGAGTGGTTCAAGAGAGACAAAATCATAAGGATGGATTTCCTAAATTGGTTCTCCAATTTGATTAATCATAAAGACACTGGTGACCCTGCCTCCATTAGTAAAGAGGGCTCTGCTAATCCATGGCATGAGGTGGCAACATTAATATGCAAAATAGTACCACCAATAGATCAAGTACTTTTGAGAAGTGAGGCTCTGGGTGATTGCATATTTGATACTTTTCTGCAAGTTTTTCAGCATGAGGAGTATAAGGAAACTGGTTGGTTAGTCCTACTTACACTAGACAAAGTGGTGAAAGGGAGAATAGCTCAGGGCTGCTGAGTCACAGCTTAAGCACCACATAAAAGACCTCAATGTTTCCAGTGAAAGACCTCGATGTTTCCAGTTGTGCTCTGAAAGAAAGCCTTGTTTCTTCTAGTAACAGAACTGATATTGCTGAAAACCAAATCCAGAGCCTAATTATAAGTGTAGATGAATTACAACACCAATTAAATTACCAACCCAGAATGGCATCTGAAGTTAAAGTGAGGGCATTGATTGGGAAAAAATGGGATCCTGAAACCTGGAAGGGGGACATATATGCAGATAGACAGGAAGATGAGGATATGGAGCCTGTAAATTCTGTTGAATCCTCCCATCTGAAGGGATTACTGTAAAACCATTATCCCCTCCACCTCAGTTTGATGAGATTAACCCAGCTGTTCCTGCTAGGTCATTGCCTGAGGCAGAGGGCATGGAAGACATTGTTGAATGCTCTCAGGAACTGCCCCAACCACCCATTGTTGCTGCTAGACCTATAACTAAAGTTAAATCCAAGTGAGCCCTAAAGGGTGAAATACAAAGTACGACTGAGGAGGTGGTACGCTACACCCGAAAAGACCTACTTGATTTTGCTAACATGTATAGACAGAAACTTGGAGAATATGTATGGGAATGGCTACTGAGGGTGTGGGATAATGGTGCAAGGAATGTAACATTGGATCAGTCTGATTTTATTGATTTAGGCCCACTAAGTACGGATTCTTCATTCATTGCTTCAGCTCGAGAGGTTAGGAAAGGATCTAATAGTTTATTTAGTTGGATTACTGAAGCATGGATTATGCAGTGGCCTACCTTAAGTCAAGTTGAAGTATCAGATCTGCCTTGGTATAATGTAGAAGAAGATATCCAGAGGCTTAGGGAAATTGGCCTGTTAGAATGGATTGATCAGATTAGACCCCTAGAGCCAGAAATGGAGAGTCCAGAAGACATGCCTTTCACCAGTACAGTGAGGAATAAATTTGTGAAGGGAGCCCCTTGAAGACTGTTGTGATTGCTATTTTATGTAAGCCAGATTTGACACTGGGAACTGCCCTAATTGAACTAAGACATTTAATTACGATGGGGCTGATTGGACCCTGTGGCAGTAGGGACCAAGTGGCAACAGTTAATCGACAAAGGCAAGGTGGGCGTGGCTACCATAATGGACAGCAGAGTCGGAACAGTAATCAGAATATTCTGACTCATGTGGAATTATGGCATTGGCTCCCTGCACATGGTGTTCTTAGTAGTGAAATACATGGAAAACCTACTAAATATTTACTTAATCTGTATAGACAGAAGAATTCTAGGTCATGTGAACAGTGGCCTAGATTGAATCACCAGAATACAGAGTCATGGCCTCTCAATCAATTCCCAGACTTGAGTCAGTTTACAGACCCACAATCCCTTGGGTCCCTTTGAGGAAGGACCCCACTACATTGCCAAAAATTTATAATATCAATCTTTCTCCCAGCTTTCCCCCAAAGGGATCTTTTACAAGAGTGACTGTTCATTGGGGAAAAGGCAATAATCAGACTATTCAGGGATTACTGGACACTAATTCCAGGAGACCCAAAGTGTCATTGTGACCCACCAGTCAGAGTGGGGGCATATGGAGATCAAGTTATTGATGGAGTCTTAGCTAAGCTGTGTCTCATAGTGGGTCCAGTGGGTCCCCAAAGTCATCCTGTAGTGATTTCCCCAGTTCCAGAATGCATAATTGGAGTAGATATACTGAGCAATTGGCAGAATTCCCACATTGGGTCCCTGACATGTGGGATAAGGTTATTATGGTAGGAAAAGCCAAGTGGAAGCCATTAGAACTGCCTCTACCTACAAAAAATTGTAAATCAAAAGCAATAGCACATCCCTGGAGGAGTTGCAGAAAATACTGCCACCATCAAGGACTTGAAGGATGCAGGAGTGATTCCCACCACATCCCCATTTAATTCACCTATTTGGCCTGTGCATAAAACACATGGGTCTTGGAGAATGACAGTAGATTATCGTAAACTTAAGCAGGTGGTGACTCCAATTGCAGCTGCTGTTCCTGATGTGGTTTCATTGCTTGAACAAATTAGTACATCTTTTGATACTTGGTATGCAGCTATTGATCTGGTCAATGCCTTTTTCTCAATACCAATTTCAAAGGACCATCAGAAGCAGTTTGCCTTCAGCTGACAAGGCCAACCGTATACTTTCACAGTGTTTCCTCAGGGTTATATCAGTTCCCCAGCACTATGTTATAATTTAGTCTGTAGGGATCTTGATCACCTTTCCTTCCACAAAATGTCACACTGGTCCATTATATTGATGACATTATGCCGATTGGGCCTGTTGTTGTTGTTATGTGCCGTCGAGTCAGCCCTGACTCATAGTGACCCCTCCTTGGGTTTCCGAGGCAGTATCACTACGGAAGTAGGATTGCCCAACCTTCCTTCCGAGGAGTGGCTGGTGGGTTT
>NW_006921630.1:4041814-4088464 GCF_000298275.1 Orycteropus afer afer
AGTGGGGCCCAGAACAACAGAAGGCTCTGCAACAGGTTCAGGCTGCCATGCAGGCTGCTCTGCCACTTGGGCCATATGATCCGGCTGATCCAATGGTACTTGAAGTGCCTGTAGTAGATAGAGATGCTGTTTGGCATCTTTGGCAGGTCCCTATTGGTGAATCGCAACTCAAACCCTTGGGATTTTAGAGCAAAGCCCTGCCATCCTCTGCAGATAACTACTCACTCTTCTTTTGAGAAACAGCTTTTAGCTTGTTATTGGGCTTTAGTAGAGACTGAATGCCTAACCATGGGCCACCAAGTCATCATGAGGCCTGAGCTACTCATCATGAACTGGGTGTTGTCTGACCCACAGAGTCATAAAGTTGGACATGCAAAACAGCACTCCATCATTAAATGGAAGTGGTATATCAGAGATCGGGCTTGAGCAGGACCTGAATGCACAAGTAAGTTGCATGAGGAAGTGGCCCAAATGCCTATGGTCTTCACTCCAGTCACATTACCTTCCTTGTCCCACTCTGCACCTATGGCCTCATGGGGAGTTCCTTATGATCAGTTGACTGAGGAAGAGAAAACTTGTGCCTGGTTTACAGATGGTTCTGTGTGATATGCAGGCACCACTCGAAAGTAGATAGCAGCAGCACTGCAGCCCCTTTCTGGGACTTCTTTGAAGGACAGTGGTAAAGGGAAATCCTCCCAATGGGCAGAACTTCAAGCCATGCATATGGCTGTTCATTTTGCATGGAATAAGAAATGGCCAGATGTACAATTATGTATGGATTCATGGGCTGTGGCTAATGTCTTGGCTAGATAGTCTGGGACTTGGAAGGAGCATGATTGGAAGATTGGTGACAAGGGTGTATGGGGAAGAGTTATGTGGATAGCTCTCACTGACTGGGCCAAAGGAGTAAAGATATTTGTGTCTCATGTGAATGCCCACCAAAAGGTGACCTTGGCAGAGGAGGACTTTAACAATCAGGTAGCTAGGATGACACGTTCAGTGGAAAACAGTCATCCTTTTTCCCCATCTACTTCTGCCATTGCCCAATGGGCTCATGAACAAAGTAGCCATGGTGGCAGGGATGGAGGTTATGCATAGGCTCAGCAACATGGACTCCCACTTACCAAGGCTAATTTGGCTACTGCCACTGCTGAGTGCCCAATCTGCCAGCAGCAGAGATCAACACTGAGTCCACAATATGGAACCATTCCTCAGGGTGATCAGCCAGCCACCTGGTGGCAGGTTGATTACATTGGACCACTTCCATCATGGAAAGGACAGCATTTTGTTCTTACTGGAATAGATACTTATTCTGGATATGGATTCACCTTCCTGCACACAATGCTTGTGCCAAAACTACCATCTATGGACTTACAGAATGCCTTATCCACCATCATGGTATCCCACACAGCATTGCTTCAGAACAAGGGACTCACTTCACAGCAGATGAAGTGTGACAATAGGCCTATGCTCATGGAATCCACTGGTCTTACCATGTTCCCCATCATCCTGAAGCAGCTGGCTTGATAGAACTATGGAATGGCCTACTGAAAACACAATTATGGTGCCAGCTAGGTGGCTATACCTTCAACGGTTGGGTCAGTGTTCTCCAGGAGGCTGTATATGCTCTAAACCAGCATCCAATATATGGTACTGTTTCTCCAATAGCCAGGATTCATGGGTCCAGGAAACAAGGGGTGGAAACAGGAGTGGTACCACTCACTATTACCTCTAGTGACCCACTCAAAAAATTTTTGCTACCTGTCCCTGCTACCCTATGCTCTGCAGGTCCAGAGATCTTAGTCCCAAAGGGAGGAACACTCCCACCTGGAGGCACAATACTGATTGCATTGAACTGGAAATTAAGAATGCCACCCAGCCATTTTGGCTTCCTCATTTCTCTGGGTCAACAGACAAAGAAGGGCATTACTGTATTATCTGGTGTGATAGATCCTGATTACCAAGGGGAAATTAGATTGATATTTCATAATGGAGGTAAAGAAGAATATGTCTAGAATACAGGAGATTCTCTAGGATGTCTCTTAGTACTACCATGCCCTGTGATTAAAGTCAATGGAAAATTACAGCAACCCAATTCTGATATGACTACTAATGGCCATACCCTTCAGGAATGAAGGTTTGGGTCACCCCACCAGGCAAAGAACCACGATCAGCTGAGGTGGCAAGGGAAATACAGAATGGATTGTGGAAGAAGGTTGTTGTTGTTGTTGTTATGTGCTGTTGAGTCAGCCCTGACTCATAGCAACCCCTCCTTGGGTTTCCGAGGCAGTATCACTACGGAAGTAGGATTGCCCAACCTTCCTTCCAAGGAGTGGCTGGTGAGTTTAAACCACCAGCCTTCTGGTTAGCAGTCAAGTACCTTAGGCACTACGCTACCAGAGCTCCTTATTAGTCACTAGGGAAATGCAAATCAAATCTACAATGAGATACCCCTGCACACCCACATGATTAGCTAGAATTTTAAAGTTTGGTGATTGAAAAGTATTAGTGAGAATAGGGAAAAATGGGAACCCTTATATTACTGCTTGCAGGAATTTAAATTGAAGCAATGATTCTGGAAATAGTTGCCATTAACTACTAAAGTAGATCCACATACTCTAAATCACAAGTGAAGAAAATTCAATTACTGGGTAAATATCTTACACGTAGGTGTATATGTATGTCCTATGGACCAGAATCTATACCAGAATGTTTATAGAAATATTGTTCAAAATAACCCAAGCTGGAAATAATCTGAATGTCCACCGGCATAGAAAGGATGGATAAGAAATGGAGCCACTTGCAAAAAAAAAAAAAGGCTGAATTTCACAAATACTATGTTGAGCCAAAGAAGCAAGACACATACAGTAAGGATCCATTGTTACAAAGCTCATAAACAAGCAAAAGTAAACTACATTGTGTAGGGATTCATATATAGATGGATAACTAAAGAAAAGCAAGAAATCATTATCATAAAAATCAGGATCGAGGTTACTTTTAGGGGAAAGGAGGCAGGATTGGATAAAGAATACTCTGAAGGTTCTGGGGCACTGGAAGCGTTCTATTTCTTGACCTGACTGTGGTTTCGTGGGCTTTTGCATTTTAATTATTCACTAGGCTTGATATTTATGTTTAATGCACTTTTGTGTGTGTGTGGTATATTTCACACGTACACACACAGACAATGCTTTCTAAGTAAGTACTTAAAAGATCGACATCTAAAAAACCCAAGAAACTCCCTAGTTCAATTTGTTAGTGCTATTGAGTCAATTCAGACTTTTAGCGACCCCATGAGTGTCAGAGTAGAACCACTCCATAAGGTTTTCAAGGCTGTGACCTTTTGGAAGCAGATCCCCGGGCATGTTTTCCAAGGCACCTATGTGTGGGTTCGACTTACCAACCTTCCAGCTAGTAGTCAAACACTTAACCGTTTGTACCGCCCGGGGACTCCTGGTTCAATTTAGTACTTTCAAAGATTGAACTTCCGGCATTCAGTTTAGTTGAATGAACATTTAAACAACAAGCCAAGTCTTGTGCACAGTTTCACGTCAGAAATCTTGTCTGGCTGGACAAGAGAAAGGAGTGAGGGCTTCCAGACCAGAGACTCCCTCCAGCCAGAGCTTCAGATGCTTTCATTCCAGTCTGACCCCATGCTGAGAATTTGCATTTCCATCCTGGACACACTGAATCAGAATCTACATTTTAACAAGATGCTCCCTCTATAAGATGGGGATCCAAAGAATCCTCTGGTGATCTTGTTAAAATATGTATTCTGGTTCAGTATATCTGGGGTGGAAATGCGAATTCTCAGCAGAGGTCAAACTGGAATGCACTGGTTTGAAGCTCTGCTTCTAGCCAGCTCTGACCCTCAGCAGCTGTGTTTCCTGGGCAGTTTTTTGGGCCTCATTCCTCATCTGGGAAAGAGGGTCAGACCCCATGAGAGCTCCTCTGAGAATCTCCTAGTATATTCTCAGAAGTTCTCTGTGGGAACTTTAATTTTTTTAAATAAAATATTTTTTTTCATTTGAAAGAGAATCAAAAGAATATAAACATGTTCTGGGCCCTTGAATGTCCATCTTGGAGTTTAGAGTTTCAGTATCTGCTCTGTGTTTATGATCATGTTGGGGCCCAGATGTGCTATTTTAATTGTTTCAAGCCAATGAGAAGAAAACACCAGTGACCTTAATGAGCAAAGTCTGTGTTTGCCAAGTGACCTCATGGAAGGTTCACAGACAAAGTGTTCACTGGAGTTTGAAAAGACAGTGTCATGTGAGATTTGTATCTTGGGACAACACAAACATGCAGGCATGCCTGGCCCCAAAGCACTGAGTTGGCACCCAAATTGCAATGCAAGGGGCAACTTATCCATAAAATTATATCATCTCTCTCACTAAATATATGTTAACTTGAGTTGTATTGCTTTTATGTTTGGTTTGTCAAGATTGTGATTTTCTTTTGGATTATAGTTGCACAAAAGTTACAACTCTGTGGGATATATGCCCGGTTTCATGTTTGCACATATTTTAACCAACAATCTGATAAAAGTAATTTGCATCAACACTGGTGAGCCTCACATTTCTCTATGGAGGAGGTGTCACACATCACTCAAATTTGAGCCACATTGGATCCTATGCCTCCACTGACCCTTCTGTGATTCTGTTTTTATTTTGAAAGTCAAACCATTTCCAAAACAAATGGTAGAGGCTATCGCTAGTGCTACCTGGTACCCTGTCATAGTCTGCGTTCTCTAGAGGAGCAAAATCGGCGAAACATTTATAGAGAAATTTACTTCAAGGAAATGGCTCATGCTATTCTGAAGGCTAGCAAGTCCTAAATCCATTTTCAGGTAGTAGGCTAAAGGCTTCTGGCAGGTTGAAGGCCCTTACTGGTTCAAGTGGTTGCAGAGACTGATGAATCCAAAATCTGCAAGTGAGGTGGCAGGCTGAAGGCTTCTAGTTTCCCAAGGGGTGAAAGTCAAGCAACAAGAAAAAGTGCAGGGTCGAAAGAGAGCAAGCGTTGCCAGAACATCTGTAAATATCATGGATGCAGGCCATACCCTCAAGAACACTCCTCTTACAACTGATTGGATGCTCACAGCAAATCACAAAATAGGATGTGATTACACAGTATGTGCCAAACCACTGAGAATCATAGCCTAACCCATTTGACACATAACATTGACCATCACAGACCCAAACCTATAATCTATAACAGTGGCTCTCAACTACAGGTGAAGTTGCCCCTTAGGGGATATTTGGCAGTGTCAGGAGACATTTTTGATTGTCCCAAGTGAGAGAGGAGGGGCTGGTCTTGTAGATGCCAGGGATGTTGCTAAACATCCTATAGGGCACAGGACAGCTCCCACAACAAAGAAGTATCTGGCCCATGATGCCAACAGTGCTTAGATTGGAAAACCTTGATTTGACTCTCTCTAAGCTTTTACTTCCATGAGAAGAAAATCATCTCTCTGCCTGTTCCCAGTAAATCAGGATAAAGCAGCAGTTTTCTTTTACAAATTAACTTTCTTGGCACCTGTTTCCTTCTACATGGCAGGAACAGAAAAACAAGCAAAAATAATCCCCCAGGAGTTACAGGGTCAGTTGGATGGTTGGCTTGGTTTAAGAGTAGAGATTTGGGGGGTCTGCCATTTTACTGTTGCTGTGAGGTGACCACATTCCCAGGCCCTCTGTCAGGTGTTGATCCTCCAACTACACAGAGTGACTTTCCTTTCCAAGACCTGATGTCTAATTTTATAGCTGGCGTCTGGAGGGGATGTACTCAGAAGTGACTACTAAGAGGCACCAACATCTCTGTCAAAATAAATATTTTAAAACAATGTTTAAGCAGAAATGTTAATGAGAGCTTCAAACAGATTCGAGTGGTTTCAGAGCAGCTGAGGAATCTGTATCAGGCTCTAAGGCTGATCTAAGAGCCCATGTGGCCCTTTGTTTGCCTCCGTGCCCATTTAAGGACTGCTGAGGAACATCCTTTCCTTACTATCTACCCCCATAGTTTATATGACTGTGGATTATGTAATTCTTGTATTTGTTTATAAGGCTCTCTGGTGGCACAGTGCCTAAGACATTTGACCACTAATCAGAAGCTTAGCAGTTCAAACCCACCAGCCACTCTGCAGAAGGAAACTGGGGCAATCTACTTCCATAAAGATTTACCAACTTGGAAATTCAATGGGGCTGGTCTTGTAGTCGGAATTGACTAAACAGCAGTGGGTTTGTTATTTGGGTTGTATTTGTTTACACACACACTGCTATTTTTTCTTGGGTCCTATCTCATCTCCTCCATCAGATATTTAACTCCTTGAGAATAGTTTTCCATTTTTTAAAAAAATTGTCACTGGTAGGCACCCAGTACAATGATGACCTCTTGTGGGTAACCAATCAACAGTGTCAAAAAAAACATCATGGTTAAAAAAAGACCAGGAACATTTTTTAAAATTCATCAATCTACCCTGGTAAAAAAACAAATCCAAACTCACTGCCATGAAGTTGGTCCCGACTCATAGTGACCCTTCCTTGGGTTTCCAAGGTGGCGGTATCACTACAGAAGTAGATTGCCCAACCTTCCTTCCGAGAAGTGGCTGGTGGGTTTGAACCGCCAGCCTTCTGGTTAGCAGTCAAATGCCTTAGGCACTATGCCACCAGAGCTACCAATCTACCCTGGTAGATACTGAAAAAAAAAAAAAAAAAAGAAAAAAAAAGGACCAGTTGGGATTATGGGTGACACTTTCCTAAACATTCCCTTCAAACCTTCCCCTTGATCATCTGCTATTCTACTGACTAGAATCTAGTCACAACCAGCCTCTGAGCTTTGGAAGCATTAGAACCTACACTTTCTCCTGATAGGAGAACAGCCTTTGAACTCCAGGGCAAATAAGAGAATGTGCTCCCCCTCACAGGTCTGGGCAGGCTGCCTGAGGTGGAGTTGGGAGGAGGATCTGAGTATGCCTGCATCCCGGCCCATGCCTTCCCTCCCCACCACATTCACACAGGGTCACAGAGACCATTGTGCAAAAGACTGCATCCAGCCCTGACAGCCACTGAAACACAGCAGCTGCTGACCCATGCATGACTGGAGACTTCACATCCTGCCTGAAACCACTACCCTTTCCTCCCTCGCCCTTCCCCCATAACACACATCCTGAAAAATAAATCCTCAGTGCTGTGTAGTCTTTCAAAGACACAGTTGGGGCACTGTGCCCCAGCATAACACTGACGTCCTTGGGTGTGGCAAATTGGGCGCCGTGTGCCCTGTCATAGGGGTCCGTCTAGATCCCACAGTTGAGAAGAATTAGTAGCTGCTAGGGCACTGATAAGGCCTGAGGGGCACAGATATCTCCACTTAGGACACATGCGGCAAACCTCCTCTCTCCATTGACTGTCTTTGGTCAACAGCCCCTCCTCCTCTTTCTTTAGGCTTTTGAGTCAGGCACCCACCTCTAGGCCCCTGGGTCTTGCTCCTGGGCTTAGACCCAGGGCCACACATGGGAGCCTGTGTGAGGTCTTGGGAGTGAGTCTGGGTGGCTCAAATTAGTTCACTGGAATAAGAATTCAAACCATGGCTTAAAAAGATCAAGTTGAAGGCCAGAGAATCTGACAGTGCATAAGATATAAGGTGAGGCTGGACCATGAAAAGGAAGGCTCATCCTGGGACCAGTGTTGGACAAGTGACAGCACAGCAGGAAAATAGATTTGTGGAAATGGCTTAGGCTGAAGTCTGCTCTTAGGTGATCTTGGTAAAGTTTTAGGAGTAGAGTGGAGCAGGGAGAGATGAGCCCCACTTGATAATTCTTTAGGCACATTTTAGCTAGATTTTAAATTTCTGATCAGATTTGGCTGAAGAGAAGGAAGGAGTAAATTTTTTTGTTTGTTTGTTTTTGTTTTCTTAACCTTGCCTGAACACAGTGAAGGCCTGGGGCCCAGTTGAGACACTAAGAGAACAAACCAGATCCCACCCTAGCCAAAGCATTGGCTCAGAGGTGGAGATATCTAACCGTGACCCCACACCTGAAATGAGCCAGGATCTAACTTTAGCCTCCTGAGAGCACATGCAAAATGGGTGGTGGGGCTGCCCTCTAGCCTCTCCCTGGACCACGCCTGTTTTACATCCTGCACCTGTAGGGATTTGCATGTCTCCAAGCTTGTGGGCAGTTCTGAAGCTGAGAAAGTACTAGACCTCTCAAACAGAACTCCTTGTTCCCTTAGCTGGCCAGCTCTTCCTTCCCTTTCCGCTCCAGAAGCAAATCCTCACTTTCTGTACCTTTGCCCTGGGAGGGGCTTAATGGATGAGATTAGATGAGCAGAGTAAAGGGTTGTTGTTGCTAGCTGCCAAGCTTTCCTTTTCATGGTCCAGCCTCACCTTATATCTTATGCACTGTCAGGTTCTCCGGCCTTCAACTTGATCTTCTTTTTAAGCCATGGCTTGAAATCTTATTCCAGTGAACTAATTTGAGCCACCCAGACTCACTCCCAAGACCTCACACAGGCTCCCATGTGTGGCCCTGGGTCTAACCCCAGGAGCAAGACCCAGGGGCCTAGAGGTGGGTGCCTGACTCAAAAGCCTAAAGAAAGAGGAGGAGGGGTTGTTGACCAAAGACAGTCAATGGGGAGAGGAGGTTTGCCACATGTGTGCTAAGTGGAGATATTGCCCAGTTTTGCTCCATCCCCATAATCAGTTGCACATCAGATTGTTGTGGGCCATATGATCTTCTTCACTGGCTCACCAGGCCTTCCCTCCAGTCCTTCTTAGTCTATAAACTCTTCTGAAATCTGTTCAGCATGAGAACAACACACAAACCTCCACTGACAGATAAGTGGTGGCCACATATAAGATGCTTTGCCTTGGAGTTGAACCCGGCTCTCCTGCATGAAAGGGGAGAATTCTACTGCTGAACCACCAATGTCTCCCTGAGGCAGGGATAGAGGACATCAAGAACTAACCTGCCCATGTGATACGGAACATGATCCTTCCAGAAGCCCACAGTCCAGTTTGAGTATTGTTCTGGTTACCTAGTGCCACTCTGATAGGAATATACCACAAATGGGATGGCTTGAACAAACAGGAGTTTATTCTCTTACAGTTTGGGAGGCTAAATGTCTGATTTCAAAGCCAGGCTCTAGGGGCTGGGTGAAAGCCCCTCAACCTTGGGCTTCAGCTCTGCCTCTTGTTCCCAGTCCACTAAAGCTAGAGGCATCTCTTCGCTCAGGCAGCTACAGGCTGCTGAGGTGAACAAGCTCAAGGTCAACAAATAAAATGGCACACTCCTGATGTTATACCAAACCACATGGCAGGCTATTACTTCAAGTCCATTGAAAGTCCCAAGGTCAGCAGAGCATGGCAGGCTGCTGAACAATGACATAACTACTTGCAGGATTCAAGTATGTTGTAAGCTAGAGACCGTTGCCCAAATCTTCTCTTTATATTCAGGAAGCAGACCATATCCCTAAGGCAGCTACTCAGCTGCTCACAGTAGATTCCACCATGGCGTTGATTACCAGTCTCACCATGGGGAATACTACATCCAGCTGCCCAGCCACTCAACCAGGCCCAGCCAAGTTGACACACAAACTTAACCACCACAAGTATTATCCAGGCTTCTTGTTTCTCCCTTTCCCAGTTGGCTGCCTTTTGTTCTTATCATGGTTCATTAGCTCCCTAAACAGAGACTGAAGAGAAAAAAGTGAAAGGAAGGAAAATAATCATTCTGGTGAAAATGTCTGGTGGAGAAGGAAGTTAAAACTGATTATCTTGAGGTTTCAATTATCCCATACACACTCTGGCCCCTTTATAGTCAGGGGCCAGAATTTAACGTGGGGTGTAGGCACCAAATGCATTTTACACCCATTCACCAATGAGTTACCTGGTCTTCAACTTGAAAGCTGGTGAGCTCAGGGGTCAGGACGCTCCACTAGGACCAACCGCACAGTGACAGCATGCACATGCCAGCCTGCAGGAGGGCAGGGAGGGCTGCCTGCGAGGATAACTGGGCTAAGAGCTATGTGTGCTATCTCTGTGTGATATCTCCCTGGCACCATGGAAAGACACAGGAATGGGCTGGGACTGGAGAGAGTGGGAGAAGCAAAGAAGCATCTCTTTAAACGTCAGTCTCTGGAAGAATGCCTGAGTCCTGAAGCCTGGCCCAGAGGGATTACGACACTTTAGAGAGGAACATCAAGGAACAGATCCGAACAGTGGGAAGAGGCCAGTGAAAGCCCGAAGTATCCCTCTGGCAAAAAGAGTGGCTTTTGCTGCCAGGAATCTCAGGGCTAGAGTTCTTGTTGCAGCCTCTCTCCTTTCACCTTGCTCATTCTTCCTCTTCACTGGGCTATATCACTCAAAATAGAATGTGAAGAGTGCCTGCACTGAAAGAGTCTTTCCGTGCCTCTACTAAAGTCAAGGGGGCTTGAACCTTCAGGAAATGTCAAAACAGATGCACGAGCAAGAACCAAATCTCATCTGAACACCAGTACTAGTTGAGTCAGTTCCCACTCATGGCGACCCCATGTGTGTCAAAGTAGAGCTGTGCTCCAGAGTTTTCAGTGGCTGATTTTACAGAAGCAGACTTTCTTCCGAGAAGCCTTTGGATGGTCTCCAATCTCCAACCTTTCAGTTAGGAGCCTTTCAGTTAGCAGAGTTTGCAACACTCAGGTACTCTCTCTTCTAAATTAAGTTCTATTAGTCTATGGGATGTGTGGCAGAATATTGCCCTGTGTTTGAAGTCCAAGTCCAATTCCCACCATGCCCATAATGGGCCATCCACACCATGGGTCCCTGAGGAGAGCCAACTCTTTCTCTCTTAAAGGGTACCCATTGGTGTCAAGGACCTGAAACTATTCTACTAGTAAAAAATCACAATAACGCTAGTTGAGTTCCTACCTAGAAAACAAATATAACACCCATACACTGAGCCTTGGCATACAGGTGACAATCTGGGGATGTAGAGATACAGCCCACCCCACCCCCACTCAGTTTCAAAACCAGAATGGTTTTCTTCACTTCACAGATGGAAACAGAGTCAAAGAGGAGTTAAATGACTTCTCCAAAACTACACTATTGCTAAGGCAGAACCTGGATCGGAATCTGAGTGTTCTAAATTCAGAGCTCTTCCAGTGGTATTAAAACTGCCCCCAACATAGTACTCTCAGAGGTGAAGGGGATCCCAGCATCCTGACACCCACTTAGATCAATGTAGCTCCCTTACTTACAATGTAGCTCCATCTTACTTGCTTTACATGTTAGTATTCCATTTAGGATTTTTGTTTAAAAAAAGGGGGGGAAGCAGTTTAAAATAAGTTTGAAAGTCACTGCACTATGCCATGATCCCTTCAACGGGGTGGGATGGGGATTGTTGAGCCACAGTACAAGGACCCCATTTGGAATAAGTACAAGTGTTTTAGTTCTCTAGTTCTGGTATAACAGAAATACTTAACTGGATAGCTTTAACAAACAGAAATTTATTCTTTTGCATCTCAGGAGGCTAGAGGTCCAAATTTAGAGTGCCAGCACTAGGAGAAGATGAGGCTAGAAGTCTGAGTCCAGTCACAGCTGCCAAAACTCAAACTCACTGCCGTCAAGTCGAATCCAACTCATAGCGACCCCACCTTGGGCTTCTGAGGCAGTATCACTACAGAGGTAGATTGCCCAACCTTCCTTTGGAGGAGTGGCTGGTGGGTTTGAACCGCCAGCCTTCTGGTTAGCAGACAAATGCCTTAGACACTATGCTACCAAAATCACAGCCCAGCCAATTTGACACACAACCTTAACCACCACAACAAGTAAAGGAGTGATGGAAATAGCAGTCCCGTTGTTGTCATTAGTTGCTATGGAGTCAGCTCTTACTCACAGTGACTCTAGAAGTAGCAGAATTAAATGCTGCCTGGCCCTGCACCAACTTCACGATGGTTGGTTACTTGAGTCCATTGTTGCAGTCACTGGGTATTATGAGTGCCTTCCAACCTAGGGGACTCATCTTCCAGCATGACACTGGACAATATTCTCTTACAATCCATAAGGTTTTCATCACCTTTCAGGAAGAGATCACCAGGGCTTTCTTCCTAGTCTGTCTCATCTGGAAGCTCCATTGAAACTTGTCTACCATGGGTGACCCTGCTGGTATTTGAAACATTGGAGGTATAGCTTCCAGCATCATAGCAACATATAAGCCACCACAGTACAATGAACTGGTGGAGGGGTGGTGGACAAGTCCGTATAGGTGTGGTAAGCTACCTATATGTTCATGCTCTGAACTTCAGGTCTTCTTTTACACAGGGAAAGAAAGAGACACCTGTCAATTCTGGGAAGTACTTCCTGGCCTACTATTATGGGGCATTACCTGCTCACCTCTGTGGATCTTGTCCAAACAAATCTAAAGACTACAGAAAATTCTAACTCTCCAAGCTTAATCAGCTACTGCAGCCCCGTATCTGGTAAGTAGTTCTCCTAGGCTTCTCTTTGTCTGGCCTCCAATGAAATGCATGCTCATTCCAAGGTTTGGTTTATGCTGAGGCACCACCTGTCCATGGTTCAAGGCCCCTCAAGGTGTCACCTCCACTAGCCTGGGCCCTAAGGGTTCCCAATAGTTTATTCCTTTTCTCTGACCTCTTCTTTTATAAGCCTCTGCCTGCTCTCTGACTGCTTTCCTGATCTTCCCAGGTGTGTTACACTTGCTAATTCCAGCTCCTCTTGGTTATTTATAATCCATTACCTATGTTTCAACTTCCCAGCTGATAAATATTCTGGTTTATCAAGGACTTCCTGGAACTGTGCAGAGCTCAGGGCAAATCGTTTGGGATTGAGTTTTGTCTCTTTAACCTGGACTATTAAAAAGCTGCCTGCTACAAACAGAAGACTTATCCAACATTTGCCTCTGCTGTTCATCACAGTGATGGGCCTAAGGAAATTCTTTTGTTCAGATTTTATAAAACATTTATGACTTAGTTTTGCCATTTGTTTTCACATCTTTCTCCTCAAACTATGTATAACAGAAAAAAATCAGACAGACCTGTGTTGGGATCCCACCTTTGCCACTAACTGGGGCAAGTTACTAAACCTTTCTGATCTTCATTTTTTTCATTTTCTATAAAGAGGTATTACTAACCAATACATAGTAGTTTTGTTTCCTTTAAATTTCCTTTATTTTATTGTTGTTGAGAATATACTTTGGTGAGTTCTGCAACCATTCTCACCCTCCTTTTTGAAGTTGTTCCTCTCTCATTAACACAAACTCATAGTTTTTTTTTTTGTTGTTGTTGTTGTTGTTCTTTTTATTTTAGAATGAAGAATAAATAAGCTAAAGAACCATTTACAGTGCCTGGTATAGAGTCATAATTCAGTAGATGTTAGCTCCTCCTTCTTTCTTCTCCTTTTTTTTGTGTGTGTGTGATTTGGGTGAAAGTTTACAGAGCAAATTGGTTTTCCAATCAGTAATTCATAAACATTTTGTTTTGTGACATTCATTGTAACTCCCACAATGAAACAGCATGCTGCCCAGTTCTCCTTCCATTTCCTTTCATCCTTCTTTCCTACCCCTTCCTGCCTTCCAAGCTTTATCCCTGGACAAATGCTGCCTCTCTCCCTTTTTTAAAATTTATTTTTTGTTCTTGTTGTTTTCCCTCTCCTCCCCTCCCCTCCTACCCCTGGTAACCAACAAAGAAAGTTTCCTTCCATATATAAACCTTCCCTTGACTTTTTACAATAACAAACTAATACAATATTTGTCCCTCTGTGATCAACTTATTTCACTCAGCATAATGTCCTCCAAGTTCATCCACATTATGTGGTGTTTTGCAGATTGTAGGTTATTCTTTAGTGTTGCATACACACATTGTGTGTATGGACCACAGTTTGGTTATCCATTCTTCTGTTGGTAGGCACTTAAGTTGTTTCCATTTTTTTGCTGTTGTGAATAGTGCTGCGATGAACATAGGTGTGCATATATCTGTTCTTGTCCTGGCTCCCACTTCTTTAGCATATATACCTAGTAATGGTATCGCTGGATCAAATGGTATTTCTAACTCTAACTTTGTAAGGACTCACCATACTGATTTCCACAGTGGTTGTATCATTTTACAGTCCCACCAGCAGTGTGTAAGAATCTCAGTCTCTCCACATCCTCGCCAGCATTTGTTATTTCAGTCTTGTTGAACTTTGTTACTAGTGCTGGGGCAAGATGATATCTCATTGTTGTTTTGATTTGCATCTCTCTAATGGCTAAGGATCGTGAACATTTCTTCATGTGTCTATTGGTCACCTGAATATCCTCTTTGGTGAAGTGTCTATTCATGTCTTCTGCCCATTTTTCAATTGGATGGTTTGTCTTTTTGTTGTTGAGGTGTTGGAGTTTTCTATAAATAAGTCTCTTGTTGGATGTATCATTGGCAAATATTTTTTCCAATCTGTAGGTTCTCTTTTTACTCTTTTGGAGAAGTCTTTGGAAGCACATAAAAATTTAATTTTTAGAAAGTCCCCTTCATCTAGTTTATCTTCTGCTGTTTATGCATTTTGGTTTTGCTTGACAGTCAATTTATGCCATAAATTAGGGCCCTTAAATTTGCCCCTATGTTTTTCCTTAAGGAGCTTTATAGTTTTAGGCTTCACATTTAAGTCTTTGATCCATCTGGAATTAATTTTTGTGTTTGGTGTGAGGTACGGATCTGGTTTCATTTTTCTGGAAATGGATATCCAGTTTTGGCAGCACCAATTTTTATAGAGACCATCTCTTCCCTGTGTAATGGACTTCAGCCCTTCACCAAAAAACAGCTGACCATAGGTCAATGGATCTATTTCTGGGTTTTCAACTCTGTTGCACTGATCTACGTGTCTGTTGTTGTACCAATAGCAGGCTGTTTTGACTACTGTAGCTGTATAGTAGTAGGTTTTGAGATCCGGCAGTGTGAAACCTCCTACTTTGTTGTTCTTCTTCAATATGCTTTGCTTATCCAAGGTCTCCATCCTTTCCATATAAAATTAGTGATTGTTTTTTCCATATCCTTAAAGAATGTCCATGGGATCTGGATTGGGATTGCATTGAATACATAGATTGCTTTTGGTAGTTTTGACATTTTCATAATGTTCAATCTTCTTATCCATGAGCACGGTATGTTCTTCTATTTATGTAGATCTCTTATGGTTTCTTGAAGCAGTGTTTTATAGTTTTCTTTGTACAGTCTTTTGTGTCCCTATTGAGATTTATTCCCAAGTATTTAATTTTTTCTGTAGCTATTGTAAATTGTATTGATTTCTTTATTTCCTTTTCAGCAATCTCTTTGCTGGTGTAGAGGAATCCAACTGATTTTTGTATGTTGATCTTGTATCCTGCCACTATGCTAAATCTCTCAATTAGTACCAGTATTTTTTTTTTTAAATGAGTCTCTTAGATTTTCTACATATAGGATCATATCATCAGCAAATAGGGATAGTTTGACTTCTTCCTTACCAATCTGAATACCTTTGATTTCCCTTTCTTGCCTTATTGCCCTAGCTAGACTTCCAATCCACTGTTGAATAGAAGTGGTGATAGAGGGCATCCTTGTCTGGTTCCTGTTTGCAAGGGGAATGGTTTCAGTCTCCCTCCATTGAGAATAATGTTGGCTCTTGGTTTTGCATATATGCCCTTTATTATGTTGAAGAATGTCCCTTCTATTCCTATTTTGCTGAGAGTTTTGATCAGGAATGGGTGTTGGATTTTATCAAATGCCTTCTCTGCATTGATTGATATGATCATGTGGCTCTTTTCCTTTGTTTTATGTATGTAGTGGATGACATTGATTGTTTTTCTAATGTTGAACCATCCTTGCATATTTGGGATGAACCCCACTTGTTCATGATGTATTATTTTTTTGCTATGTTGTTGGAGTCTATTGGCTAGGATTTTGTTGAAGATTTTTGCATCTATGTTCATGAGGAATATTGGTCTGTAGTTTTCCTTTTGAGTGATGTCTTTGCCTGGTTTTGGTATCAAGGTTATGCTTCCTTCATAAAATGAATTTGGAGGATTCTATCCTTTTCTATGTTGTGGAATAGTTTGACTAGGATTGGTGTCAGTTCTTCTCTGAACGTTCAGTAGAATTTTCCAGTGAAACTGCCTGGAACAGGGCTTTTTTCATTGGTAATATTTTTATGATGTGTTCAATGTCTTCTTTTATTATGAGTCTGTTCAATTTTTCCACCTCAGTCTGTTAGTTTAGGTAAGTAGCATGTTTCTGGAAATCTATCCATATCTTCTAGATTTTCAAATTTGTTGGAATATAGTTTAGTTCTTCATAATATCCTGATATTATCCTTTTAATTTCTGTTAGTTTTGTTGTGACATCGCACAGTTTGTTTCTTATTCATGTTATTTGTATCCTCTCCCTCTTTTCCTTGTTAAATTGGCCAGTGCTTTGTCAATTTTATGAATCTTTTCAAAAACCAACTTCTAGTCTTTGTTTTTTCTATTGTTGTTCTGTTTTCTGTTTCATTTATTTCCGCTCAAATCCTTTTTATTTCTTTCCTTCTGTTTTTTTTTTTTTTTTTCCTAACTGCTTTTTTTCTAATTTTTGGAGATGTTGGGTTAAGGTGTTGATTTTGGCTCTTTCTTCTCTTTTTGATGTGTGCATTTATTGCTATAAATTGGCCTCTGATCACTGCTTTTGCTGTGTCCCAAAGATTTTGGTAGGTTGTATTTCCATTCTCATTTGATTCAAGGAATTTTTAAATTTCATTTCTTATTTCTTTTATTACCCAGTCATTTTTAAGGAGTGTGTTACTCAGTTTCCATGTGTCTTCTCTTTTTCCACTGATCTTCTATTGTTGATTTCTAATTTTATAGCATTGTGATCTGAGAAGATGCTTTGCAGTATTTCAAAGTTTCTAAATTTATTAAGTCTTCCTTTGTGGCCTAACATATGATCTATCCTAAAGAATGTTCCATGTGCACTGGAAAAGAATGTATATTGTGCTGTTGTTGGGTGAAGTGCTCTATAGATGTCTATTAGGTCAAGTTGGTGGATTGTATTGTTTAGCTCTTCTGCATCTTTGTTGAGTTTCTTTCCAGTTGTTCTATCTTTGATTGAAAGTGGTATATTAAAGTCTCCCATTATGACTGTGGACTCATCTACTTGTCTTTTCAATTATGCTGAGTCTGATTTATGTATTTTGGGGCTCTTTCATTGGGTACATAGATATTTATTATTGTTATGTCCTCTTCTTCAATTGATCCTTTAATCATTATATAATATCCTAATCTCTTATGGTGGTTTTTGTGTTAAAGTCAATTTTATCAGAAATTAATATTTCTACTCCTGCTCTTTTATGGTTGCCAATTGCTTGATATATCTTTTTCCAACCTTTGAGTTTTAGTCTATTTTTGTCTTTGTCTCTAAGGTGTGTCTCTTGTAGACAGAGTATTGATGGGTTGTGTTTTCTTAGCCAGTCTGCAACTCTCCATCTCTTGAGTGGTGCATTTAATCCATTTATATCCAGTGTAATTATTGACAAGTATGAATTTGTTGCTGTCATTTTGTTATGTGTTTCTTTTGTGATCTTGCTGGTTTCTTTGGTCCACATAATTTTCTGTGCTGAGCTTGTTTTGTTTATGAATTGTGTTATCACTTCCTTCATTACTATTGTTTCAAGATTTGCTAAATATTTGTGCTTGTCCTCTTTTTTATTGTGATGTGAAGGTTTGTCATTTTTCTTTGATGTTATCCTGTGATTTAATTTTCTTCTCAAGTTTAGAACAGTCCATTCTATCTTGCAACTCTCTTGACTTCCTCACATTTAGAAGTTTTGTAACTACATAATTTTTTCCCTCTTTTTGGTTTGTAGTTGTCCTCATTTGCCAATTGATGTCTCTGGCTCCCTGTTTACAATCTTGTAGGCTTATTTACTTTGGATACTTCCATAACTGAGTTGGTTTCTGGGTTATGTCATCATGAGTGTTAATGGTTGGTTGTTGCTTGCTGTGATTGGTTCTCTATCCAAAGGACTTCCTTTAGCATCTCTGGTAAGGTTGGGCTGGCTTTAACAAATTCCCTTAATTTCTGCTTATCTGGAAATATCCTAATTTCACCATCATATTTGAGGGACAGGTTTGCTGGGTATATAATTCTTGGTTGGAATTTTTTTTCTTTCGGGATTTTACACATACCATCCTATTGCCTTCTCTCCTGCATCATTTCTGCCTAGAAACTCTTATTGGTTGTCCTTTGTAGGTAACTTTCTGTTTTTCCTGTGCTGCTTCCAGGATTCTTTCTTTGTTTTTGGTTTTGGTGAATTTGATGATGATATGTCTTGGTGATTTTGATTTGGGGTCTATCCTGTTCAGGATTAATTGGACTTCTTGAACAGATATAGTCTCATCTTTCATTATGTCAAGAAGATTCTCTTCCAACAAATCTTCAACAATTTTCTCTGTGGTTTTATTTGTTTCTTCCTTTCCTGGAATTCTAATTATAAGCAGGTTTATCTTTTGATAGTATCCCACATGAACCTTAGGTTTTCTTCATTTTGTTTTGATCGTTTTTCTGATTGATCCCTTTCCAAAGAAATATTGAGATATTTGTCTTCAATCTCACTAATTTTGTCTTCCATTGATTCAGTTCTACTTCTTTACTCATTCAATGTGTTATCTATTTCTGAAAATTTAGCATTAATCTTATGAATTCATATCTGTAGATTTTGTATCTTTCCTAATTTTTCATTTTGTTCTTGTATTTTCTTCCAAAATTGTTCTAGGGTTTCATCTGTGTTTTCCTTCATTTTGTTAGTGTTTTCCTTGATCTGTCTCTCAATCCATTGAAGGTACCTATATCTAATTCTTTTGATTCCTTATCAGGGAGTTCCAATGATACTTCTTCCTCAGAGATGTGTTCTGGTCTATATCCTGGTCCTTGTTTTTACTGCTTCATCTTGCTTCTTTGTGTGGACTGTGATGGTCTGTTGTCTCCAAGACATTGTGATGTTTTTGTGTTTATATTTAATTGGTAATTGTTTGTTAGAGTGATTTGTCCAAGATTTTCATTTTCTTTTTTTTTTTGGATGTTACCTGAGCAAGCAGGGTACCATGCTCCTCTGTTTGCTAATTGGCAGCACTTATGCACTCACCACATGTCTCCCTTCCAGTCTTGAGCATCCTGTATATCCATGCTGTCCTTGGCAAGCAGAACCCATTCTTAGGTCCCTGGATCTGAATGAGAATGCTTTCACTTTAAATATCCAAAATGGCCACTGCTAGTAAACATTCAAAATAACTGCCCTCTGGACAGCCAAAAGTCCACGCTCAGTTTGTCTCTTTCTTTGGTGTTTCCCTTTTTAGTCCTCAGCCACCAGAGCAGTCATCCATGCAACCCTTGGTGAGCAGGGCTGATTTTTAGGTTAATTTTCAAGTCCTAACACCACTTGGAAATATTCAGGCTGTCCATGCCATCAGGATGGATGACAGTCCACAGCTCCATTTGTCTCCTTATTCACTGTTTTCATTCAAATTCTTCTACTAGTTGGTGTTTAATCCACTTCTGTATCCTTCGTTTCAAAGCTCAGGGCTCCAGGATTATCTTCCGTATCTGTGTCATTTGGTTTCTCTTTTCTTTGTTGATGAGGGTCTGTGTAGCTTGTCTGCCTATTCTGCCATCTTACTGGAAGTCCTGTCCTCCCCCCTTTTAGGGTTTATATTTTATTTTATTTTCAATACTTTTATTTTTATTAAATTGAAAAAAAGAAATTAATTTTTTAAATTGAAAAAGAAATCATTTTCTAAGGTTAGAAAAACATTAGAGATAATCACACATGCTAGCGTTGGCAATGATACTGAATATTTCTTGGACAATCAGAAGAATAAACAAATCAGTCTTAAAAGAAATATAATACCACAATAGTCCTTAGAAGGAAAGACAGTGAGACTTCAGTTCACATAATTTGAGCACCAAAAGTGAAAGACCAATCACTTAAAAAACAACATCATGGTTGGTAAAGTAGAGGGTCAGAGAAAACAAGGGAAATCCCCAATGAGATGGACTGGAACAACAGCCAAAACAATCAAATGCTACCCTTTTGATCTCCTATGGTTGTTTGTTCTAATGACTGTGTACCTCCCTGGTATCAGTGTTCGTTTTATAGGCCTGTCTATTGATTGACAGAAAATTGAGCCACAGGAGGCCTCCTTCTTTCTTAAGGGTAAATCCCAAAACATATCCACATTTTTACCCCCAATGTCTAGCATGGTGGATGGCACCAATGCTCTCAGTAAATTTCTGTTGAAAGTATGAATGAATGAGGCAGTTAATCAAAAGTACACATATGAAACCAACAGCACAGCCCCAGGAGGATTTGCCAAAACTTGCCAAGTCCCATGAGGCAAAGGACAGTACTATTAGCACTTGAGAAGTAAGATATCTGTTCTAAAGAGATGATCATGTACTTTGTAATGTATGTACAAGGATATTCATTACTGTGTTCTTAGTAATAGTGAAACTTTGGAAATAACTTATATGCCAACAAACAGAACTGGGTAATTGAAGTGCATTATTACAATAAAATAGGCAACTGTTAAAAGAAAAATAGATCTAAAGGACTGCCCTACAAAGATACCCAAAACATACTCTTAGATGAAATGGCATGTAATAAAATTGCATGTATCTCAGTTACTTTTGTAACTGTTCTATCAATCTATCTATCTACCTGTGGAGAAAGATACCTAGAAGAATATTAATATTTCCAGAGTCCCACTATTGTAAATAACACAGCAATGAATATCTTTGAACATGCGTTTTGGAGCCTTTGACCATCTCTTTAGGATAACTTTTTACTTCCAATATTAAGAGACAGTGGTTATGTCTGCATGATGGGACAGTAATTTTTGTTTTATACAGTACTCTTTTCAATATTGTTTTTAAAATTTTTAAATAAGCATTATTCTTATAATCAGGACAGAAATAATTTTCTTTTGGGAAACCAAAACACATACGGAAGATAATAGTCATTTTCTGGCTGTAAATGTAAAAATCCACCTTAGTTCTACAAATGGGAGTAAGGTCATGGGCACAGCTCTCAGCCCATTATAGGCAATTATCTTGTCCTTTCATGGAATTTAATCTGGGCTCCCAACAAAAACATTGCCCTAGAAGGCTGGCACTCAGCCTATGTCACAAAAGAACATGTAGCACAGGTAAGATAATATTTCCCAAGATACACAAAAGGATTGTAGTGTAGCATCATTTACTATAAGGAGAAATATATGTCTCATACCTTACAGCTACTGCAGTGAGGGCACATTGTAGCATATTTTCTTTATAATGATATTTAATAATCATTGAACACCGAGGAGAGCAAAAAGAATGTCTTTCTTTTTCCATTTAGTATAAAGAGTGTTTTCCAGAAAAAACCTAAAGTAATAAAAAATTTGGAAAAATACTTGAAAATATGTACATTTAGAATTCTCAAAGAGGTAAATGAAAGACTTGCATCCTTTAAAAAGACAATGCATTATGCCACCAAAACAGGCAAAAATGAAATAAGCACAGGTGGATATTAGAAATCTTGGAGAAGAAAAATATAGCCATTGATATAAAAACAAATAAATAATAAAACTCAGCAGGATAGATTCTAGACTAGGCATAGTTGAAGAGAGAATCAACAAGTTCGAATAAGGAATCTGCCCAGAAAGTAACAGCATCAAAGAGATTATACAAATAAGACAGAGAATGACAGGAGCTGTTCTTATGGGTAAGGGGTCAAGAAACACCTGTCAAAAGGGACAACCTGACCAAGTAAGAGAATGAGTCATACGAATGAAAGTAAAACTAAATCAAATAAATCCATAGACACATGGTAGTTGTAACCTGTTTTCTAAATTGCTATGATGACTAGGTATATTACACAACATACAGAAAAGCACCCAACCCAGTGTCTGACACATAATTCATAACAAATGTTAAGAAGTTTTACTTCCCTTTCTAAGAACCCGAGTTAACAGAATAAAATTTAGTATTCCACTTCTATATTGAGGGGGTTTTGGCTATCTCTACTGAAGCCCAGCATTGTTCCACAGAGACTCAAATTGGCTGATAATCTTTGGATCTAATAATGGTGAATTTAGCAATTTGTGACAAAGTAGTTGAAACACTGCCAGTTGTCCATATGCCTGTTTTCTCAATCTGCTTTTCTCCCTTGAGAACAAACTCTGCTTATCCCTGTAGCATTAACTAAACAAGTTAGTCACATCTAAAATATGGAGATGAAATTTTAATATATCCAGCAGCCTGACGAGTAATTTCTTCACAAATCCCAAAGTTGCATCAGTGCAGCTCTCATCATTTTCCCCTGTTCTGTCTGGAACCTTGAAAGAACTCCTGACAGAGGTCATGAAATGGATAGAGACAAAGCCACCCTCTTTCTGAGTATGAAGCCTTTTTGACTCACAAGCCCTTGATGAAAATATTCCCCAATGAAAAGAACAAAATACGACTGGCCCACAGTAAGCAGCAACAGAATGTTCCATCAGACAGAGAGTCACTTCTTGGGACGTGGGAATCTGAGAGACTGGATTGCATTCAAAGAAAATGCCCTAGGGTGACAGAGAACAAGTCCTGGGGGGCTCAGTATCTGTCTTATTTCCATAAAGCAAGGGGTAGGGGTTCCTCACCGAGGCCTGAAGGTAGAGCTGTGTATCCTAGAAACTGAGTTAGGCTGAGACTGTGAGACAGTGATGATCAAGGACTTTAAGCTGAGCAAGGCAGATAAGGGAGTCTACAACTAATAACTAGCCAGAGAGGAGAAGCTGGAGGTGTAGAGTTTATTTGTTTTTCTAACCAGTACAAAGGAAACATGTTCCACCCTGAGTCCTTGGTCAGGAAACAGTTGTTTTAAGATGGAAAGAAGGGTGAGGAAGAAGGAATATCCCTTTCTTGTGGTGAAAACCTGCTTTTGCATTCAGTATCCAGGGGGAGGCAGGCTGATGGACTCTTCTTTCCTCCTGTGGGCACTGGTCATGGTCCCACAAGTCCCTGCTGCCATCTTCCCTTGGCATCTTGTTTCTGCCCTCACCAGAATGGTCACTCCACACCAGCAAGTCTATAAAAAATAAATCTTCCCCTTGTTTAATTAGGTTTTTCTTCAAACAATGCACAGCTCACCAAAATATGAATTATTTAAATGAAAAAATTGAATATTTCAACTTTGTCTCAGTTGTAGGTAAATGTGCATGCATAGAATGGGAGAAAATAATAGGAACTACAGAGATAAACAATAAGATTTTAATCTTTCCCACATTCCACAGTGCACATTTCCCCTAATATCTTTTGAAGAAGAAGGGAAAAACATCTTAATGAATTTGACGTAAAAAAATGTCAGATGTTTGGGGTGAGGTTAGAGAGGAAATTATTGCACAGCAGCCAAGTGAGGGCAGGCATATGCATGTAGAGAACGAATAGCAGCATTGCGTGGCTCATCCCTTATTCGCATATATGTTTTGTTTTCAATTCGTTTTTCCAGCTCTCAAACACATGCGGCTTGCAATGTATCTTTAATAAGATTCTAGGCCTTGTGGTAGGCAGGTAGGTTGTTGTTCTGTTGTTATGTGCCGTTGAGTTGGACTCAACTTATAGCGACCCCTCCTTGGGTTTCCGGGGCAGTATCACTAAGGAAGTAGATTGCCCAACCTTCCTTCCTTCCGAGGAGTGGCTGGTGGGTTTGAACTGCCAGCCGTCTGGTTAGCAGTCAAGTGCCTTAGGCACTACGCTACCAGAGCTCCTAGGCAGGTAGGAGAGATATTAAACAGAGGAAACTTCAAATTGAGAGCAGAGCATTGTTCAGTGATCAATATTATTAGGCAGCCCATGCAGTTCCTGCATTGCAGTCAGCTCATTGCATGTCTGTTGACTGAATGCAGGAGTATCATTTTGCAAGTACCTCTTAATCAGACCGTATAACCAGTTGCCTAGCCACAGAGACTGCCATAGGTATAGTTCGAGTAATGAAATAAGTTGTAGTTTAACAGTTAAATTATTTTTAAACCTAAATTCTCATTCTAAAGAGAAATACTAAGTTTTTTCCTCATGCTTCACTGTGTTATTGGTTTTAAGAATTCACCTACGTTTTGAAAGTTTATCTACCTCTCCTCATGTGATCCTCCAAAACTAGAACCCTTTGTGATATGCAGGAGAGAACACTGAGAACAGGTGTGACCATAATAACTCGATATTTACTTTACAGAGCCTTCCAGATCACGTGCTCTCGTAGTCTCTCTGCTTCATCCTTATAAGAAAGGCCTTTGTTACCAGAGCTCAGGCACTTAAGATCAAGAAAAGAGATCACCTGTTCAGTTTTATACAGCAAAACAGCAATTAAACCAAAAACCCACTGCCGCTGAGTCGATTCCAATTCATAGTGACCCCCACTGTGTTTCCAAGCCCATAAATCTTTACAGAAGTAGACTGCCTCATCTTCCTCCCATTGAGTAGGTGGTGGGTTTGAACCACCAACCTTGTAAGTAGCAGTCAAATGCCTTACACATTATGCTACCAGAGCTCCTAAACCAAAATTAGAAACTAGAACTTTTGAGACCTGGACTTGCCTAGGGGAACCCTGGTAGAACTGGGGTTAAGTGCTCAGCTGCCAACCAAAATGTTAGCAATTGGAACCCCCCCCCCCAGCTTCTCTATGGGAGAAAAGTATGACAGTCTGCTTCCAGAATGGTTTCAGCCTTGGAAACCCTATGGGGCAGTTCTACTCTGTCCTATCCAAGGGCAAGATTCATCGGACTGCCATTTTGTGACCTTTGCTCAGTTTAGTACAAAGGTAATTTCAGTCACCATGAGTCGGAATTGATTTGACAACAATGGGTTTTTCTTGTTGTTGTTGTTGTTGTTATGTGCCATCGAGTCGGACCCAACTCACAGCGACCCCTCCTTGGGTTTCCGAGGTAGTATCACTATGGAAGTAGATTGCCCCATCTTTCTTCCGAGGAGTGGCTGGTGGGTTTGAAACGCCAGCCTTCTGGTTAGCAGTCAAGTGCCTTAGGCACTATGCCACCAGGGCTTCCCTATTTTTATTTGGGACTTTTTTTCAAAGACAGAGTTTGAATAACTAACCTGGTGTTCTCTACCCAGGGGACATTTGCCGAAGCCCAACATGCTGAGGGGGAGGGAAAATCAACACAACAAAGACAGACAAGGAAAAAGTCATATGATCATGTTTCTCCAGCCAATTACCAGACTGCATGGGCAATGCCTTCATTTTCCTTTTTCTCAGTAGAAAAGCATCTCAATACTTGTTGATTCCGAGTGATCTTTTGATGAAACCTATTTTCAAATTAAATTAGAATATACTGTATGGTTATCTGTGGGAATGTATTTTGTGTTGTGTCAGTTCAGTGCAATCATCTAAGGTGTACATTAAAAAATAATGTGGGAGAAATAGAATTCAATTTGCCTATTTAATTTAATGAGGAATATTCACGTGAATAGCCGACAGTAGATGGAAACATTACTGTGCCTCTTCTTGTAAGAGTCTATCAGGAATCATCAGTGAGTTAAACAGCTGCTCTGTTATTATAATTCAGCCATATTATTTATATTTTAATCAGAGTAGATTACTTTTAACCAAACTAATCTCTCTGGACATAAGCTACGTTGTATGACTTCTTTCAGTTAATGAGAAATGGTTCCCTGTGTTCATTTAATGCTTGTGCAAAGCTAATTTATCTTGACCAATGTTATTATGCTAATTATATAAGTGCAGTTGATTCAGGCAATTTCTATTATGAGAGCTCTTGAAAGTGCAACAGAGAATAAGAACAAAAAGGATTTTATATATAATTAGGGTTATTATGAAAATCCTTTTATCAGATATCAAAAATGTATTTTATGTATAGGAATTTGGGTCTTTATTACAATGCCTGTATCCTCTTGGGGTCAGGTAAGTCCTTCAGTTGCAGGCGTTGAGGGTTGGGAGTATGGGCTTGGGGGAGGTCTCTGATGCCTACAGGGACCAGGAAGACAAGGTAAGGAGTTAAATAGGCAGGGTTCAGTGCTTATGCATCTGCCATTTGAGTGAGGGCTGTGGAGGCCTGAAGAGAGGTACTTGCACCATCTGAAGGAGGCAGCCCCGCCGCCCCAGCACCAGGCATTCGATCATGTAAGGGAATGTGGCCCAGAGTCCAGAAATCTGGACTCGAGTAATACTCTCGAGCTGATTCCACCTCATAGCAACCTCGTGTTGTCAGAGTAGAATTGTGCTCTGTAGGGTTTCCAATGGCTGATTTTCAAAAGTCACCAGCCCTCTCTTCCAAGGTGCCTCTTAGTGGACTCAAACTGCTAACCATTCGTTTAACAGATAAGTGTGTGAACCACTTGCACCACCCAGAGACTCCAGACTTGAGTGAAGTATTCCAATTGTTAAGATGCTCCTTTCTTTTTTTTTTTAATCACTGAGCTCAGGCAAATAAAATTATCCAAGGGCAGGATCAACAGGCTGCTATTTTGTGACCTCTGCCCAGTTTAGGACAAAGATTATTTCAATAACAAACCAACCAAACTCACTTCTGTCGAGTTGGATCCAACTCATAGCAACCCCTCCTTGGGTTTCCAAGGTGGTATCACTACGGAAGTAGATTGCCCAACCGTCCTTCTGAGGAGTGGCTGGTGGGTTTGAACCACCAGCTTCTGGTTAGAAGTCACGTGCCTTAGGCACTATGCTACCAGAGCTCCCTTGTTTCAGTAACAAGAGGCTTAGAAATGGTCTATAACTTAGTTGGAGCATCCACCAGGTGGCAGGAAGAGGTAACTAATTTCTCCTGCTTGAAGCCCTCTCCAGGGTCAAAGATTTCTGCGCAGTTCTTGGATCCATCTGGAATCTTAAAAAGCTGCCATTCTCCTGGCACCACCAAACGATCCCCAAATCCAGAAGCAACCAAATACTGAAGAGACTCCCTCCCCTTTCTCTATTACTGTTAGACATGAGTGTGCCAGGAAACGTGGAAAGCATGAAGCCCACCGTACCCCACACCACCCCGCCTGCACCACATCCCCACAGGCCACTGGGGAGGAGTCTGTGGAGTGTGGCAGGCAAACAGCCCTCACCCCTGCTTCCTCTTTTCTGTGAGTAAGAAGGCACTTGTTCTGAAGTGGAAAATCAATGAAAAGGAAGGATATCAGTGCCTCAGGCTGGTTCCTGTTATAACTGAAAGCAAACAGGCCACCTGAGCAGACAGCTTTATCAAGGTCTAGTCAATATTGGAAGGTTGGGCAATCCTATTTCCGTAGTGATACTGCCTCAGAAACCCAAGGAGGGGTCGCTATGAGTCGGGGCCGACTCGACGGCAAACAACAACAACAAGAAGTCAATATTGTCACCTGTATTTGAGGCCTAGAAGATGAGTCAAAGTTCCTGATCCCTTGCATGGGGGATTCTCACCTTTTGTAATGCTGTCAGCTGCACTGTGACCCAAACTCTTACTCCTCTGGTCTTCTAGTCTGTCTTTGACTCTTACAGCATTGTTCCTACCAATGACATGCAACTCAGGTCCTAACTGCCACATAGCATAGGTTTTTGTTTCATCTCCACCTTTTCCCTGGCCTCACATTTCCCACAGTCCAGGCCACTCCTAGGCCCAGCCCCCACCCTCTGCTCCCAGCTTCACTTTCCGTCATCCCACCCCATCCTCCTTACCCTCAGTCCAGACACTGAAGCTGTGCTGCTGGGGTTACCCTCCCCCTCCTAGCTGTTGTTAGATTCTGACTCATAGTGACCCCATGTACAACAACGAAATGCTGCCCAGTCCTGCCCCATCCTCACAATCATTCTATATTTGAGCCCATTGTTGCAGCCACTATGTCAATCCTTCTCATTGAGGGTCTTCTACTTTTTCACTGACCCTCTACTTTACCAAGCATGGTGTCCTTCTCCAGTCCTGATGACATGTCCAAAGTAAGTGAGATAAAATCTCACCATCCTTGCTTCTAAGGAGCATTCGGGTTGTACTTCTTCCAGGCCAGATTTCTTCATTCTTCTGGTGGTCCATGGTCTATTCAATATTCTTCACCCACCATAATTCAAATGTATCAGTTCTTCTTCAGTTTTCCTTATTCATTCTCCAGCTATCACATGCATATGAGGTGATTCAAAATACCATGGCCTGAGTCAGGCACTTTAGTCCTCAAAGTGATAACTTTGCTTTTAAACATTGTAAAGAGTCTTTTACCAGATTTCATCAATATACTACCAAGAAAATAATGCGATTTCTTGACTGCTGCTTCATGGTCATTGATTATTTATTCAAGAGAATGAAAATCTTGAGAACTTCATTTTCTTCAACATTTATCACGATGTTGCTTATTGTCCAGTTGTAAAGATTTTCATTTTCTTTATGTTCTGGTATAATCTGTACTGAAGGTTGTGGTCTTTGAGCTTTATCAGTAAGTGCTTCAAGTCATCTTTACTTTTGGCAAGCAAGGTTGAGACATTTACATACATTAATCTGCATATGTTAATGAGTCTTCCTCCAATCCTAATGCTTCATTCTTCTTCATATAGTCCAGTTTCTCCAATGATTTATTCAGTATACAGATTGAATAAGTAAGGTGAAAGATTACAATCCCGACCACACTTTTTTCTAGTTTACAACCACACACTATCTCCTCAAATCAGAAAGTTTAGGGCTAAAGGAAGGACACAACAAATTTATGTGACTTGAGAATGGGGATAGAAGGAGACTGCTGCTCTCTTCTGCTAAGAATTAACTGGAAAAGGTTACTTTACATTGAAATAGGAGAGATAAAGGCTGTAAAAAGCTAGAAGCTATTATCTAGGGAGATTTCAAAATTTCAAGAGTGAAAGAGAAAGTCCAGAGCCTGGAATGGGAATTGGCTGGGAGCGGCAAGCTCTGCGGGGGTGGAGGGACAGATTAGTGTCAAGATTAGCTCTCCAGACTCAGTCTTCTTATTAGGAAAAAGTTGTGAGCTCATTTAAAGAGAATTTAAACCAGGCCATGCCAGGCAAATTTCCATGATGCCAAGTTGCAGGACACTGTAAAGAGGTGGGCGATTGCAGTTTGGGCATAAGAAGCCTGGGCTGGCCCAGTCTGAATCTGTGGGCATTCAGGCATAGGACCAAACCTTGACTCGATCTGTTCACTGAAAATACAGAGATTATCTGGGATGATGTATTAGCTATCTAAGGTCACATGATGAATTACCCCAAAACTTGGTGGCTGAAAGTAACAAACATGTACCATCTCACAGACTCTGTGGGTCAGGAATCACAACACTGCTTAGAAAACCTCCGTTGATCTGAGGTAAATTCCTGCAATGCTAAGAGGAGTGTTGCAATTCAAAAGTCACTCCCAAACTCTCACTTTCTTTACAAAATAATCCAAGTTGGCTGGTTATCCTCAGAACCTCCATGAGGTACTCACATTTCCTATGGAATGACATCTAAAGGCTCTCCATGTTATACCTTAGTCTGTCTCATTTTCAGAAGATTGACTTGAATTAAGTGAGCTAAACATACCTGGGGAAGGACATCATGCTCAGTAAAGTTAAAAGTCAGCGAAAAAGAGAAAGACCCTCAACAAAATGGGTTGACATGGTGGCTGCAGTGATAGGCTCAAACAAAGCAAGGATTGTGAAGATGGCCCATGACCAGGCAGTGTTTCAGTCTGTTGTGCATAGCATTGCTATGAGTCAGAACCAACTCTGGGACACCTAACAGCAACAACAGAAAGGGGAGCTAATCTTACTATCTATGTCCCATCTCATAAGAAATTTGTATCATAGTCATGGATTCATTTGTAAAATCTGTCCTATGCTAATAGCCTTATTTAAAATTGTAGCCAAAAACCCTTCATTTTTTTAAAAAAATAACTCTGAGAACTCCTCTAGCTTGGAAAGCCACCCTACTAATGTGCACATATATATTAACCAGTTTGGAATAGATGACCAAACTAGGCCTCCTAATTATGAATGAAAAGCCTGATATCTGTGTTTCTATTTGCAGTTTCTTTTCTTTTTAAAATTTTTATTTTGGTGAAATATATGTAACAAAATATTTGCCACTTAACCATTTTTGTGTGTACAGTTTGATATTAATTACATTTATCTTGTTTAGAACCATCATCACTATCTATTTTAATTTTTTTTATCACCTTGAACAGAAACTCAGTACTGCTTATAATTTCTAGTGTTGAGTATTCCTGAGCAACACATTTTGAATTTGTGAGATTTAATTGATCCCTTTCAATTTCTTTTCATCATACTTAAGAATCTAACACTTTGTGGTTATAATCCCATTTGGGAATGGATTGTTTTTGCTATATTAATGAGGCAGCATTAGTGTAGGAAGTATCTTGAGTCAATCTCTTTTGAGATATAAAAGAGACTAAACAAGTGAGCAGAGGAGAGATGGGTTAAGACAGATGCCAAGACACACAGAGGTCTCCATGGAACCGGAAAGCAGAAGTTGAAGAGACAAGGACCTTCCTACAGAACTAATAGAGACATCTAGCCTCCTAAACTGTTGAGAAAATAAATTTGTATTTGTTAAAGTAAAAAGAAAAGAAGAAGCAGCAGCAGCTAAGGCTTAGAGATGCTTTAGTTTAGAACTATCAGAGTTTCAGAGTTTTTTTTTACATGTAGTTCTTCACTCTCCTAAACCTTATAAAAAAAAAGAATTTAGTTCTTTACTGGGAGGTTGCATGGCATAAAGAAAGAAGGAGGATGTGGGTATTAAAAAGCTGTATTTGACTCCCAGATCCATCACTTACTAGCACCAAGACTTCAGGAAATTTTCTTAGCCTCTCAAAGATTCTGTTAGAGTCCTTATCTGTAAAATGGTACCATAGACACTTACCTCACAGAATTATCCAAACGATTTAATTACATTGTTGTTGTTATGTGCCATCAAGTCATCTCTGACTCATAGTGACCCCTCCTTGGGTTTCCGAGGCAGTATCACTACAGGAGTAGATTGCCCAATCTTCCTTCCCAGGAGTGGCTAGTGGGTTTGAATCGCCAGCCTTCTGGTTAGCAGTCAAGTGCCTTAGGCACTACGCCACCAATTACATAAATATGGCTATACAAAGTGGTTAGCACAGTGCCTGGAAATAGTTACTCAATACATGTTGGTTTCCTTTAAAATTTTTGGAGAAACTGAGAACATGAGAAGTGTTTCCAAACATTCAACCAAATAGGAACAAGATGGGAATGGAATCTTTGAATCTAAACCATTCGCCTTTATCGTGGTTGCTTCACCCATCCCTTCTTTTGCAAGTTACACCGAAACATCCTGGTTCACCACTTTAAGCACCTTTGTAAATTGAGCCTAAAATGGCTTACAAGACACATACTGCCTGTGCCAGCCCTATGGTTTCAAATCAGAATAGATTCACTTCTAACTTGTCAAGGTAAAAGGAATATTCTGCAGTATGTGCAGAAACACTGAAATAACCTTTGTTCTGAGCCTATGTTATATTGTGCTTTGTGTTTTATACACTTTTTCTAAAGGATGAAAAGTGAGCATATATAAAGGTGGGCAGTAGGGTCTCTAGAAACCCCCAATGAACAGCACCCCTTTTCTCATTCTGGATAATTGATGAAGTCAGCTTGTGTTCTTAGAAATTCCTCTCCTTTACATGGAGTTGCTAGGAGTTGAAATTGATTCAGTAATATCTAACAACAACAACCTAGTGAGTAGCCTGAGGTCACTGAGGCTTTCCAGGATAGCTTTGAAGTGTAAGTAGCTAACAGGACAAGAACTACAGTCTGAAGCCTGGTATAAGGGGGGGCGGGGGGGGGGGGGGGGAGGACTGAAGCAAGGTAAAGAGAAGCAGCCAAGATCCTGAGTCAGAGGCTAAAGGAAGAGAAGCCCAGAAGAGAGAAAGATACCAGACTGGAGGGACTGGGGGCCTGAGTTTGGGATACCTGACTCGCTTTAGTAGATGGAAGGGAGAGACACAGAGTGCATTGGCTCGGTGGTTTCTCTTGGTCCCTGCAGGAGGTTTATAAAGGCCTTTTCCAGATATAAAAATGAAAATAAAGTGAATGGGCTGACTATGGTATATATGTTAAGTAAGACAAAATCAAAGGTATAAAGAATAAAAAGAGAAAGAGAGAAAGAAGTTGACAGCATCACCAATTCTACCTGACCCCAACTTTTTCCTTCCAAAGTTCTCTGCTCTAAGATTCAGCTCCAGCTGCAATTTTTCCTCCCTTCTGGCACATTCTCTACCTTCCTCATGGATAAACTCACTGATCTCTCATTCTCCTCCTCACTATAGAAGTGCTCTCCCTGAACTCATCCAAGAATTTACTAGGAAACCCAACTAAGATTACAAAGAGAACATGTTTTGGAGCACAGATATGGTTTGGCCTGACAAGTTTTATGGGCAGTTTCTTTTCTCCAGCTCAACAGTAATCTGGGGGTTTCAGACAAAAAGTCCTCCTTTATAGCCCTTAGATGTTGCTCCTGTCACATTCTATACACTTTTTCTCCTTTTATACCATCCCACCTTCCCTTCACTGTCACTACAGGTGACCTTGGCAACACCAGTAGTTATGGAGTTGACTGGAGGTGCCTCTTTGCATACAGAATGGGTATTCTTTGTGGAACTAAAGGATGTTAACCTGAAGGACACATCAATTCTCACTTCTTAATCTTGTTACTAATATCTTCTGCTATTTGAGATTATAGGTGATATTATTTTGTATGGAAAGTATCCCTAGATACCATAAAACAAAACAAAACAAAACAGTTGCCCTTGAGTTGATTCTGACTCATGGCAAAAATGTCACTTTGGAGACTAAGGTGTGCCTGATCCAAGCCATGGTATTTTCAATAGTCTCATTTACATGTGAAATCTGAACAATGACTAAGGAACACAGAAAAAGAATTAATACATTTGAATTGTGATTTTAGCAAAGAATATTGAAAATACCATGGACTTGGTCGCAGGGTACATCAAGGTCAGTTGGCACAACATGGTATATAAAAATATTGTTCTACACCTTTCTTTGGTGAATAGTGACTGGAATCTTAAAAGTTTGTGAGAGACCATCTAAGGTGCAAATATTGGTCTCTCCTTGTCTGGACCAAAGAAGAATGAAGAAAATCAAAGATACATGGAAATAGTTAGTCCAAAGGACTAATGGACCATAAGAACCTCAGCCTATATGACCCTGAGCCCAGAAGAACTAGATGATGTCCAGCTACCAATGTCAACTACTCAAAAAGGGATCAGAATTAGAGATCCTGGACAGAGTGGGAGAAAAATGTAAAACAAAATTCAAAATCACACACACACACACACAAATACCAGGCTTACTGGTCTGATAGAAACTGGTGAAACCCCTGAGACTACGGCCCTGAGTCACCCTTCATGCCTGGAATTAAGCTCACTCCTGTGACTTAACTCTCAGCTAAACAATAGATATGCCTATGAGCTGAATACCTACACCACAGAAATGCATTCCTTAGAACAATCAAGCATGGGAGATCAGAAGGGTAGCATCTGCACGGGGAGAAAGGCACAAAGGCAGAAATGCATAGGCAAGGATACAGGGAAAGGGTAACCACAGGGAGGAAGTGGAAGGAAAGCTGTTACACTATGGGGAATGTAACAAGTGTCACAAAGCAAAATGTGTAGGAACTGTTGAATGTAAAATGAATCTGCTTTGTAAAATTTAACCCAAATCATAATAAAAAGATTAAAAAAAAAAAAAAAAAAAAAAAAAAAAAAAAAAAAAAAAGGAAACAAAGTACCACAGACTGCCAGAACAATGAACAAATCTGTCTTGGAAGAGGTACAGCCAGAATGCTCCTTAGAGGTGAGAATGGCCAGACTTCATCTCACATACTTTGGTCATATTGTCAGAAGGGACCAGTCCCTGGAGAAGGACATCATGCTTGGTAAAGTAGAGGGTCAGTGAAAAAGGAGAAGACCTTCAGCAAGATAGACTGCCACAGTGGTTGCAATGATGGGCTAACTAAAGCACAGCAATGATTGTGAGGACGGTACAGGACCAGGCAGTGTTTTGTTCTGTTACACGTGGGGTTGCTGTGTTGGAACCAACTCGACGCCACCCAACAAGAACATGGCAGGTCCGTGTGTGTCAGGGTAGACCTATACTCCATAGGGTTTTCAATGCTGTGAATTTTTAGAAATAGATCCCTTTCTTCTGAGGTCTTTCTTCTGAGCTGCTTCTGGGCGGACTCAAACTACCAACCTTTCAGTTAGCATCTAAGCACTTAACGCTCTGTCCCACCCAAGGATTCCCATTCCTAGGTAAATGCTACATAAATAGATGCTCCTAGATTTATAATATGCTCACAGTTCATTACTGACAAATTTTCAATTAAGCAGTGAGTACTATTTCTTGCCACTTAAAATTTTGTCAGTTCCCCTTCTTCTACATAAGCAATCAACTATAGACAAAAACTCAAGGAGGGAAGAATCCAACATGACAGAATCTTGATGAAGTGTTTTGTCGTTTGACTGCCCTTTCCTTACCAACCTCCTCAGGCATTTATCTGTTTTAAGGTTTGGTTTGTGTGTATACGATTATATATTAAATATATTTTTAATATTATATGTTTTTTATCGAAGAAATGCACTTCAGGAACTGAAGAGAGTCCTCTTCCTCTCCTTCCACCTACCTTCCCACTCTCCATCTCCCCCTTGGTAGAGTTGGCTTCAGATCACCACCACCAAGGAGGCACTTACAAAGCACCCTCCTGTGCAAAGCATGGAGTTCTACACTGGCCTCCAGTTTTCAGACTTAACTCTGACTCCTTCAATGCAAACTTCCTTCTCTGTATTTAAGGGTGTCATTTCTATACTGAACTTTCCTGAAAATCAGCCTTTCCATGAGGCTCCTCTCCAGAATACCCTTCCTCACTTCTTCCCTTCAACCTGGCAATTCTGCCCTCTTTAAGCACACTGGCCTGACACACACTCCTTGGGGAATTCTTCAAAGAAACAGATTCTTGCCTGTTCCCCCACCTACTCACACACACAGTCGCAGAGCCGAGGGCAGGGAGGCCCAATTTTCGGCCGAGTGAACCAGAGCACTGCCACCCTCCAAGCACAGCTGCTCTGCTAATTTTAGAACACCCCTAGAAGCCACCTGACTTCAAGGCACTTTGGAAATACACATCACACCCTTTCTCAGGAGGTGATCTGGGTGGGGCTCACTCCTCCATTTTAACACCCATAACACATTTGTAGCCTAGAAATGTGACTTTTTTGGCAGCTACCTTCAATAAATTATTTAAATTTAAAAAAAAAGAAGAAGCAAAAGAAGAAGTACTCAATCAGCTATCAAATTGCTAATTGTCTCCACCCAGTCTAGCCATGAAGCATGAGACTGGTCTGTCCAGCTGCCTGATGGATGGCTCTCCTGGGTGTCCAGACACCACCTCACATTCCACATGTCCAGAATAAAGCTCACTCACTTCCCCCAGGCCTTTTCCTCCTGTCTGTCTCTGTCTTAGGTATTTCCAGTTACCCAGGGTGGGACCTTCAGGTCAACTCTGACTACCTCCTTGCCTCAATTACCAAATCTTCAACTTTAAAAAAAAAAAAATGTGAACATAGTTTTTTTTGTGTGTTTGGCAAGTATATTGTTAATAAAACATTTGTCATTACAGAAATCATTACACGTAGAGTTTGCTACTGTTCTCTTGTGCTATCAAGTTGATTCCTACTCAGTGACATTGAATATGTTCATGTTGTTTATCCATCACCATTAACTGCTGCCAAATTCTTCCATTATAAAACTATTTTTTCTGCTAAGTAATTTTTTAAAACATCCCCTCATCTCCATTCTCACCACCTTTGTCCTAGTCAGGTCTTCTTCATCTCTTACCTGACGCTATCCCTGCCTTCTTTCTCGTACCCTTCAAGAGCCCATCCTTCACACAACTGCCAAGACAAGTTGTCAAAAACAATGTCTCTCTCTAATTTAATACACTTCAAAGTTTCCTGTTAGGTTCCCAACCCTAGCTACACATTAGAATCACCTAGGAAGCTTTAACATTTTATTTAAGTGTCCATATTCCACCACCAAAGATTCTGATTTAATGGGACTGGTAGCGGAAGGCACTCATATTTATTCTGGAAGTTCCCTAGGAAATTCTGATGTGGAACCAGGATTGAAAACTGCTGACCTATAGAATGGAAGTCCAAGATGCTCCCTGACCTGGCTTTGCTTACCTTTCCAACCAGCCTCCCTCTTGACCACCCAAGCCTTTCTGCTCAGCAACACTCAACTGCTTGTAGCACTTTCCCTCACCCCCTGATGCTCCATAAAACCTTAGACATATCACTCCTATTAAACATCTACATTGTGTTATGGTGATCTTTTTATGTGTCAAAGTCCCTGGGTGATGTGCTCAGCTGGTGTTCTGGTTACCTAGTGCTGCTCTGACAAGAAATATACTACAAATGGGATGTCCTTAACAAACAGGAGTTTATTCTTACAATTCGGAAGCTTTAAGTCCAAGTTCAAAGTGCCAGGCTCTCGGGGCTGGGTGAAAGCCCCTCAACCTTGGGGTCCAGCTCTGCCTCCTTCTCCCGGCCCAGTGGAGCTAGAGGTGTTTCTTCACTCAGACAGCCGCTGGCTGCTGAGGCTGAGAAGCCCCAAGGTTGACAAGTAAAAAGGCACAGTCCCGATGCTACCAAACCACATGGCAGGCCATTAACTTAAGTCCATTGTAAGTCCGAAGGTCAGCAGAGCATGGCAGGCTGCCAAACAATGACACGGCTACATGAAGGGTCCAAACGTGCCATAAGCTAGAGACCATTCCCAAGGCTTCTCCTTATATACAGGAAGCAGATCACATCCCAAAGGCAGCTACTCAGCTGCTTGTGACAGATCCCACCATGGAGTTTATTGCCAGTCTCATCATGGGGAATAACTACCACCAGCTGCCCAGCCACTCAACCAGGCCCAGCCAAGTTGACACACAAACATAACCACCACAGCTGGTAAACGAAAGGTTGACTGTTCAGCTCCACCCAGAGGTCCCTCAGCGATAAGTCCCAGTGATCTACTTTCCAAAAATTCACCATTGGAAATTCTGTGGAGCATGGTTCTAGTCTGACACACATGAGGTTACCATGAGTCAGAGCTGACTTGATGGCAACTGGTTTTTAATTTATTTATGCATCTATTTCTCCCACTAGTCTGTGAACTCACAGTTGACACTTGTTCATCATTGTATCCCCAGCACCTACTACGTTGTTGTTGTTATTTTCCATCGAGTCGGCCCCGACTCATAGCAACCCCTCCTTGGGTTTCTGAGGCAGTATCACTACGGAAGTAGGAATGCCCAACCTTCCTTCCGAGGAGCGGCTGGTGGGTTTGAACCGCCAGCCTTCTGGTTAGCAGTCAAGTGCCTTAGGCACTATGCTACCAGAGCACCTACTACAGTGCCTGACATTTGGTCGATATTCAGATGTTTGATGTATACAGGTAAGAAAACATTATCAGGCTCACTTTATGTTGATGGGCAATTGCTTTTGGCTGGCATGTGATGAAAATATGGTAAAGAAAGACTATGTCATTCAGTTCAACAAACATTTATTGAAACTCTCTGCAAAAGCAACTGAAATGTTGCCCCACTCCCCAGCTGTGGTTTTAAGATAATTCAGTTTTATATTTTAGGGCCAATAATTTTAAATTGAGAGTTCATTCAGACTCCAAAACCTGTTGCTGGCAGAATTGACTCCTACAACAGGGAAGTTTCTCCTCCTTCTTGCAGATGTGTACAAGTATGCTCTCATCTTCTTAAGTAAACACTAGAATAAAACATGCCCTTAAGCATCACAACAATCTGTGAGAAGACCAGTGGTTATGTGAAAATTTTGCTATGAGTTTTGGAAGAAAAACCTGGCAGAATGAAAGAGTAATATAAAATTCCATGCTATACAATAACTGCTGGTTGAAACTTCTTTTCAAAGCTTCAGTCTGTGTAAAATAAAACTTGGAGGACATCTATCTGCTTCAGCACATCACATGTCCTAGAAGTATTTCCTGAACAAGTGAACAAGGAGGAAAGCTACCTTTCAGAACAGGTTCTTTAGGCAAATGCAAACACATTTATAATCTTTTTCAAGAGATTGCCTTTTGGAGCAGGAATTGGTAAACTTTTTCTGTAAAGAGCCAGATAGTAAACATTTTAGAGTTTGCAGGCCACACATAGTCTCTGCTATAGCTGCTGTACTCTGGCATAATAGCATGAAAGAAGTCATGGATAAAAAACCGGGCATGGAGGGGTCCCAATAAAACATTATTTACAAAAAGCCAGTAGGTCTGATTTGGCCTGACAGCCAGTTTGCCAACCCCTCACTAAACCAGTTCCAATTGCTGATGAGTCAATTTACGACTCATGGCAACCTCATATGTGTCAGGATAGGACTGTGCTTCATGGGGTTTTCAATGGTTGATTTTTTTGGAAGTAGATCATCATGCTTTTCTTCTGAGGCCCCTCTGGGTCGACTGGAACCACCTATCTTTCAATTAGCAGCTGAGTACCTGAAACATTTGCATATCCAGGAACACTCCAACCCCTGATTAGAACATTGCTTTTGAAACTAATGTGGTGAAGATCCAGTTTTGTTGTTTATTTTTTAAAAATTTCCCATTTGTTACAAACTGATGTGTTTGTAAAATCTAAGTACAAACTGCTAGAAGATTTTTTTTTAATTTAAAAAGACAAGAAAAATATAAGACCATTTTAAAAGTCATATAATCAACAGACAAAATTATGTTATCTAAAAGTTTCTAAACACTCTCCATTTATGTACATATCTCGTGTGGCTTGTGACTAACAGTTCTTCAATCAGCATTGGTCCACAAACCACATTCTGAGTAGCTCCTAGAACTTTTACTTGTTGAAACTTCTTAAATATATCTTATTATTGTTTATTGGCCTGTTATCTTCTTCCTTGGTTTTCTATCAAACTCTGCTCTTGTTAAGCATAGCTTTAAAAAAAAAAAAAAAAAGAGAGAGAGAGAGAGAGAAATGCTTATTCTCAGTGGGACTTCAAGACTCTTTCTTTTGGTTGCAAGTTACAAGAGCACACAAAAACACAACAAAAGAAGCTCAAAGCTGCAGAAGGTCCAGCTGGACCTCTTGAGCACCGGATCCCTGAATTAAAAAATTGTCAGACACCAAGGTGCTTCCTCTCAGTCACTGTCTCTCACTGGGGTGATATAACTTCTCACCTCTGCTGGCTACTTTAAGGTCTTCTTGGTAGACCAACTTTCTCTGTCTCTATATGTCCAGATAGGCCAAAATGGTCACTCCACACAGGCAGGCTCAACTCCTGAGGGTGCATATTCTCACTTCGAGCAACACTGACTAGCATCCTAAATGTCAATTCCAAAGTGACTCTTTTATTGCATGACCCAGTGTTCACCCCTGTTCTAATCAACTATGACCAAATATGGACTGCTGCATAAGAAGGCAGGTCTTGGGAAATGTCGTTAAGTTCAGTTTAGCAACTTGCCCAATGTCAGACAATTAACTGGCTGGAATGTGACTTGAACATAGGTCTTTGGATTCTAAAGCCCATTCTTGTTCCACTACACCAGGCTAGGTAGACTAAAGAAAAGATCAGATTAAAACTGCCTTGAATTATAATGTAGAGAAAGTGACTGCTTAAATCAGGAAAAATAGTTTCATTATTGATTAATGATACAGAAAAAATGTTCATAATAAGATGGTGAAAGGTGGAGGAAAGGTTGACAAGAAAACTACATGATTGTCGTAGAGCTAATCTTTTTAAAAGTGTATATATCCCAAAAGGAAGAATATCAAATTGCTAATAATAATTATAGGAGCTCTGGTGGCATAGTGCCTAAGGCATTTGACTGCTAACCAGAAGGCTGGTGGTTCTAACCCACCAGCCACTCCTCGGAGGGAATGTTGGGCAATCTACTTCCGTAGTGATACTGCCTCAGAAACCCAAGGAGGGGTCGCTATGAGATGAATCGACTCAATGGCAGTGCACAATAATAATTATCAATGTGTGGTAGGATTCTGGGTCATTCTTATTTCTATCATTATACCTTTCTGTGCCTTTTAAAATTTTTACAGTGAAATTGAATTGCTTTTGAGTGAGAACAAGAAATGTTTTATAATTATAAAAATTATATGTTCTCATGGTAAAATAGTCAAACAATATTTTTTTCAGAATTTTTTTGTACATGTAGAACGATAATTCTGTTTGTTTAAAATGCAAGTGAGAGCATACTATATTTACTGTTCTTCATTTTGTTTGTTTGCTTAGTGTATCTTGATCATATTTTCCTATCAGTGCCTGTGGATTGACTTCATCCTTTACATCAGTAGCATTGGATTCTATTGAATAGATGTATCATAACTTATTTAACCAATCCATTTTTAGACATATTCAAGTTATTTCCAGTTTTTTTATATTATAAATTATATAAATATGCTGTGTTTATATCTTTATACATTGCACACACATTTTATAGTATATGAAAAATAACTACCAGCAGTGGCATTAGTAGGTAAATGGGCACATACAGTAACAATTTTAATAGATATTGTCTAATAGCCCACACCTTCACTATCTATGAGCTAAATTTTATAAAAAGGTTTGCCAAATTGTTAGGTATAAAAACAAAAATGATTCTTTTACAAAATAAATATAAAAAGACTTCTATTATTGATCAATAGAGTGTATGTTTCAACAGTCCAAAATACAACAGATTATTATGAAATTAGTTTAAGTGAGATTGTGCAACTCACAGCTGTAATATTTTCCTCTGAGCTCTACTTACAAAAACTATGGTTGTCAGTGAAAGCCTTCCCACTGCTTAGAGTAGGACATGAAAGTTATCTTATGGCATAAAACTGCTGTGGTTCACAGTACAAAGCAGTGACTCAAATTTTCTTCCTCGTGACTGAGTAAACAAAAAGAATACCCTGTGATTGCAAAGCTTAGTTAAAAAGAAGGAAGACTGAGGAAGAGGGGAGGATGGAGTGATGGGAAAGGAGCCACCAGGAGCTGCAGGGCCTAGGCTGAGGGAGGATGAGTGTCCCAGGGCAAGTGGCAGGAGGGGTCGCAGGGCAGGCAACACCAGACGACCTTGCCCTTTCCCTCATAGGTAGTGGGGAATGAGGTCCCAAGGCCCCACGTTCAAATGGAGATGGGGGGCTGGGGACACTGCGTTGAAGATGGAGCCAACGCGACAATCATAATTTCCCATAATGACCTGGTCTTTGGAACCTACCGATGTCGACAAGTGAGGAGTGGGTGAACTGCCTACAGAACGGCATATTCAGGAAAATGTTTCACTGATATCACCCCAACTTCAATAAAATTATTGCATTCTTTTCTCTTTGTCCTGAGACCACATCTAGGAAAGGGCAGGTTTACTTACCTCTGATGAATTCTCATGAGCAGTTGAAGTAATATTACTCTTCTGTTTTAATTGTATTTAGGATTTCGGTGGGGTAATGGCATTTTTCATTCTTAATTTAAAATTTGTGCATTTATTTTTAGATTTTCTAGGAGGTTTTTGCCAGTTAAGACACAATATTTTTTTCCCCCAAGAAAGAAATAGAGAAGGAGGGATGGAGGGATGGAAGAAAAAAAAAAAAGGAAGATCTCAGAAAAGGCTACTCTTATACTTGGGGCTGGGCCAGGGGCCCAATCACAATCCAAAGGGCAATCAGCTACAGGAGGGAGCAGTAGCTGGGTCTCAGAACTGGTCTGGATAATAAACATAGTACATTTCACAAGTCTGCCAGCAGTGGGCTTCCGGGGCTGAAAACCAATCCATAGCCCTCGAATGGATTCCCACTCTTAGCCACCCTACAGGACAGAGTAGAACTACTCCATAGGTGTTCCAAGGCTGTATCTTCACCAAAGCTGACTGCCACATCTCTCTCCCTTGGAGAGGCTGGTGAGTTCAAACACTGACTTTTTGGTTAGCAGCCAAGTGCTTAATCACTGTGCTACCAGTGCACCTTGAAACAAATCAAAACACCCCTCAAATAAATAAAACAAAACTAGTTGCCACTGAGTTGATTTCAACTCATGGCAACCCTATGTGTGTCAGAGTAGAACTGCGTTCTGTAAGGTTTTTAATGGCTGATTTTCAGAAGTAGATCACCAGGTTTGTCTTCAAAGGCACCTGTGTGTGGACTTGACCCTCCAACTTTTTAGCAGTTGAGCTTGTTAACCATTGGCACCACCTGGGGATTCCCCCACAAAACTGGTCCTTCTTAAAAATAAAGCTCAAGCTTTTCTGGGTAACTGGATTTGTTTGTTTCCTTACTTGCTGGTTTGTTAGCTTTGAGCTATGTACCAAATCCAGATATTCCTGCATTGTCCACACATCCAGTGACAGCCACACATCAATTGTCCGGTTTTAAATCTTCCTACTAGTAGGAAAATGTTCAATGATTCTGTTCTATCAATAGAAACCAAGATAATTCAAATCAATTCAACATCTACTCCTTTTGAAAACTCTACAGAGTTTAACAAAGAGAGTGTCTGTATTGGTTTCTTTTTTTTAAAGAAACCAAAAATTAAAAGCCAGTATTACATAAAACGAGAATCCCTTCAGAAGAAACAAAGTTAGTGTGTCCTTTGCCATCGTTGCGTTTATTGAAAATAACGTTCCTAGAAGGGCAAGAAACGGGTATTTACACAGGAAAGGAATAATTAGAATATCTTTGGGAGATGATATTATTGTATATTGACAAAATCCAAGAGATGAGAGGTGATAAAAAGTTATGGTGTATAAAGCAAATCTGTAAAATTTGGTGTCATTCCTTATACTACTGGCACACAATGGAAATAGAGATTCCATTCTGTGAGAGTAACAGAAAGCATAAATTCTTGAGTATTGACTCAAGTTGAACAACAACAAAAAGTTATCTTATTCAAAGAAATGTAAAACACCATAATAGGAAAAAGAAAAGGAAACACAAAAAAATTTCAAAATCTATTCTGCTTTTGGTTATGAAGAGAATACAGTAAGGACACTATAACTTAATACATGAATTTAATGCAATTAAAGTTTCCCTAATAATTCATACAATGACAAATAATGTGAAATTAGTCTAAAAGAAAGGGCAGTCAAGACTAACAGAACTTTTTTTTTTTTTTCCTTTCAAATGTACTGATGGTGAGGGCACCATACTAGATTTTGAAACATCTAACAACTAAATCATCATGGAAATTATATGGTATTGATATCAAAACAGCGAGAGAAGGAAACACTAATTGACTAAAACGGATAGTCCAGAAATGCATTCAATTGCTTTAAGGATAAAATATATTGAAGGGTGAGGATGGGAGGAAGGAGAAGCAATTTAATAATAGAAAAAAAGAATCATTATTTAAAGAAAATTGTAGGAAAAACTAGAGAAGAATTATGTCTACAAATGTATTACAGTTAGAACAAATTCCTGAAAACTACCAATGTCTTGCCTTTTTGTGTGGTTGGTGGTTTTGTGGAGGCTTTTTTTGGTGTTGTGGACTCATCAGCAAAGACTGAAAAGAATTTTTCCTTTTTCTCCTCTCAGAGACGGCAGCCAGCTGTTGTGTTCCTGTGTTCCTAGCTCTAGAGAGGCACATTTTGATTTTTAGGATCACTTTTTTGTTTCAAGGTAGGAAGAGGTTGAGGGACTGGCAGGTAGAGGGAGTGCGATTGTGGGCTATGAAGTGTCTTAGAGTCAGAGACAGCCCAGGGAGAGAGTGGGAAGGGAGGGGAGGGAACACTGCAAAAAAAAGAAATGCATTGACCCATGTCACTTTAGTTTTATGTATTTCACTGTACATAAGTTATATTTCAATAAAACGTTTTTGTTTTTGTTTTAAAGTAAATGAATGTATGAAATGAGAGGTTTTTATGGTTGGGGATGGTAATTGGGGTGTGAAATCAAATGTGCAAAAAAAAAAAAAGTAAATGAATGTAGCATTTGATATTTGGGCTTCTGAGCACAGAATTCACTATTATAAAAATGATCATTCTTACTCAAATCAGTTAATTGAACCAACTAGGCCAAATCTGGTAGCATAGTGCCTAAGACACTTGACTGCTAACCAGAAGGCTGATGGTTCAAACCCACTAGCCACTCCTCGGAAGGAAGATGGGGCAATCTACTTCCGTAGTGATGTTGTTATTGTTGTTGTTATGTGCCATCGAGTCCGTAGTGATACTATCTCAGAAACCCAAGGAGGGGTTGCTATGAGTTGGATCTGACTTGATGGCACATAACAACAACAACAACAACAAGGCAAATCTAACTACACAATAAAAAATAATTTTTATTATAGTTTGAACAAATTCAACATTATTATTAGACCATTAATTATCTTCAGTAGGCTAGTTACTTATATTTCCAAGTTTTTATAGTTTGATTTTTTTCTTTCCATAAATGATGCTTCTTTCTGTGACTACTCTGATTGTATCCCTTTTCTGTCCTTTTAAATGATGGCCCAAGGTTGAATTCCAAACTAAAAAAAAAGAAACCTCACTGCTGTCAAGTTGGTTCCGACTCATAGGGACCCCTCCTTGGGTTTCCGAGGTGGTATCACTAAGGAAGTAGATGCCCAATCTTTCTTCTGAGGAATGGCTGATGGGTTTGAACCGCCAGCCTTCTGGTTAGCAGTCAAATACCTTAGGCACCATACCACCAGAGCTCCTTATTAGTATGTTGGAATGTCACTACTGTCTGGAGTAATCACTATAAACCCTGAGTCACTGCCCAGGCTACCTCACTTACAAGTATGGGACCTTGCACAAGTTACTTTATGGTGCAGAGCTGCGGTCTCTTCTCCACAAAATGGAGATGATAATATAATACCCGTTCTGACTCTTTTTCCTAGGGCTTATGTTAAAGCTCAAATGAGATTTTATACAAAAGTCTTTGAAAGCACATTGTCGTTGTTGTTGTTAGCTGCCATTGAGTTGTCCTCCTGATGCACGGTGACCCATGCACAACAGAGTGAAACACTAGCTGGTCCTATGTCATCACCATGATTGGTTGCAGTTCAGACCCTTGTGATCCATAGGGGTTCACTGGCTAATTTTCAGAAGTAGATTGTCAGGCCTTTCTTTCTAGTTTGTCAAGTCTGAAAGCTCTTCTGAAACCTGGTCAGCATCATAGCAACATGCCGGCCTCCACTGACAGATGAGTGGTGGCTGCATATGAAGCACGTTGGCAGGGAGTGGAACCCAGATCTCCTGTATGGAAGGTGAGAATTCTGCCACTGAACCACCATTGCCTCTTTTAAAGCACATGCGCATGCACGCACGCACGCACTGCCATCAAGTCATACCCAACTCATAGTGACCCTTCCTTGGGTTTTTGAGACGGTTTCACTACAGAAGTAGATTGCCCAACCTTCTTTCCGAGAAGTGGCTGGTGGGTTTGAACCATCAGCCTTCTGGTTAGCAGTCAAATGCCATAGGCACTATGCTACCATTGTAAGGGTTTAATAAAACACTGCAGAAGAACTGCAGAAATGGTCCTTCAGGAGAATAAATTTGCTCTTGACAGTTTTGGATAAAGTATCCCATATCTAATTTCTTTAAGTGATAAACCAGCTGATGAACCGATGGCCTGTTGGAAGATGGGACTCAAATGCATTTACTACAGAAAAAGACATTTAGTGTAGAACTGCTTTTAGAATTGGTTGAAAATAGTGGAAAAGACCTTTTGCTTTCCATTGTAATTTAGCTCCTTCTAATCCCATTTTGGGCCAATGTTTCTGGCTTCACTCTTCATCTGATGTGATTACTGTAGTGAATGAATGTCCTCCTTCTGGTTGTTCTTTTCCATTCTGAGGAGAGTAATAGAGCCCTGTCATTTTAACCAGGATGTGTACTGAGCCATGTGGGCATGTCAGAGGCCAGATGAATAACAAAGCTTCAAAGATCCTGGCAACCACTGGTGAATCCAAGACAGGATGACAGGACGTAATAGAGCTGTTGTCTATCAACAACACAGAATCAGTGAGAGTAATTTTGTCACTCAGAATGGATTGCACAGGGCTAGCCCTGGGCTAAATTGTTAAGTCACTGAAGCCAACATTGATGTTCTCCTCTATCTTTACTTCCTGATCATTCTTATTATCTTTATCTCCTACCTGACCAAGAACTTTGTGGTTAGTTGCCATGGAGTGGACTCTGACTCATGGTGACCTTATATACAACAGAGCAGACTATCATCCAGTCCCGTGTCATCTCATGATTGTTGGTATGTTTGCATCTTCCAGCACTGTATCAGACAGTGTTCTATTATGATCCATAAGCTTTTCATCATAAACTTTTCATCCGGCATTTCTTCCTAGTCTCCTAGTCTGGAAGCTCCACTGAAACCTGTCTACCATAAGTGACCTTGCTGGTATTTGAAATACTAGTGATGTAGCTACCAGCATCATAATAGCATGCAAGTCACCACAGTACAACAAGCTGACAGACAGGTGCTGGGGCCAGGTACTTAGCAATCTTCATTTAAGATGTCACTCCTTGTTCTCTCATGTCCATGTCACTCTCATGTTCCAAGCAGGAACTTGGAAACTTATACTTTTCTATGGTACCACTCTACCTGCCCGTTGTCTGTCATGGTGGTGGAGAATAGGGGAGAGAGCTTTTTTTTTTTTTTTTTTTTTTT
>NW_006921630.1:4090716-4100161 GCF_000298275.1 Orycteropus afer afer
ACTGTGGCTGTATAGTAGGTTTTGAGATCTGGCAATGTGAGACCTCCTACTTTGTTTTTCTTCTTCAGTAGTGCTTTGCTTATCCGAGGTCTCTTGGGGAGAGAGCTTTTAATTGATATAATAATGATAATAATAAATCAGGCTAGAATTTAATAAGTTGCCCCTCCCAAGTTAGTGGGGACTTTCTGGAAGGAAGATATTTTAATTCCAAGGAAAATAAATTATAGGAAGTATAGGCACTCAGGTAGCCTTGGGGGTTAGGAAAGGTACTCAGGTGGCAATTACCCTGAGTTATGCCACCCTGGGAGGGGTAGTACTGATGACTCTGAACATTTCTGATGGATTTATTCTGGGACTTTGTAGGACCATTGGCTGCACTCACCAGTAAAATGCCTTCCTATAGCCCACCAGCCTCTTAGGGCATGGCATTCCAGTTCCTGAATTGGAGGGGCTACATATTTTGTTTAATCTTCTTAGTAATCACATGGGAAGGTATCACACTGCCCCTGACACAGAGTGGACTGCAGGTCCTTAGAGAAGAGTGAAAATTGTGAAGGTTAAACTGATCAATGTCAAGGGTCAACTGTAATGAGCCCAAATTAGAATGTTATCCTAGAATTAGGTGAATAATTTTTTTTTTTAAATAATACCCCACCACTAGGGATGGACCCTAATTAGTCCAAGTCTAATAGTGTAAGCCCACTTCCCTTGCCACAGTAATTGATTCTGTCACAAGTAAGCCAGTTAGTCTGTGGCATTCCCTTGGTCAAAGTTGACCAAAGTCAGAGTAATGAAAATCAAGGAGCTCTATGAGGGCTTCTGGGAAAGGAGCTTCACTGTTTTCATGAAAGAGCTTCTGGATATGACTCTCTTTCCCTGAAAAATTTTAAGGAAGTATATAGTGATCTTTGTATTGGCAGCCATCTTGTTCTATGAAGGAGAGCCCACTTTGGATGGAACTGACATAAAAAAATGATTAGAGATCTGGAACAAAACTGATTCCTTGATAATATCATTGAGTTGCTGAATCAAACTAACGCTAAATCCCATCTTACCTCTGAACTTCCAGTTATGTGTTTATAAGTTAGATTTAGATTCAATTGCAAGTAACGGAAAATCCCAAAATAGTAACTCCCACCACTCGTCTGTCAGTTTGTCGTACTGTGGTGGCTTGAGTGTTGCTGTGAGGCTGGAGGCTACGCCACTGGATCACCCATGGTGGACAGGTTTCAGTGGAGCTTCCAGACTAAGACAGACTTGAAGAAGGAAGGGACCATCCACTTCTTAAAAAATTTCCCAGTGAAAACCTTATGAATAGAAGTGAAACATTGATATAATGGACCGGGCAGTGTTTCATTCTGTTGTACATAGGGTTGCCATGAGTCAGACCCAACTCGATGGCACATAACAACAACAGTGACTTAAACAAATTAAAGGTTTCTTTCTTTCTCAAGTTTAAAACATCTCAAGATTTTCCTTTATTTTTCTCCTCAGGCTTGGGAAAGCACCTGGCACATGGGGTCATTCAGTAAATATTTACTAAAGCGAAGAAAATTGACTAAATGAATCCAAATGGGAGAGTTCAATACAATCTCAGCATTGGGACTTGTCAGCTCTGTGGCCTTCGGCAAGTCATGAACCTTAAGCCACAAGCATCAGTTTCCTCTTTTGTGTATGGGACATACAATATCTACCTTCAAGCATTGCTATGAATGTTAGCGAAAATGCATATAAAGTGCCTAGCACAATTCTTGGCACACATTCATGTGGTTGACACACATATCATTTAAAAAAAAATAAGATTGTGTACATTTGGTGTTTTGAAGGAACCCTGAAAGCTGAGAAAAGAGGGATTTGGCAATGTTTCAAACATGAAAACTCTATGAGTCATAATTAATTCTTAGGAAAAATATGACTGCTGGGTTCAAAGGAATGAACACTTTGAAGAGATTTTTCCATTAAAATTCTGAAGTCTCCTAGATATCAAATAGTTATTTAGTGAGTAGAGTGTGAATGAATCAGAAACATATGTATTTAATTTATTTTGGAACCCTATGGGTGTAAAACTTAACTAGGAAATGTGCTTGGCATTCTCCTGATGTTCAAGGGCTGGAAAAACAGCATGATGTTCTACTGAACCCGAAATGACCTCCAACTCAGCAAATAAACCAAACAGATAAGGAACCCCGGGTCACTCCCTATTCAGGATCTCTACCATGTGAACGTATACACAGCTCACCATGATTTGGGGTTTTCTTTTTATTTCCTTTCTTTTTTAAAAAATTTATTGTGGTTAAATATATATAGCAAAAATACTATCATTTTGTTGTTGTTGTTGTTTAGTGCCGTCAAGTCGTTTCCGACTCATAGCGACCCCATGCACAGCAGAAAGAAACACTGCCCGATCCCGCACCAGCCCCACAATCCCTGCTATACTCGAGCCCATCATCGCAGCCACTGTATCAATCCATCTCGTTGAAGGCCTCCCCCTCTTTCATCGACCCTCCACCCTACCAAGCATGACATCCTTCTCCAGGGAATGGTCCCTTCTGACAACATGACCAAAATAGGTGAGACGAAGTCTGGCCATTCTTGCTTCCAAGGAGCATTCTGGCTGCACTTCCTCCAGGACAGATTTTAACCATTTTTAAATGTATAGCTCAGTGACATTAATTTTATTTACTCTGTTGTACAACTATTACCACTATTCAGTTCCAAGAGTTTTACATCACCCCAAATACAACTCAGCACCCTTAAGTAATAACTCCCATCTGTGTGCAAGCCCATGGTCGCCACTAACCTATTTTCTGTCTGCACATTTGCCTATCCTGGATATATCATATAAGTGGGATCATAAAATATTTGTTCTTCTGTGTCTGATTTATTTCACTTAGCATAATGTTGTCAGCTTCATCCATGTTGTAGCATATATCTTTATGGCTGAATAATATTCCATTGTGTGTTTTGATCCATTCATCTGTTGATGAAAACTTGGGCTATTTCTGCCATTGGGCTGTTGTGAATAAAGCTGCAGTGAACATTGGTGTATATGTATCTGAGTCCCTGCTTCGAAGTATTTTGTGTATATTCCTAGGAATGGAATTGCTGGAGCCCCGGTGGCACAGTGGTTGGGGGCTAGGCTGCTAATTAAAACATGGGTGGTGCAAACCCATCAGCTATGCTGTGGGAGAAAGAGGAGGCAGAGTACTTCCTTAAAAATTATAGTCTTGGTCTTGGAAACCCTGTGAGGCTGATCTACTCTGTCGTAGGGTTGCTATGGTTTGGAATTGACTCTGTACCAAAGGGTTTATGACAATTCTGTGTTCAAATATTTTGAGGAACAATTTGTAATCTTTTTGTTTGTTTGTTTGTTTAATATTCTTTGGTTTTGACTCAGAAACCTGAGGGAGAAAACAGAACCACCCCCATTTGTCCACCATCAAGATCTAAAAAGAAAGATGGAGATTTCACTCCTGTGAAGATGCCTTCTGATAAGGAAGGGCCTCAGATGCATAAAGAATTCAGAGTTCACTTTAAGTCAATGCAGAGATAAATCTTTTAGTAAGAGGAGCTGAAATGGAAGAGTTAGGAGGATTTGAGGGACCTTTGGGGATGGATGAATCCAGCCTTAAAATTTTGAGATGAGAAAAATTCCCCTCAGAAAAATGGACTGTCTTCCTCAACATGCTGTAGTGAGCTAACACCGTTTGAACTACAATGCAAGTTGCTCATTTCATAGTCTAGTACCCCCTGTCAAGAAGAATGTTTTAAAAGATAAGAAAAGCAAACTAAAACCTATTTACAAAGGCAACGAACATATTGGTCTTAAAGGATTGCTAGTGCCTTGGCCTCATGAGGTCCTCTCACACACATCCTCTCATCTGACCCACACAGGAATACAGCACAGCTATTATGCCCACTCTGCCCTCATTTGTAGAGGAGGCTGGGAGAGGCTAAGTGGTCATCTGAGATCACAAAACTACTCAGTGGTGTGCTGGCTTCAAATATTCTTCTCTTTCAACATAGACATATCAGAAGTAAACTAATTTTGTTTCTTTTTAAAAAGAAAAAGAAGTTGATATTTCATAGTTCTAGTACCATCATCCCCATTTGCTGAATATCTTTGATTTGGGTTGTTGTTGTTGTTATGTGCCGACAAGTTGGACCCGACTCATAGCGACCCTTCCTTGGGTTTCCGAGGCAATATCACCACGGAAGTAGATGGCCCAACCTGCCTTGGTTCGGGAGGTGGTATTATAAACAAGATTTTGCAAGCGCATCAAGAACAGTGGTCTTGGTATGCTCATGTTGCTGCTTGTCTGGCAGTTGGTTGTCGTCTGTGGTATGCTGATCCACCACCGCCACTAGTTGCCACAGAATCAATTCTGATTTATGAAATTAGGTGCAAAACTTCATAGGACTTCATCCATGGAGAGGCTCCTGATGATCTGCCCTTGACCTCAGCCCTAATGAAAGAAGGAGAAGTCTGCTCTGGTTCTTCCTCAGCCTTGCCTTTCTAGTCTTTCTCACTCCTGCCTTAGTTGCCTAGTAGTGCTGTAATAGAAAAACCATAAGTGGGTGACTGTAAATAACAGAAACTTCTTTTCTCACAGTTCTGGAGGTTAAAAGTCCAAAATAGGGTTGGCTGTGTAGCTTCCTTTCTTGTAGGTAGGCCCTGATAGTCCGTGGTTCCTTGGCATCCCTTGGCAGGTAAGTGAGGTTTACATGTCTGTGCCCTCTCCCCCCTTCGCCACCTCCATCCCACGTGTGCATGTGTTTCAGTGTCCAGTTAGGTGTTGCCCAGTTGGCTCCAACTCACAGCGACCCTATGTACCATAGAATGAAACACTGCCTTGTCCCAAGCCATCCCCACAATCCTTGCTATGCTTGAACCTATCGTTGCAGCCACTGTGTCAATCCATCTCGTTGAGGCTCTTCTCCTTTTTTGCTGACCCTCTACCAAGCACGATATCCTTCTCCAGGGAATGGTCCTTTCTGACAACATGACCAAAGTAGGTGAGACAAAGTCTGGCCATTCTTGCTACTAAGGAGCATTCTGGCTGTGCTTGTTAAAGGATAAATTTGTTTGTTCTTCTGGCAGTCCATGGTATTTTAAATATTCTTTGCCAACACCACAAATCAAAAGCATCAATTCTTCTTTGGTCTTTCTTATTCACGATCTGGCTTTCACATGCATATGAGGCTACTGAAAATACCATGGTTTGGGTAAGGTGCTCCTCAGTCTTCAAAGTGATATCTTTGCTCCATAACACTTTAAAGAGGTCTTTTGCAGCACATTTGCCCAGTGCAATACATCTGATATCTTGACTGCTGCTCCTGTGAATGTTGATTGTGGATCTAAGTAAAATGAGATCCCTGACAACCTGGATCTTTTCTCCATTTATTGTGACGTTCCTTATTGGTCCAGTTGTGTGGATTTTTGTTTTCTTTATGTCGAAGTGTAATCCACACCGCAGACTGTAGTCTTTGATCTTCTGCAGACTGTGGTCTTTGATCTTCATTAGTCAGTGCTTCAAGTCATCGTCACTTTCAACAAGCAAGGTTTTTTTTTTTTTTTTTTAATTTTATTGTAATTTGGGTGAAAGTTTACAGAGTAAATTCACTTTCCATACAGCAGCTCACATACACTTTGTCTCATGACATTGACTAAAATTTCCCACAATGCAACAGCTCCCCTCCCACTTCCTCCCCATAGGTACCTCTTCCCTTTGTCCTTCCATGTCCTGCACTCCTGCCCCCTGAGCTGTGCATACACAGCCTTTCTATTCTCCCATGATTGATCTCTCCAAGGAGTGTATCTACCTAATGTAAATGTTCAGCTCATATGCCTGTCTTTTGTTTGGCTGGAAGCCACAGGAGTGGGTTCAATTCCAGGCCTAGAGGCCATAATTTCAGTGGTTCCATCAGGCTGTTTTCAGACCAGCAAAACTGGTCCTTTTTTTTTTTTTCTTTTTTAAAGATTTTGAGTTTTGTTCCACATTGTTCTCCCACTCTATCCAGGTCTCCTACATAGATCCCCCTCTGAGTGGTCGACAGTGGTAGCTGGGCACCATCTTTCTTCTGGTCTCATAGTCATATAGGCTGAGGATTACATGATGTACCAGTCACTTGGACTAATTGTTTCCATGTGTCTTTGGTTTTCTTCAACAAGCAAGGTTTTGTCATCAGCATATCACAGGTTGTTAATGAATCTTCCTCCAATCCTGATGCCACATTCTTCTTCGTATAGTCCAGCTTCTTGGTTTATTTCCTCAGCATACAGATTGAACAAGTACGGTGAAAGGATACAACCCTGATGCATGCTCTTCCTGACTTTAAACCATGCAGTATTCCCTTGTTCTGTTCAAACAACAGCCTCTTGGTCTATACACAGGTTCCTTATGAGCACAATTAAGTGTTCTGGATTTCCCATTCTTCACAATGTTATCCATAATTTGTTTTGATTTGTTTTGATCCTCACAGTTTAATGCCTTTGTGTAGTCAGGTAAATATCTTTATGATTTTCTTTGCATTCAGCCATGATCCATCTGACATCAGCAATGATATCCCTCATTTCACATCCTCTTCCAGCTTGAATTTCTGGAAGTTCCCTGTCAATATACTGCTGCAACTGTTTTTGAATTATCTTCAGCAAAATTTTACTTGTATGTGATATTAATGATATTGTTCAATAATTTCCACATTCTGTTGGATCACCGTTCTTTGGAATGGGCACAAATATTGATCTCTTCCAGTTGGTTGGCCACATAGCTATCTTCCAGATTTCTTGGCATAAACAAGTAAGTGCCTCCAGCACTGTATCCATTTGTTGAAATATCTCAATGGGTGTTCTGCCAATTCCTAGAGGGTTTTTTTTCTTTCTTTTTTTTTTTTTTTGCCAATTCCCTCAGTGCAGCTTGAACCTCTTCCTTCAATACCATTGGATCTTGATCATATGCTATCTCCTGAAATAGCTGAAAGTCCCAATTTTTTTTTGATACAGTGGCTGTGTGTATTCCTTCCATCTTCTTTTGCTGTTTCCTGAATTGTTCAAGATTTTGCCCATAGCATCCTTCAATATTGCAACCTGAAGCTTGAATATTTTTCTTCAGTTCTTTCAGGTTGAGAAATGCCAAGCATGTTCTTCCTTTTTTGGTTTTCTAACTTCAGGTCTTTGCACATTTCATTGTAACACTTTATTTTGTCTTCTTCAACCATATTTTGAAATCTTCTGTTCAACTCTTTTATCTTGTAATTTCTTCCATTTACTGTACATACTCTCAGGTCAAGAGCAAGTTTCAGAGTCTCTTCTGACATCCGTTGTGGTCTTTTTTTCCTTGACTGTCTTTTTGATGACTTTTTCCTTTCTTTGTGTATGATGTTCTTGATCATCTCTTTGTCAGTGTGTCCTATTGTGGTGGCTTATGTGTTTCTGTGAAGCTAGAGGCTATGCCACTGGTATTTCAAATGCCAGCAGGGTCACTCATGGTGGACAGATTTCAGTGGAGCTTCCAGATTAAGACAGACAGGGAAGAAGGATGAGGCTGTCCACTTCTGAAAACTTTGGTCATTTATGAATAGCAGTGAAACATTGTCTCTGTCTGTGCTGCTCTTTATACACCTCTGACATGATCCTCTATAGGATCCACCCTACACTTGTATGATCTCCACTGATTATTATGTGGCCACATAGCTATCTTCCAGATTTCTTGGCATAAACAAGTGTTATGTTATGTTAAATTATATTGTACAAGATGCTACATTACATTAGGGTACATTACACTACAATTTAGAAGGTAATCTGCTCTACTCAAAGCTACTTGATTTTATCACATACAACAACTTGATGACAGCAGCTAGACTAGTTTTTTACCAAACAACTAAGAATTACAAACTATCCAAGTTGACACATCAAATAAACCATCACACCTTCCTTGCATGTGCTCTTACCTACTCATATTTACTCCAAATGTAGATCTTCTATGGCCCTTTAAGCCATAACCCTCCCAAGGAAACACTGTAAATGAAATAAAGCTCAAGATTCTGTTGTAACAATTGTTGATGTGTTCTAACAGACAGACTCCCAAAAAACAAAAACAAAAAAACCCCACTGCCATCAAGTCAAGTCAACTCATAGTGACCATGTAGGACAGAGTAGAACTAGTCCATATGGTTTCCCAGGCTGTAAACCTTTTACAGAAACAGATTGCCACATTTTTCTGTGGAATGGTTGGTAGGTTTGAACCACTGACCTTTCAGTTAGCAACCAAGCACTTAACCATTGTATGACCAAGGCTCCTTAGATGGACACTAATCCTCAACAAATAGTCTCTCTGTCCAGATAAACTCAATGTAGAATCTATCGCACTCTTTAAAAGGGCAAATCCTCTCTATTCTCAAAATTGTAGACCTGTGTAGTTTGCTGGGCAGTCCATCAAAACATTAAGCTCTTTTCATAACAAATGACAGGACTGGAGCTCTGTCTAATGTTGACTTTGCAGTATTGACCATTGACTGATGCTTTTTTCCTCATGGAGGAATTGACCTTTCCTTGACCTTTAATTATGTTGACCAGAACTGATTATATGTTGGAGCTCATGAGAGTTGAGTCCTAAATTTTGTGAGCCAATTGTTAAAAAGTAACCACTATTAAAAATTAAATTATAAGTGGTTACGTATATAGATATGTACGTATATATGTGTTCAAGAAAGTATGTGCATGCATATATGTGAACACATCTAGGTGCATCTGTAGACATATCTATACACATGTTTATGAGCACTGCACATATATTCATGCACATAACAAAGCACATAGGGGGCACAGTCATGGATACTTCCCAGACATAAATAAACCCCTTACAGGACTGGCCTACTGGGTTTGAAAGGCTTAGCATCATAGTCTCTTGGAACCTCTCGGTCAATTGGCACAATATAGTTTATAAAGTTTATGTTCTACATCCTAGCTTGGTAAGTAGTGTCTGGGGTCTTAAAAGCTTGCAAGCAGCCTTCTAAGGTACAGTTATTGGTCTGTACTAGTCTGGAGCAGAAGAGAAAGAAGGAAACCAAAGACTCAAAGAAGAGACCAGTCTACAGGACCAGGCAACTGCCTACACAAACCATGGCCTCACCTATCCAGAGACCAAAAGACCAAAAGAACAAGATGGTGTCTGGCTACCACTACTGACCATTCTGAACAGGGCCACAAAACATGACCCCGGATAGAAAGGAGAAAATTATAGAACAAAACTCAAAAACCTTTTAAAAAAAGGTGTTTTTTTTTTTTTTAAAAAAGAGCAGACTTACTGGACCTCTACAAAGAAAACTATAAAAAGCTACTTCAAGAAACCATAAAAGACTTAAATAAATGGAAAAACATCCCATGCTCATGGATAGGAAGACTGAACATTGTGAAAATGTCAGTTCTACCCAAAGCAATCTATAC
>NW_006921630.1:4101961-4139936 GCF_000298275.1 Orycteropus afer afer
AAAAAAAAAAAAAGAGCAGACTTACTGGACTGGCAGAGACCTAAGGAATCCCTAAGACTATTACCCTGAAATACCCTTCAAACTTTGAACTGAAACTAATCCTGGAGGTCACCTTTCAACTAAATGACAGGCTCATAAAATAAACAATATCACTCATGAGTACCATGCTCCTTTTACATATATCTAAAACAGCATCATCATCATCATCTATCTGAGATCAAACAGTCAACATTTATCCAAAAACAAAGATGGGAAAATCAGGGGGTAGTGAGGGAGGAAAGCCAGAATAATGGAAGTGGGAAAACCAGAATGGAAATAATGAGAATGGTGATGCATTGGAAAATGGAATCAATGTAACTGAAGAATATGTGTATAAATTATTAAATGGGAACCTAATTTGCTGTGTAAACATTTACCAAAAAGCTAATGAAGTATTTTCTAAAATTGAATATATACCCTTACCATTAAAGAAGGAGCTCTGGTGGCATAGTGGTAAGGCATTTAGCTGCTAACTAGAAGGCTGGTGGTTCAAAATCATCAGCTGTTCCTTAAGAGGAAAATGAGGCATTCTATTTCTGTAAAGATTTACAGCCTTGGAAACCCAGTGGGGTTGCTGTGAGTCAGAATTGACTTGATAGCAGTGGGTTGATTGTGGTTGGTTACTATTAAAGAAATTGTTAAAAACAAATATAATAAATACTTAAAATCCATCACTTCCAACTTATTTTAATAATATGTTATTTACTAATATTTTACTAAATATCTAATATCTAAGATTTTTGTCTTTAGGTTATTTAGTTTTATTGACTGAAATACCATAAAATGGTATGCTCCTACTGTGCTTCTCTTCCCAACTCTGCATTTAGTGACGTGGCATTGGCTGCTTGAAATCACCCAGAGAAAGGAGTATTTATCCCACAGAAATCTGAAGACATAAGTGCTGTAAATCAAGACTTCCTATCAGACAGTCCTTAGAGAGAACAATCATGGGAGAAAGAAGGGCTGCTTATGCACAGGGAGACAGCTCAGGCGGCAAGAGTGTATGGAGGGATGGATACTGGGAAGAGGTAACTATGGGGAGGAAGTGGGAGGGGAGCTGTTGCATTGTGGTAAACTGTGGTCAATGTCATGAGACAAAGTATATGTGAACCACTATATGGCAAGTGAATTTGCTCTGTAAACCTTCACCCATATCACAATAAAAAAAAAAAAAAAAAGACTTCCTATCAGAGAACCAGTTGCTACAACATTATCAGCACACCACTGTTCAGAAACAACTGTGGATCACTAGATCACTGTTCTTACTACTCTTGCAAAATCTTGTTTATAATGTTCTTTTTGGGTGCTGTTGAGTCAATTCTGATTCAATAGAGCTACCCCCATATAGTTTCCTAGGCTGTAATCTTTAAGACCCACCAGCCACTCCTCGGAAGGAAGGTTGGGCAATCCTACTTCCGTAGTGATACTGCCTCGGAAACCCAAGGAGGGGTCGCTATGAGTTGGGTTTGATTCGATGGCACATAACAACAACAACAACAATCTTTAAGAAAGCAGATCACCAAGTTTTTCTCCCATAGAGTGGCTGGTGGGTTTGAACCACTGACTTTTCAGTTAGCAGTCAAATGATTAACCATTGCCACCAGGGCTCCTTCATGTTTATAATACACCCCTGCATCAAGGAGTAACAAGAATGAAGTTGAAGGATCAGGCGAGGGTTAAGTAGTGCAAAACAAGGATCCATTTCTTACAGATCTTAACAGCTGATACCACTTGGACACACACCCCTACCATAACTAACAGGAGGTGAGGTCTTCTAACAGTGAAGTAGAAAGAAGAAAATTGTACTTCCAAATGTATACAAACATAACTGCCTTGGGTAGGCAGCCACTAATTTTAAAAGATCAATATCAAGTTCACAGCATGCCTTCAATCCCTTCAAGTGGTACTTTTTGTGGCTGATTCATCCTAGCAGAGACATAGAGAATAAATTGTTCTGGAAGGCCCAGTGAAGGGGGAGGGACTCACCTGACTGGTGAATTTGGAAGGTAAAACTGGGCAGGGTCACCCAGCCCCTTTCTCTCTCTCTCTCTCTCTCTCTCTCTCTCTCTCTCTCTCTCTCTCTGTTTTAGGAGCAAGCTTCCATTTGGGACCATGTGTTCTCAGCTTCTCCATGTCCTACTCTTACAGAAGTCTGCACTGGATCAGCATTGCCTATAATGGGGTTGGGAAGCATGTCTAATTCTGGGTCTCAGAGCCAGGAAACTCCCTTGCCCACATACATGCCAGATTATCTAATGGATATATTTTGCTCCCATCTGCCTTGCCCCTTTGTCATATTTCCCAGTGAGTTCAGATCCTGATGGGGAAGAGGGTATTAATTACAAGGTCTTTTCAACCCATCAACAAGCAAGGGTTAGGTGGCTTGGAACTCAGTCTTCCAACTAGGACATTACTAAGAAATTTCTATGGCTGAAGTAAGAGGCTGTTAACACTTGCCCAGGCTATCTTCCACATTAAAAATGTTACTTTTCATATTCTACTATGTGGAACTTTGGCATCTCAACAGAGCAGACTATCTTGTGTTGGCCCAGTTCCAAAACTCATTCCTAAAGAAAATCCTGGCTTTTCCTCAGACAGCCATGCACTTCCCTGCCCCCAGCCCAGCCCCAGGCAGGGTCAGGGAGGCCTTTGATCAAGACAGGGATCCTGGCCAGCCCTTTTCAGTTTCATAACTGAACATTAACCATCCCACCTGCTCACCTGGTTTTCAAAGAAAATGCCTGTATCCTTATTTGTCAGTAAAGGATTCCAGAGCTCCAGGCCTTCCCAGAGAAGATAATTTTGTATTGCTTAATATTGCATTTCTCTGAAAAGCCTAGTTGAGAATAATCTTGCTTTAGGAAGACACTTTAATATTTGTTATTGGAACATTTATGGAAGGTTGCCCAGAAGAAATAGACAAGTGAACGTTCCTCCTGCATTCGCTATGAAACTCTTGTCAAGCATCCTCCAAAAACTTCTCTCTGATAACCTATGTGAGGAGTAGCTCAGATTTGTGCTGGGGAAATTTTGTCTCCTCTGAGGAAATGAAACACTTCTTCCTCAAAGATGATCATTTAAGTACCACTTTTCCCTTTTTATCTAGGCTGTGAGGAGGTGCAGTCAAGCCTTAGCCTTCGAGAATCACAGTCAGCTCTTTTGACCTTTACGGTTGTAATAGCTATCTTTCTCTACTTAATCTTGTTTTTTCTTCTTTTTTTCCCCTCGTTAATTGATCTTGATATATTTTTCCCTTTTAAGGCTATTTTAAAATTCTTTTGGAAAGAAGTGAGATATAACTAAATAAAATTTAAAAGTTGAATTTTCAGTTGAGACCGGGGAAGGGGAGATATGGGATATGAGTGGACTGCAAAAGGACATAGGGGCACATGAACCCCAGCCTTCATGATCCTGAGACGAGAACAACTAGATAGTGCCCAGCTACCACTGCTAACTTCCCTGAAAGGGATCACAATAGGAGGTCCTGTATATAGCGTGGAAGTAAAATATGGAACAAAACTCAAAATCATAAAAAAGATAGGCTTGCAGGTCTGATAGACACTGGTAGAACCCTGAGACTAGAGTCCTTAGTCACCTTTCAAGCCTAGAACTGAATTTACTTCCATGGATTAACTTTCAACAAAATGATAGAAAGGTCTGTAAGGTAAACAATAACACCAAAGAGGTATGCACTTCAGAGAACAATCAACCATACAAGATCAAAAAGGCAACAAGTGCCCAGGGATAAAGCTCAGAAGGCAGGTAGGAATATAGAAAAGAAGAAGGAATGGGAGTGGTAAACCCAGGGGGGAAGTAGGAAGCATGCTGTTACATTGTGGGAATTGCAATGAATGTCACAAAACAAAGTGTGTATGAATTGTTGAATGGAAAACCAGTTTTCTACATAATCTTTCACCCAACTCACAACTGAAAAAAAAGGAAAGGGTTTTGACAAATGCCTAATATCTACCAAAGTGTCTACCATTACAGTGTCATCCAGAGTAGTTTCACTACCCTAAAAACAAGGCTAATATTTTAACAGATGTTTTCCCTTGTGTATGAGAGATTTTTGTTGTTTTTTCCACTTAAAGAAAGCAACTTTTATTTTCAGCTCACAGGTATTCCCTTAACTGCCTCCTAATCCACAGATGCAAGCTTTTAGTGGCCCAATATATGCTATACTGCCTCACCCCCTGACTTTTGTGTGTAATCTAGACTAAGCAACTCAATCAAACTCATGCCAGTGCCTACCATGGAAGAGGGTTAAGATGCTGGTGCTGCTTCTGTTTGGGTTGACCATCTACTGGACGTACAGTGGACTCTTCTCCAGTTGGCTGCCTGGCATTTCCTCCTCTTCTGGGAACTGCGCTGCCCCCTCCAGTCACAATGCAGCTTCTGGAGAGACATGGTCCTAGGACCTACCTCTTTGGCCACAGTTGATTGGTCCAGAGATTGGTCCCTGACTCAAGTTGAGTCAATCAAAAGATATCCCCACAAATTTAGAATTGGACTAGGACTCTAGTTCAGTATAACTGCTTTCTTGAACTGAAGAGTTGTAACCCTAGAGCTATTGGCTCTGACCAGTTTTTACTTTGTTGGTTGGAAGAACAGAGAAAGCCTGAGAGAGATTGGACTAACACAGATATGTAAAAAATAAATGAGGAAAGAGATAGAGGGAGATGATTGCACACAGTCTTGTTCAAGCCTCTGGGTTCATCCTATACCATCCGAGGTCCATCTGCAATGCTATTGTCGGTTTCTATAAGACACTACTGCTTATAAGCAAGAGTGCTAATGTCTGTGACACTTGAGAGCTATAGCACTGCCATCTCCTACCACATGGACTGAGCAACAGAGAAAGCTAGTACGCGGAGGGAAAAGGGAAGCGGAAGCAGAGACAAGCAGAGGTGGTCCTTTGGTAATACCTGAAGGCCTTAAGGTTCCTGGTCATTTCACCAGGCCCAGTCATCTCCCTGCCCTCAGGTGACACCATCAGTGTTTCACTAGGGGATGTTATGGCTTTTGTTGTTGTTATGTGCCATCAAGTCGGACCCGACTCATAGCGACCCTTCCTTGGGTTTCCGAGGCAGTATCACTATGGAAGTAGATTGCCCCATCTTCCTTCCGAGAAGTAGCTGGTAGGTTTGAACCGTCAGCCTTCTGGTTAGCAGTCAAGTGCCTTAGGTACTACACTACCTGGGGCAGGACAATTCATGCTGAATGAAATTTGTTCCATGCATGGCAAGACATTTACCATGTTGGCCTCTGTCCATTAAATGCTAGTAGCACCCCTACTCTAATTATTATGACAACCATACACACTCCTAACTCTCTGGCAAATGTCCCTTTGGAAGATAATCTCATCAAGATTTGAGAACTGTACACTAAATATTCCAACTAAATTTGCTTCAGTTTGGTATATTATTACCAACAAATTCTAGCTAACTTAATGGTCATATAAGGCTAAATTCAGAGAGGAATTTCCTTTGGAATACATCTTAGAGAATAGTGATGTATGGAACCCTAAATGGCATTTCTCTATGACTGAGAATCGGCTACATTTGTTTCTAAAAACAAAATGTGTTTAGATTTTATTTTTAAGTCACATCTTATTTCAGCTAAATTGCTACTTTAGTTTTCTTGCACAATGACATGATGATGAACTCAAGGGTGTGGTAAATGTTTGCTTCATTTACAACATATAACAAAATTAGTAGTAAAAAATAGCCAATATTTACTTGTGGGTTGGCATGCTCCATTGGACTCATACAACCAAATACTGATGCAAAGTTTCAATTTGGTTTTTGAACCAATGTGATAAGTTGATAAGTGATCTCTGAAAGAACAGTATATACGCATCAGGGCAATGTAGTGGGAAGGGAACTGACTTGGGAAGCAAAAGATATGGATTCTAGAACAAACAAGGAACCCAAGAGTCTGGTGGCATAGTGCCCAAGGCATTTGACTGCTAACCAGAAGGCTGGTGGTTCAAACCACCAGCCACTCCTCAGAAGGAAGGTTGGGCAATCTACTTCTGTAGTGATACTGCCTCGGAAACCCAAGGAGGGGTCATTATGCATTGGGCCGACTCGCTGGCAGTGAGGGGGGAAGGGTGCCACAGCAAAAAATACAAGTGAGTGGCTTTAAAAAACAGGAGCTATGGCACAATTTTGTAGGATAGGAGCCTGAATTCAGGGTAACAGCAGGGTTAGTTTCTCTCATAGGCTCTAAGATCCTCGTTCCTTTTCACTTCTTGGCATTCCTTGTTATTCCTTGACTGCTTGTAGATATATATTCTCATGGTATCTGCCTTCCCTTGTGTGTATATCTTCCCATGTCTGTACTCCCCTCTATAAGACACCTTCTTTGAAGGAGACCTGGGTTCAGTTGTTAGCAATGACCTCATGCTCAGCCACCACCCATGTCAGTGGAGGTGTGCGCGTTACTACGATGCTACATAGGTTTCTGTGGAACTTCCAGGCTAAGATGGATTAGGAAGAAAGGTCGAGCGATCTACTTCTGAAAATCAGCCAGTGAAAACTGGTGGATCCTAATGGTCTAATCTCTAACTACCATGGATTGCAGGATAGAGAGGACTGGAGAGACGTGATCACTAAATGTATGACAATCTGGATTGGATGCCAGACCAGAGAAAGGGTATGAAAGGGATGACTGACAAAATTTACATAAGGTCTGTAAATCGATTGATACTACTGTATTAACTTTAATTTCCTGGTTTTATAGCTGTATTGTTGGTAAGAATGAGAATGTTCTTGTTTTGGGGAAATATATTTAGATATGAGGAAAAGAGAGAGATTGAGATTCTAGTCCCAGCTTTGATATTAGCTGGGGTTTCTCAGGCAAGTTATTTAAACCCAACAGACCTCAGTTTCCTCATTTGTACAATGAAGAGATTGCTCTAGCTCAGTGGTCCTCAAAATGTGGTCCCAAAACAGCATCATCTGCAAAGTTGTTAGAAATGCACATTCTAGGAGAAGGATGTGGAATGTGTGGCTAATTGCATCCTTTGCCATGAGACCAGAAGCACTGGATTGTACAAAACAGCTACCATTGCTGAACATTTTGATCAAAGATTCTATAGAAGAATCCTGGCAGAAAGGGGGGAAATGCAGGACAGAATTTCAAATACTCATGTACTTCAGTTATTCTGGAGCTATGGGGGCTGGACGAAGCCCTGAAAGTATTACCCTGAGATAATCTTTAAAATTTAAACCAAAAAATTCTCATGAAGTCTTCTTAAAACCAAGCAGGAGTTTAGTTTCACTAGTAAAAAATGTCTGCCTCGAGTACTGTGTTCTTTTAAGAACTATGTCTATATGGGATCTCATTGAAAGATTAGCCAGGAACCTTAGGGAAAATGAATTTATGTGAATGGAAAAAGGAAGGCGAGAGTGGTTGCACAACTTGAAGAATGTAATAAATGTCCCTGAGTTGTACCTGGAGAAATGGTTGAATTGGTATATGTTTCACTGTGTATATTCCCAACAAGAACAGGAAAATAAATTTAAAAAATTTAAAAGTGATCCTGAAATCCCAGGAAATATAGATGGGGCACTGATCATGTCAGCCATAGTAGATTCGTATTACTGTTACAGTTGTTCTGCTTTTGTTAAAACAAACAAATAAACCCTGTACAATAATAAAAACCAAACCAAACTCACTGCCACCGAGTCGATTCAACTCATAGTAACCCCTCCTTGGGTTTCTGAGGGTATTTCTACAGAAGAAGATTGCCCAACCTTCCTTCCAAGGAGTGGCTGGTGGGTTTGAACCACCATCCTTCTGGTTAGCAGTCAAATGCCTTAGGCACTACACCACCAGAGCTCCTATGCAATAATAGAAGGGGGGAAAAAAGAATATAACCAATGTTACTGAACAATATGTGTAGAAATTGTTGAATGGGATCCTGTTTTGCTGTGTACTCTTTCACCAAAACAATATAATAAAATATTATTTAAAAAAAAAATAGGAAAAAGAAAAAAAAGTGCATTCTTGGGCCCCACCCAAGACCTTGTGAATCAGCAACTCTGGGTATGGAGACTGTATTTCAAAGCCCTCTAGGAAATCCTGATGCACACTCTAGTTTGAGAATCAGTGCCCTAGTTGATTTCTAAGGTCCCTTTAGCCTTATCTTTCTGTTATTCTAATTTGTCTCCCTACTGAGGACAACCCTTTCTCAAACAGAGCACCCCTCCTCCAATTCATTCATAAAGAGTCGGCCAGGAAGCTGAAGTTTGGAAGGTTGTTTTCCTCCTGGGCATTCAGCTCAACCTCTGCTTTCAGCAGGTACAGATTAAATGTAAAACATTTAATAATCAGAAAGCGTTAAAGAAACCAAAGGATGCATAATTAAATTCCGTGCAGTGGCTTATCTGCCTTGGCCTTTTCCTAAAATGCTTGAGCCAGTTGCCCCTAGAGGGAGTAGGGCTGTGAATCATTTCTGTGAATTTCTATGACTAGCAGAGAAAAGTTTGCTTTAGCCTTTTCTCCAGGATAAGTATTTCCTGGATTACTCAGGTGATGAGAATGTCTCCTAATGCTCTCTTAATACTTTTTACAAGCCCACAGAGTGGCGTAGTACCTAAGGCATTTAACTGCTAACCAGCAGGCTGGTGGTTCAAACTCACCAGCCACTCCTTGGAAGGAAAGATTGGGCAATCTACTTCCGTAGAGATATGTCCTCAGAAACCCAAGAAGGGGTCACTATGATTCGGATCTGACTCAAGGGCAGTGAGGTTTTTTTTTTTTTCCTGGTTTGCTATGAGTCTTAGCTGTGCCTCCAGAGAGAATTAAGCTTGCCTCTGACTGGCTGATTAAACACACACACACACACACACACACACACACCCCACACACACGCACACCTCCCATCTTGGTAAACCAGATTCCAGCTGTGCATTTATCATTGGAGTTTTCTCCCCTCATATCTACTCCCTTGGGAGCTGTGGTAGCATAGTGCCTAAGGCACTTGACTACTAACCAGAAGGCTGGCGGTTCAAACCCACCAGCCACTCCTCAGAAGGAAGGTTGGGCAATCTACTTCCATAGTGATACTGCCTCAGAAACTCAAGGAGGTGTTGCTATGAGTCAGATTCGACTCCACGGCACATAACAACAACAAAATCTACTTCCTTATCCAAAACATCACCTGACTCCCAGAATCTATGTTTTCAGTCCTGACCTCTCCTTCAGTGGCTGACTTTTGACTGTCCTCCTGGGGAATTCTTTTCAGAAGTGATGTCATCCAAAATTCACTATGTCCAAAATGAACTCATCATCTTCCCCACCCACCCTGAATTCAACCTCTTTAAGCCTCTTTGTCTTCATCTGTAAAATGAGATAATAATAGAACTTTCCTCTGAGGGTTGTAGTGAGACAATACTTGTAAGCATTAGCACTGCCAGGCACATAGTTGTTGTGTTGTTGTTGTTTGCCGCACATAGTAGTAAATAAAAATAAATAAATAAATAACACCCAAACTCTCTGCCATCAAGTCTATTCTGACTCATAGCGACCCCTCCTCGGGTTTCTGAGATGGTATCTCTATGGAAGTAGATTGCCCAATCTTCCTTCCCAGGAGTGGCTGGTGGGTTTGATCCGCCAGCCTTCTGGGTAGCAGTCAAATGCCTTAGACACTATGCCACCAGCGCTCTGGCACATAGTAAGTATTCAGCGAAAATTTCCTATTGACTATACAAGGAGCTCTGGTAGCATAGTGCCTAAGGCACTTGACTGCTAACCAGAAGGCTGGCGATTCAAACCCACCAGCCATTCCTCGGAAGGAAGGTTGGGCAATCCTACTTCCGTAGTGATACTGCTTCGGAAACCCAAGGAGGGGTTGCTATGAGTCGGGGCTGACTCAACGGCAAATAACAACAACAACAACATACGATAATAATAATAAGCAACTCTTCCTAAGTTGGGAATACCTGGGCGGTACAAATGGTTAATGTATTTGGCTGCTCACTGAAAGGTTGGAGGTTCAAGTCCACCCAGAGGTACTGTAGAAGATAGGTTAGTGATCTACTGAAAAATCAGCTATTGAAAACCCTATGGAGCACAGTTTTACTGTGACACACATGGGGTTGCCACGAGTTGGAGTCAACAGGACGGCAACTAGTTTTCCTGAGTTGAATAACTGCCATTTATTCTGCTTAAGAAGCTTTTCTGGACTTTTACACAAATGGAATCAGACAATAGGTAATCTTTTGCATCTGACTTCTTTTACTGGTGATAATTTTTGAGGTTCATCCATGCTAAGTAGTATTCCATATATGGATATTCCACTATTTGTGCATCCATATACCAGTTGATGAATTGTTTCTAGGTTTTGGTTTAGGAATAATATCACAATGAATGTTCATATGCAAATCTTTGTATGGACGTGTGTTTTCATTTCTTTTGGGTAGATACCTAGGAATAGAATTTCTGAGTAGTTTTATGTTTAATATTTTGAGAAATTGCCAAATTGTTTCCCAAAGTGGCTGTACCATTTTACATTCCCAACAGCAATTATGGATTACTTTTCCCTCTCCAAGGACCTCTGGTGGCACTGTGGTTAAAGCACTGGACTGCTAACCAAAAGTTCATCTGTTTGAACCCACCAGCCACTCTGCAGTAAAGAGACGAGGCAGCATTTTTCAGTAAAGATTTTTGGCCTTGGAAAGCCTATGTGGCAGTTCTACTCTGTCCTATTGGGTCACTATGAGTTAGAATTGCCTTGATGACAGTAGGTCTGATTTGGTTTACCCCTCTCCAGGCTATAGACAGCATTCTCTAATCTTTGATCAACTCCCAGTGCTTTTACTCTAAAAATTAATTCAGTCCTTAAGAATGCCTCAGCTTTGCTCTCCTGGGTTGAGTGAGACTTTGTTCTCTTCGTTGTTGTTGTTATGTGCTGTCTAGTCATCTCTGACTCATAGCGACCCCTCCTTGGGTTTCCGAGGCAGTGTCACTGTGAAAGTAGATTGCCCAGTCTTCCTTCCGAGGAGTGGCTGGTGGGTTTGAACCACCAGCCTTCTGGTCAGCAGTCAAGTGCCTTAGGCACTACACCACCAGAGCTCCCTTGTTCTCTTTAGTGACCTTAAACAGTCATTTATACTGGTTTTTTACATTGGTCATTTTTACACTGGTCATTTACATTGGTTATATGCAACGTGTACATGTGTCATTATTTATTTATTTATTTAAAACACTTTGTTCATTGGGCTGGTTCCAATAACCATTTAGTTCTAGAATGTCTCAGGAATGCTCAAGCAGATGCTGAGGCAAACCAACACCATACAGCTCAGAAGACATGGGAAAACAGAACTTTCCAAAAATGGGTTACAGAAGAGCCTATATCTTCTCATACTCTGTGTGGTGGTTTTTAAATATGTCTACAAATTCTTTTACACACCTCTTTTTAAAGGATGGAGACGAATAACCTCTTGAGTGTGGGTTGGAATTACTGACTTGTTTCTAATGAAAATACAATATGGTAGAAGTTAGAGTGTATGACTGCCAGAACTAAGTCATAAAAAGCATCACAAATTCCTCATTGCTCTCTTTCTTCGATCACTCATTATGAGGAAGCCAATTGCTCTGTGCCTGTAAGGAATGGCCCACATGACAAGGATATGAGGCCTCCTGCCAACAGCTTTGCAAGTAAGCTATGTTGGAAGCAGATCTCCCAACTTCAGTCAAGCCTTCAGATAACTGCAGCCTGGTTGGCATATTGACTACAACCTCATGAGAACCCTGGGCCAGAACCACCCAATCAAGCCAATTTCCCAATCTACAGAAACAATGGCTTAGAAATAATAAACATTTATTATCACAAAAATTAAAATAAATTAAAAGGGTTACAGAAGAGTGTAATCTCAGGAGGTATTTTTCCATTAAAAATACATCAGCCCTAAATTTGTCCACATGAAATTCACTAAAGGGAAAAGCTAATATGAAGGACAAGTTATAGGAAACCTCAGAGCCCAGAGAAAATAAATTTAGGGAGAAACAAAACACAACAACACCAAAATATCTTGCAGATTTTATCTGTAAGTATGTTCCTATTATGCAACTGCAGTCAAAGAAACTTTGATTAGCAATCTTAAACTTTTTCAAAAAGTCGTTAGTCTGTGCCTACACATAGCAACAATATGAAATAAAATGAATGAAAATACATGAAACGTATTTCGAAATACATGAAGTATGAATATGAAATACATGAAATAAAATGAAAAAAGCAATTTTCCAAATGACAGAAAATATTCACAGATTCAAAAAAGAAAGCCCAAGACAATCAGAGTCTAAAAGTTACATTGAGGCCTTGGTAATACTGAAGGTGTTTAATTCCCAGTGAAGAGGGTAACAAGGTCACAACTGTTGTCCCTGATGTCATTTGTATGAGACCTTCAGGTGCTTGGATTCCCTTCTCCCTTCTGTAGTTAGCATGAACCGGGTGGTAGAGAGAGGTAGGGGGCAGTAAGGTCTTCTAAATTTGAAGCCAGGATTCTTTTTCTGAAAAGGAAATTATGAAAAATCAACATTGTAAACCCACTCTAAACTAGAACCTGTATGTGGGTATCTTTCCCAACAGAAGAGACCAGTTGTAGTGTGTGGAAATTAGCATGTCTAAAGGTAGAATCCAGGGGTATGTACTCTACCTTTTTCATAGCAAGGGTGATAACAGAAAGAATTCACCCTCATTGCATCTGCAAGCAAAGTCCAGACATCAAGAACTGTCTGTAGGCGATGGCTGAACTGGCTGTCTAATGTCCTTGGCAAGGGTTCCCCTACAGCGGAAACAGTGCATTAGGCTCTCCAAAGCTTGGCGACAAGAGCCATTAAGACCATTTTGAATTCCCTTTGCTATGACTCCATGCTCATTTTTAATTGTGCTTTGGCTGTCCACGTAGCTCTTGTATATCCAGATAATGAGCTGAAGGGCCAATGGAAGGATTTTAGCTCATTGACATTACTTCTTCTTCATAAATTAATAATTTGACATTCTGGTTCATGTGTCAATATCTTACAGAGTTTATGAGTGAGGAACTAGAGAAGGGGTTCTTAACCTGGAAAACAAGGATGGGCTTTAAGGGATCTGTTAAGTCCTGCAACTGTATGTGAATGCACGTGCAGTGTGCAGTGTGCAGTGTGCATGTTTCAGAGGGAGAGATCAGTAGCTTTCACCAGACTTTCATAGAGTTTCAAATCCGGATGCAGTGACAAAATAGAATTTCTGGGTGTATAAAACTGAGGTGACCACACTAAGGCCCTATGCTGTAAAATTATCCCTAACAATTTTTAGCTTTTTTTTGGGGGGGGGAGGGTTGCTAACTAAAATATCTCATATTGAAGAGATTATTTCATAACCTAGTTTATTTTGCTTTTATTTTCACATAATACATTGGGAATATTTTCCCATGAACAACATATTCAAAGATTCATGGGTGGCACAAATGGTTTGAGGTCAACTATTAACCTAATATAGGAGCTCTGGTGGTGCAGTGCCTAAGGCATTTGACTGCTAACCAGAAGGCTGGTGGTTCAAACCCACCAGTCACTCCTCAGAAGGAAGGTTGGGTAATCTACTTCTATAGTGATACCGCCTCGGAAACCCAAGGAGGGGTTGCTATGAATCGGGTCTGACTGGATGGCAAATAACAACAACAACATAACCTAATAGTTGGTGGTTCAAATCTACCCTGTGATGCCATGGGAGAAAAACCTGGCAATCTATTTCTGTAAAGATTACAGTCATGAAAACCATACACAGTAGTTCTACTCTGTAACTCATGGGGTTGCCATGAATCATAACTCAGTGTCAACAGGTTTTTCATTATATTTTTCTATGACATCATTTTTTTTTACCAAGTTCATAGGAATCAACTGTTTTAATTCATCTTATAAAAAAGACTTTCAAAGCTTATTCACTAATAACTTCTGAAAGACTTAATTTTTAGGTGAAATGTTCACTTATTTTTAATAATAGATGCCCAAACATGAGTATCAATGGTATGCACTACTGTTAACAGCTAACAGTTTATAGGGTTTGGAGCTTTGGTGGCATAGTGGTTAATGCATTCAGCTGCTAACAAAAAGTCAGCAGTTCAAACCCACCAGCCACTCTGTGGGACAAAGATGAGGCAGTCTGCTTCCTCAAGATTTACAGCCTTGGAAACCCTACGGAGCAGTTCTCCTCTGTCCTACAGGGTCACTCACTATGAGTTGGAATCAACTTGATGGCAGTGGGTTTTGGGGTTTAACAGTTATAAGATACCAGCTCTATGCCAGGCAATGTACTAACTGCTTTGCATATTGTGTCTTACTGTGAGCTCTATAACAGCCCTGAGAGGTAGATATTATTTCCATTGACTAGCTGAAAAAACTGAGATACAGAAAAATCAAATAGCTTACCGATGTTACACTGCTTTTAGGGGTAGAGTCAAGCTGACAACAACTGGCTGGCCTTCCCTCCTAACAATATTGCTTAGTATTTTTATCTACCAAGCTCGCTTGGAGGCATTTCCTCTTTAAAGCTTTATTCAGACCTGAAGTCATTTCTCCATTCTTGGAAGTCCTCTGGCTCTTTGAGTCTAAACCATCCTACTTAGCACCATTAGAGCATTTTTCCTAACTCAGGGGTGAGTAAACCATTACTCTAAAAGACAAAATAGTAAATATTTTAGGTTTTGTGGCCCATATGGTCTCTGTCACAACCACTCAACTCTATTGCTCATTGTAGCACAAAACCAGCCATAGACACTATATAAATGTTAAGTGTGGCTGTGCTCCAATCAAACTTTATTTATAGACATTGAAGCTTGAATTTCCTAATTTTCACATGTCACAAAATATTATTCACCTTTTGATTTTTTCCCAACCATTTAAAAATGTAAAAACCATTATTAGCTCATAATCTTCACAGAAACTGGAGGCAGACTACATTTTGTGTTGTTATAGTTTCAACAACTAGATAGAAAAGCATTAGCACAAAAATTGTATCTTAGCCTTTTCCTATTCTCCAAAGAATCAATAGACAGGGCAGGACTCATAACTACATACTCAACAAACCCTTGATTAATATTTTTGATGCTTCTCACCCTCAGAGCCACCCAAGAAGAAATAATAAGGCTATTTCAAAACATGTGCTATCTTAAGTTTAACAAGACAGAAAATAACAAATGTTGGTGAGAAAATCGAGAGATTGGGACTCTCATCCACTGCTGGTGGGACTGTAAAATGATACAACCACTGTGGAAAGCAGTATGGCGATTCCTCAGAAAGCTGGAATTAGAAATACCATTTGACCCAGCAATCCCATTACTAGAAATATATCCTAAAGAAGTGACAGCCAGGACAAGAACAGATATATGCATACCCATGTTCATCGCAGCACTGTTTACAATAGCAAAAAGATGGAAACAACCTATGTGCCCATCAATGGAAGCATGGATGACCAAACTATGGTACATAAACACAATGGAATGCTATGCAGCACTAAAAAATAATGTAGAGTCTACAAAACACCGCATAACATGGATGAAACTTGGAGGACATTATGCTGAGTGAAATAAGTCAATCACAGAAGGACAAATATAGTTTGTTGTTGTGGAGGGTCAAGGAAAGGTTTATATATGGAGGGAAACCTTCTTTGTTGGTTTCCAGGGGTGGGAGGGGAAGGGAGGGAACACTGAAAAAAAAAAATGTATTGACCCATGTCACTTTAGTTTTGTGTATTTCACTGTACATAAATTATATTTCAATAAAATGTATTTAAAAAAAGTGCTATCTTTATTTTCTTCACCCTTTCCTCTTCCTGACAGAATTTTGTGCCTTTGGAGTATCAGCAATTTTTTGGTTCTGAGTGCTGATAAGAAATACCCACGTGCTTGGCCAGCTTAAAGGTCAGAAGGCATCCTGGCAGGGGGCCAGAGAATACAGCTGGTGAAATTTCAAGCTGTCACACACTTGTTGCTAGCCTTAGTTTTCTAGTTCCTTCTTTATTAGATTGTTTACCATAATGAGTTGCTGCATAAGTAATCGTTTTTAAGCCTTAAGAACTTTGCTACTAACTGAAATGTTGGTGGCTCAAACCCACAGCTGTTCCACAGGAGAAAGGTGTGTCAGTCTGTTTGCTTCTTGAAGGATTCACAGCCTTGGAAACCCTATGGGGCTTTACTACTCTGACCTATATGGTTATTACAAGTTTTTGGCTAATCCCCAACCAGGATAGATGTCTTGACTCGATGGGCTAAATTTTGGACCATGAGAAACAGACTCTAGGACTGACAGTTATGCATCTCCTGAGTCTTCACTTCCTCATCTCAATGTTGTTGTTAGCAGCTATCAAGTTGGCCCCCACTCATGGCAACCTCATGCATAATGGAAGGGAATGCTGGCCTGGTCCCATACCATGATAGGCTGTGGGTCAGACCACTGTGATTCACCGGGCTTTCACAGATTGATTACTAGAAGTACATCACCAGGCCGTTTCTTCCTGGTCTGTTTTAGTCTGAAAGCTCTGCTGAAATCTGTGCAGTATCATATCAACATGCAAGTCTCCAGTGACAGACAGGTAGCAGCTGCACATATGGTGCATTGGTTGGGAATCGAACCTGGACTTCCTGCACGAAAGATGAGAATTCTATTACTGCACCACCGCTCTCCTCATCTGAAGTAAATGGAGGCTAATAGCACTGCCTTTCTTCCTATGGGCATTGTGAAGCTGGCCTAAGTGTGAACTACTGTGCAGTTATAATAGTAATAGTCGTAAGCTTCTTCATTTACTTTGGTTCAACCTTATTAAGTAGTGCTGGTGTGTGGTATTACGAGACAGAGAATGTACTATTCTCTGTGATATGCATAAACCAAAACCAAACGCACTGCCATCAAGTCAGATCCAACTCATAGCAACCCGTCCTTGGGTTTCTGAGGCAGTATTACTACGGAAGTAGATTGCCCCATCTTCCTTCCGAGGAGTGGCTGGTGGGTTTGAACCGCCAGCCTTCTGGTTAGCAGTCAAGTGCCTTAGCCACTACGCCACCAGAGCTCACATGCTACGTATAGGATGAAAAATTATTTTGTTTTTTAATTTGCTTTAAGGGAGCTCTGGAAGCGTAGTGGCTAAGGTATTTGACTGCTAACCAGAAGGTTGGCAGTTCAAACCCACCAGCCACTCCTCGGAAGGAAGATTGGGCAATCTACTTCCGTAGTGATACTGCCTCGGAAACCCAAGGAGGGGTTGCTATGAGTCGGGTCTGACTCGATGGCACATAACAACAACAAAAACAATTTGCTTTAAGACCATATCAATAAGCTATGGAATCAAGCTAATATTCACTTCTAAGTGTACATTTAGAAGTTATATAACATATGCCAGTGAGCTGCTGTTGTTGCTGCTTTTTTTCTTACCATTTCAGTGTGAAATTGCTAAAACCAGAAACTGTAATTACAGCAATTTTTTTATGTCCTGCTATGGATCAGATGTCACTCTGCTAAGTCACATGTGAAAATGGGAAACTCTTATGATTTTTTGTTAAGAATGGTCCATAGCACGGTTTTCAAGATAGGCCTTTTCAAACGTTTCTGGGCACCAAGTAAAATTCCAGATTTGAGAAGAGCCAGCTGCTCTGTAGGGCTTAAACATTATTTTGAAAAAGAAATTTTAAAAGTTTTTTTTTTTTTAAAGGAAATTTTCACTAGAGTTAGTTTTCACCCACTTTACAGATGCCTTAAATAATCTGGTGTTGGAAACAGACCCCCTCCAACAGCTGCCACCTTGCCTCTGAGGTGAGGAGGCTGTTTCCTCAAGGGTAAAACCACACTCTGCGCTAGCAAATGTTTAAAAATGGAGAAGACAAAGAGATGAAGGGAAGAGCTATTCTTTATGTGTTAACTACAGCAAGGAGAAACTTTCTCAAGTCAGAAATTGCTCAACTTTTTTTGGTGGATTGATGACTTACTGCTCCTCAAAAGACAGAAATCTCATGCATGGTATATAATACAAGGTGGAAACTAAATAGACTCACAGAAGATCTTTCAAATCTCAAAGTGCAATCACTGCGGAGAAGGGGAGGCAACATTTGGCTTTGTAACAGGAGCTTCAGTCACAGTCAAGTATGGCAACTTCAGAAGTAGCAGCTGCCTTATGCCCCCAAATGCTACCTCATTCCACAGATGTGTCAAGTGACGCCTGTATACTCAGAGTTTGTGACATTTGTTGGGTGCTCAGGGATGCCTGGATGAAGGATGCTTATGGGAATGTTTGTGATTGTCAGTTATTATCATAATACTATGCCACTCCTCGGAAGGAAGTTTGGGCAATCCTACTTTCGTAGTGATCCTGCCTCGGAAACCCAAGGAGGGGTCGCTATGAGTTGGGGCTGACTTGACGGCAAATAACAACAACAATGGATATAAGGTCTATTGGCCGTTAGCATAGCAGCTTATATAAATACGCTGCTTTGATGTCAGAAGCTTCCTGGCATCAGTGGTTAACATAATTTTGGTTGGCTCTTACAATCAGCTATGGTCATCATGGTGCCTCCCCTAACATGTCTCCAGAGTATCACATACTTCTTTGTGGGTTAGTCACTGTATCATTAATCAACCAAGAATTTAAGGCACTGGTATAGCAGATTTTGTTGCTATTTCTAACATGCTAGACATGTTAGACCATCTCTCCCTCCATCCATTGATGGTTCCAGAGTAGAGTAGAAAATATTTTCCCCAAAATTTAGATTTATACTGCTTGAAATGGAAAAGTCTACAAAATGTTTTCATTGAATAAACAAAGCCTTTATTTAGCCTAGAGTCCCTGGGTAGTGTAAAAAGTTAAACATTCGGCTGCTAACCAAAAGGTTGGAGGCTCGAGTCCACTCAGGGGCACTTCAGACGACAGGCCTGATGAAAATCAGCCATTGAACATGCAAGGGAGCACAGTTGTACTCTGACACACATGGGGTTCCCATGAGTTGCAACAGACTCTATGGCAACCGGTTTTAGTTAGTCTAGGCGTAAAAATAAAAGGGAAGGGAAGAAACACAATAGAGAGAAGTCTTTGATTATTAATTTAATTATTTAAGCAAAATTACTGAGCCCCCACTGTGGCCTGACACTGGACACAAAGAGGCAAAGCTGTCCAGGAGACTGTAGGCTGGAAGGGACAGACGGACAAATCAACAAGTAAAGGGCCACATGAGTAACAATACATGTCCTAAGAACAGGAGATGCACAAAGGAGGGAAAAGACTTTTCTGTGTGGAGTAGATGAGCTAGGTTTAAGGAGCTCTGGTGGCGTAGTGTCTAAGGCACTGACTGCTAACCAGAAGGCTAGAGGTTCAAACCCACCAGCCACTCCTGGAAGGAAGATGGGGCAATCTACTTCCTTAGTGATACTGCCTCAGAAACCCAAGGAGGGGTCATGATGAGTCAGATCCAACTCAATGGCAATGAGCTTAGTTTTCTTGGTTTGGTCAGGAGAAGTCAGAGGAAAGTGCATGAGTTTAGTCTTGAAATCTAGCGGAAGCCGAAGAGGGAGCAAGGGTGCACAGGTGAAAAACAGATCAGTCTGCATGAGGATCAAAAAGAAAATAGTCAGAATTCTCAGAAATGTCTAAGACCTGTGATCACAGTAATAGCTAAGCACAGATGCAGATATCTGCCCATATCTCATTAAAGGCCTCTTCCCTCCTTTGAATTTATAGCAGATGGACTCTGTGCCATTCATCTTACATTCCTATCCTTTTTCCAACCCCACCCCTTTTCATTCCACCCCATTTTACCAGACTCTCTCTTCTCTGATAAGCAAACTGAGGACAGGGTCTGGGTCTCTATAGAGTACTACTGTGGCACCTTAAGCTTAATTGTTATTCATAAATACGGCACTCCATCCAAAATGACCCACTCAGTTGGATTCACTGTGGTCTATGTACATAAACAAACAAAGAAAAAAAAAAACCAAACCCACTGCTGATTCCAACTCATGTTGTTGTCGTTGTTAAGTGCCGTCGAGTCTTTTCCGACTCATAGCGACCCCATGCACAGCAGAACGAAACACTGCCCGATCCCGCGCCAGCCCCACAATCCCTGCTATACTCGAGCCCATCATCGCAGCCACCGTATCAATCCATCTCCCTGAAGGCCTCCCCCTCTTTCGTCGACCCTCCACCCTACCAAGTATGACATCCTTCTCCAGGGAATGGTCCCTTCTGACAACATGACCAAAATAGGTGAGACGAAGTCTGGCCATTCTTGCTTCCAAGGAGCATTCTGGCTGCACTTCCTCCAGGACAGATCTGTTAGTTCTTTTAGCAGTCCACGGTACTTTCAGCATTCTTCGCCAGCACCACAACTCAAAAGCATCAACCATTCTTCGGTCTTCCTTATTCATTGTCCAGCTCTCACATGCATACCAGGCGATTGGAAATATCATGGCTTGTGTCAGGCGCACCTTAGTCCTCAAGGAGAGATCCTTGCTCCTCAGCACTTGAAACAGTTCCTTCGCAGTTGACTTCCCCAATGCTACATGTCGTCTAATGTCCTGACTGCTGCTTCCGTTGGCATCGATTGTAGAACCAAGCAACGTGAATTCCTTGACATAGAGACCCTAAAAGACAGAGTAGAACTGTCTCATAGAGTTTCCAAGGCTGTAAATGTTTAACGAAGCAGATTGCCACATTTTTCTCCCATGGAGGGGCTGATGGGTTCACACTACTGTCCTTTTGGTTAGGAGCTGAGAGCTTTAACCACTGTAGCATCAGTGTGCCAGTCTACACACATATACACATACAAAAAAAAAAAAAAATGGTGCCAAGTCAGTCCTGACTCACATGTTGCAGAGTAGAACTGCTGCACAGAGTTTTTACGGCTGTCACCTTTCGGAGATAGATTTCCAGGTCTTTTTTTTGCAGTGCCTCTGAGTGGGTTGCAACTGCCAACCTTTGGGTTAGTAGCCAGCACTACTTAACTGTTTGCACTGCCCAGGAACTCTTAGAGAGACTTATGTGGACACTTTTTTCTGTTTTGATCTATTTTTTACTTTGAAATTTAAAATTTACAGAAAAGTTGTGAAAAGTAATACTTGAAGTTCCTCCATGCCCTACACTCAGATTCCCCAATGATTACCGTTTTATCACATCTGCTTTATTTTCTCTCTATATATATAAACACCTATTAAAGTTTTTTCCCCCCTGAATTATCTGAGAGAAAGTTGCAAACATAATGTCCTCTTACTCCTTTACCCTTCAGTGTGTACTTTCTATACACAATAACATCCACTTATACAATACAGTATGACCATTAAGGTCAGAAAATTAACATTGACCCAATATTGCCATGTAATTTACAGAACCTATTCAAATTTCACCTTTTGGCCAAATAATATCTTATATAGGTCCACATGCATCATAATTATCATTTCTCTTTAGTGTCCTTGATTCTGGAACAGTTCCTCTTTTTCCTTCTCTTTCACAACCTTGATATATTTTGAAGAGCAGAGCTATTTTATAGAAGGTCCTGCAGTTTGGGTTTATCTGCTGTTTCCTCATGATTTATGTATTTGTAGCAAGAACACTTCAGAAGTGATGCTGTCCTCTTCTCATTCTATCATATCAAGAGGCACATGATGTTGATTGGTTCCGGCACTGGGCTTCTTACTGGTTACATTTGGCAAAGATGGTATCTTACAGGTTTCTCCAGAATCATTCGTGTATATTTTGTGGGAAGACACCTTAAAACTTCTATAATAAGACAGAACTTTCTTTTCCCCTCCATTTATTCATTTAATTCACGTCAGTATAGACTCTTAGGTTCCTGTTTTACTCAGAGGGTTAAAATCAGTAACTATTATTTATTGTGATACTCAAATTGTCCCAGACTTGACCAGTGGGAGCCCTTTCATGGTAGTTCCTGTGCCCTTTTGATGTGTCCCCATCATTCTTTGAGCATTTCCTTACATTCTAGTACAAGATAGTCTAAGATTTTCCCTACCTCAGCACTGGTAGCCATTCTTCCTCTAAGGAACCCTTGTTTCTCTAAATGGAGAATATTTAGAAGCTGGGCCTTACAAACTGGTGTGCTCATTGCTATCAAGAGATCTTTGCTTCTAGCCCTTTCAGCAGACAGAACTAACAAATATATGAATACATGTAAGTCTGCATTTGTATGTGAATATATTTATGCCTCCATATGTAAACATACACATACATATATACACTCACATAACCATCTACATACAGCTATACCTTTTCGTTATTTGTCTATGTCTATATAAAGCTATAAGGAGCTCTGGTGGCATAATGGTCGAAGCACTCATCTGCTAACCAAAGGTTGGTGGTTTGAACCCACCAGTTGCTCCATGGCAGAAAGATGAACCAATCTTCTTCCGTAAAGATTTATAGCCTTGAAAACCCTATGGGGCAGTTCTACTCTGTCCTATAGGGTCGCTATGAGTGGGAATCAGCAGTAAGTAGGTTTAGTTTTGGTTTATTTAAAGCTGTGAGTTCACACTGATACTTCTACTGCCAATGGAACATCACGGAGTTTATTCTAGCTTTTTCCTTTCCCATATTTCTAATTCTCTTTGACAATGAGAAACTTTCTCCATCATCCCTGTAAGACACTAGCCCCTCAGCTGGACTAGCCAAAAGTTAGCTCCCTCACCCTGCCTATGTCCCCACTCCCCTCACCCCTGCCACATACCAGTCCCTTCCCCTGCCACAGAGGACTCTCAACAGTAGCTAAAATCAGTAAAGAAGAATCACAGTGTTTACTTTTCCTTATGCTCCTCAGCAACGTGAATGTTATTTTCTTTGCTGTGGCAGTGACCCATTTAAAATGTGGATTTTTTTTTTTTTTCTGTTTGCTCCTCTCTGTATCTCCAGTTACTCATGGGACAGTAAAAGGATTAACCAAATCCATTCAAAGATGTGTTGTGCTCCAGACTTCACCCAGGGAGAGTGCATTATAAATATTATATAGTTGTAAAAACCAGAACTGGAAGCCAGAGGTCATCTGGTCCCACCCCACAGCTGGCAGATGGTTGGCTATTCCCACACATTCTCAGAGCCCCAACTTTACTTTTTAGATACAAGTCTCATCTTTTTAGATGTAAGTCATCTTCTACTTCTCCCACCCCTTCACCTAAAGACTCCATATAAAATTGTAACCTTGGAGGCAGGGAATCTCTCACATCCAACCAAAACTTCTGCAGCTGCTGTGTCAGGTCCTCTTTGGCTGATTTATGGACGTGTAGGTCCACCTCCTCCCCCTAACCCAACCCTCAAGGTCCATACAATTCCAGAGTGCAAATGCAATCCTTTTCTACGAGCTAAATCATTCCAATTCATTTAGATGTTTCCTTGTAGAATTTACAAAATCAGATATTTATGTCACACCACGTTTATCAAGTGAAATTAGAATCCAAATTCTAAAATTACTTTCAGCCCTCTCACAATTTATATTTTCAGGGAAAATGATAATGATGAGGCCGAGTCTTTCACTCCAGAATGGACTTTGTTTCAGAGGAGCGAGGAGCGCTGTCTTGGTAACACAATGCGTCGCTGTGCATAAACTTTGTTTACAGCCAAGGCTGGAGAAAAGGAACAGATGGTAAGAAAATCGGATTTAAGCAGGGACAGATGTGTCTGCATGAGGCGCTCGGTAAGTCTCCTGGCTTCTAGTTTGCAGACAAGGGCAACGGCTAACTCCCCTCCGCTGTTGCGTCCCAGTTCGCTGTTGCTTTCCACTGTTTGGATCTTGTCTTTGTGGATAGCTAAGACATCCTATTACAAGCATTTATCTCATCCCTCCCACGGGGAATGTGTTTCCCAGGGATTTGCATGTTCCCTAGCCTTTTATGGAAAGCAGTTTCTTGATCATCCGTGTGATTGTGTATCTAAATTTTTCAAGAATATTTAAACTCTTAACCCTCTTGTCTATGATCTTGGAAGTGTTTAGAATGAGCATGTGTAACGAGGATAAACAAAGCTAAGAGGTAAATAGTTTTGCTTAATATACTCATAAGCACCCCCCCGACACACACACACATATGCACACAAACCATGCTTCATGATGCTTCTGGTGCTCTTCTCTTTGAAGGCAAAGGAATATTAAGATGCTGACCCCACAATATATAAAATGGCTATTACAAACTCTGATACTAAAGCTGCCAGGTTTACTTTCCTCTCTCTCCCAAAAGAAAGTGCAAGTTACACTTAAGTAAGACTTACATTTGTACCCTTGGGGGAGTTGAAAGAGAAGAACACACACGTTCTGTACAGTGATATATGGCTGGACTGAGCCCCAGTTGTTAAATGCTGGAATCAAGTCAGAAACCATTTTTATTGCACAAGGACCCCATTTATAGCAATTGTAGGACCTTCATAGCCACCCAAGGCACTTCGCTACAGAAACATGCACCATGAAGAGAAACATCACCCACCCCTGCATGTTAGCAACCTGTCACTCCCGAGCAACGTCACATTCTTTGAAGGTCACTCCTAACTTGTCCCGAGCAAAAAAATGGAATTATTTAAGTAAAAAAGGCAATATTTTATCAAAATAATTCCTTACAAATAGTCACAAGTTAAAAAATCAAAGTAGTTTATAGGATTGAGTGCAAAGCACCATTGGGAGCTCTGGTGGTGTAGTGCCTAAGGCATTTGACTGCTAACCAGAAGGCTGGCAGTTCAAACCCACCAGCCGCTCCTCGGGAGGAAGACTGGGCAACCTGCTTCTGTAGAGGTACTGCCTCGGAAACGCAAGGAGGGGTCCCTATGAGTCAGAATCGACTCAGTGGCAGTGAGTCATTAGAAGTGGTTTAAATGACACCATTAAAACTTGCTTGACTCCACCTTGTAAGGCTGGTGGTTCAAACCCACCAGCCACTTCTCGGAAGGAAGATGGGGCAATCTACTTCTGTAGTGATACTGCCTCGGAAACCCAAGGAGGGGTCACTATGATTCAGGTCCGACTTGACGGCACCTAACAACAACAACAACCCGATATGTACAAGACCAGGCATAAGAGGTCTTTGGGTAAGAAAATGATCCTTTTGGATGGCACACAGGTGGCTTTCTTTAAATAAACTCTCCAGGTATGCCTCTCTAGCATCCTGAAAGGCACGTGTGGCCAAATTCTGTAACTCTGAAGTCCAATATAATCCCCTTCCCCAAGCTCTGGAAAGGCATCTTTGAGATACAAAGGCCTAAGGTTTGCTGGCACCCCTGAATGTCTCACAGTGCTGGGGTTCTGGCCTGTATCAGTGTGGCTTCCCCACTTCATTGAGACAAAGGCCAGGCTGGGCATGGGGCACCTTGGTGACAGAATTACCAGCCCTCTGCTTTAAATGAACCATATTCTTTTACTTTTCTCCACGTCTGAGTCTGCCTCCAACTCTCATCCTCTGCCTTCAATGTATCCAAGCCAAGGAAAATGATGTCATCAAGAAATCCCTGAAAGAACTCACGATGGTTGTCAACTCACATGAGATCCCTGTATGCTCTGGATGTTCAGGGTAAGGTCATGGAAGAGTTCAGTTAACAGACAAGGAAACAAGATTGTGGCCAATCCCACTTGAATATTTTCAACTAATCTTGTGATGTTTGGAGGTTACATTGGCTTCAAGAACATCACAGTTCTTGAGTTCTGTGTTTCAAAGGAACCACTCATTAATGAGGGGATCTTAGTTTTAGCCAGTGGCCAGCCAGGAGGTGATTTATATGCCTTCTTTTTTTGCATCCTTCTCTCTTCCTGACACATGTACACTTGGCTCTGTGGTGCTCAGACTTTTGTTTTCAAAGGATAACCTGAGATCATTTTTTAAATTGTGATTTGAGTGAAAGTTTATGAAGCAAATTCATTTTCCACATAACGATTCATACACATTTTGTTTCATGACATTGATTGTAATCCCTTAATATAACAGCTCGCTTCCCATTTCCTCCCTGTAGTTACCCTTTCCCTGTAATCTTTCCTATGCATTCCTGCCCTCTGAGCTGTGAGACACCTTTTTTTTTTTTTTAAATCAAGGCAGATTCCTGAGGTCTCCCTTACCTCAATCATTTAGGTTTAATAGGTCCAGGGGAGCCCTGGAACAACGGGCTCACTATATGATGTTGGTGGATTTTTGGACAAAGATGATGAAACCCATATGAAATTGTTCACTACAGATTATTAAGTAAGTGCAAGTAGCCCATGCTTACCTTCTTCTTGTGTAGTCTGCCCCTGATAGCTCTTGTAATAATGACTATCCCTTACTGACAGCTGATATAGATAGCCATAGCTCTGAGTACTGCTTATGTTCACTCATTTAGTCTTCGAACAGCCTTACAGGAGAAATACTATGATGGTGTTGTGGTTAAAGCTTTGGGCTGCTAACCAAAAGGTCTGCAGTATGAACCCACCGACCACCACTCTATGTCAGAAAGATGAGGCAGTCTGCGTCCATAAACATTTACAGCCTTGGAAACCTTGTGGGGCTCACTATCAGTCAGAAGCAACTCCATGGCAGTGCAGTTTTTTCGATCATTATCCCTGGAGTCCTGGGGTGGTGAAAATGGTTAACATTCCGATTCAACCCCCTGCTGAGAATTTGATTTCTACCCCAGATATACTGAATCAGAATACAGTGGTGTAATCTGATATAAATGAATCAGAATCTACATTTTAACAAGAATCAACTGGGGATCTTGTCCGGTCTTCATAACTCCTGCATGGACACTAGGCTGGGGCACTATGTACACTCCTTGGCCTCCAGCTCAAGCAGCTGCTCCAGTGATGGCCACAGTGATCTCGCAGCCACCTCGGAGGCAGCACCATACCTTGCAAATTGCTTGGCCCATAGCGTGGTCCCAGCTGCCAGCGCTGGGTTAGTGGGTCCTCTGATCAGGCCACTAGTGCAGATGCTGCTATTTTGGCCATGCTAGATCTCTCTCTCTTTTAATCATAAATATCACACATAAGTAAAATTTTGGTGAAGTTATTTTAAAAACGATTGCAGCGGTACATCGACAGGGAACTGCCAGAAATTCAAGCTGATTCAGAAGAGGACATGGAATGAGAGAGATCATTGCTGATGTCAGATGGCTCTTGGCTGAAAGCAAGGAATATCAGAAAGATGTTTACCTGTGTTTTATTGACTTGGCAAAGGCTTTGGACCATGTGACTCATAATAAATTATGGATAACATTGTGAAGAATGGGAATTCCAGAACACTTAATTGTACTCATGAAGAATCTGTACACAGACCAAGAGGCACTCATTAGAACAGAACAAGGTTTAAACTATTTGCATTTCTACCCCAGATCTACTGAATCAGAATATAATGATATAATCTGATATAAATGAATCAGAATCTATATTTTAACAAGAATTAACTGGGGATTTGCATAGTTTAAAATCAGAAAAATACGTGTCAGGATTGATCCTTTCAATCTGGATGCTGAGCAAATAATCTGAGAAGCTGGACTATGTGAAGAAGAATGCAGCATCAGGATTGGAGGAAGAACCATTAACAACCTGTGATGTGCATGTGACACAACCTTGCTTGCTGAAAGCAAAGAGGACTTGATAAAGATCAAAGACCATGGCCTTCAGTGTGGATTACACCTCAACATAAAGAAAACAAAAATCCTCACAACTGGACCTATAAAAGGAGCTCTGGTGGTGCAGTGGGTGAAATATTTAGCTGCTAACCAAAAGGTTGGCAGTTTGAACTCAGCAGCTGCTCAGCAGGAGAAAGATGAGGCAGTCTGCTTCTATGAAGATTTACAGCTTTGGAAACCCTCTGGAGCAGTTCTATTCTGTCCTATAGAAGTTGACTATGAGTTGGAATTAACACTATGGCAGTGGGTTTGTTTTTTTTGGTTTGGGACCAATAAGCAACATCATGATAAATTGAGAAAAGATTGAAATTGTCAAGGATTTCGTTTTATTTGGATCTACCATCAACACCCATGGAAGCAGCAGTCAAGAAACAAAACAATGTATTGCACTGGGCAAATGTGCTGCAAAAGACCTCTTTAAAATGTTAAAAAACAAAGATGTCACTTTGGGGACTAAGGTGTGCCTGTGCCTGACTCAATCAATGTTAATTTTCAATTGTTTCATATGCATATGAGAGCTGAACAATGAATGAGGAAGACTGAAGAAGAATCAATGCCTTTGAATTATGGTGTTGGAGGAAAAAAAAAAAAAAAAAATGAATATACCATGGACTGCCAGAAGAGTGAACAAAACTGTCTTGGGAAAAGTAAAGCTAGAATTATCCTTAGAAGCAAGGATGGTGAGACTTCACCTCATATACTTGGACATGGTATCAGAAGGGAACAGTCCTTGGAGAAGGACATCATGCTTGGTTAAGGAGAGTGTCAGCAAATAAAAGGAAGACCTCAACAAGATGGATTGACACAGTGGCTGCAAAAATGGGCTCAAACATAGATAGCGAGGATAGTGCAGATGGCGCAGGACCAGGCAGCATTTTGTTCTGTTGCACATAGGTGGCTATGAGTCAGAATGGACTCAACAGCACCTAACAACATTGCCAACCTGCTCCAAATATAGGTGCTCATTACATGCCAGTTTGATCTAAGTGAATTTTCCTTTCCCTATCACATCAAGTCCAAGGTCCAGAGAAAACACACCTTCTTTACAAGCATCTCCCTACTGGGTGAAAAGCACTGTCCTAGACACTGAGGTTGTAATAATAAATAAAAAAGACAAGGGCCCCATTGTCATATTTGGGTAGAAACACACATGAGAAATGAGAAAGGACATTGGAGATCATGTAGTCTACCCCTCACCCACGGCAGGAGTCCTCTCTACCCCAAGCCTGACCCCCAGTCAGCCAGCCTCTTTCCCATTTCCAGTGATAGCCCATTCCACCGTAAGTCAGCTCTAATGCTTAGGTGGAGTCCTCGGCTAGGTAACACGCTGGCTGCTAACCATAGGGTTAGAGTTTTGAGCCCACCCAGAGGCACCTCAGAAGAAAACCCTGGTGATCTAGTTCTAAAATGTCAGTCACTGAAAACCCTATGAAACATAGTTCTACTCTGACACACATGGGGTCACCAGGAGTTGGAGTTGACTTGATGGCAACTGGTTTTGGTTAATTCTCCTACTATGTCCATTCCTTGGCCTTGGTTTCATCCTCTGGAACTAGACAAAACATTTTCTTCCATGTGACAGCCCTTCAAATACTGATCCATCTACCACTCATCATCCTTGCATTTGCCCGCTTCTCATCTCTCTGCTACCTTTACATTTTCCTCACCAAGTATGGTCAGACCTCCTTCCATGAACTTCCTTTATCTTCCCCTGACCTTTGATTTACCCTCTCTCAGCCTAAGAGTCCAGCACATATGAACTGCTTTTACTTAGACTGTCTTTCATCTTCTTTTTTCCTACCAGGGCAATCCTGGAACCCAATACTAAGCCAGTATTATTTTATCTTCTGTATTTGTTTATTATGCTAGTTCAATGTCACATTGGACAAATAAGAATTGGACAGATTGGGATAGGTGGTGATGGCAAGGAGGTGGCAAGTCTGCTTTCTCTTTTGGGGTTTGTTTTGTCTTTCTTTGGGTTTATTATCTCTTTAAGTTTAAATTATTACCAGGCAGAATTATTTAAGAAACTGGGTTAGGGACTCCATATATGGCAATTATTTTGATCACTAAAATAAAATTTAATAAAATACATCTACCAACAAGCCCTTAGACAGATGAATAGTAAGCAGAGAATAGGTAAATGAATGAATAGATGGATGATTTATTATCCATAAGAATTTGAATCAATATTGTCCACTTTTAGTTTATTCCAACTTGCATCCAGTAACCAAAATGGATGATTTTTCAAATGAAAATAGCTAAATTCAGTCGTTACTATTGCTAGTTTATTTACATTAAATAAATATATAATCCCATCACACTATGCAACATAATTAGCAAGTATTTTATGCTGTTGAATCCATGACCCAGTTTTCTGAAGACATCTGTTTTCCAAATGGAGTTTTTTCAAACTGAGATTGAAAGGCACAATTCAAGTAAGGTTGCCAGGTAAAATACTGGACACCTGGTTAAATTTGAATTTCAGATAAACAGCAATTTTTAGTATGTCTCAAATATTGTATGGAGCTTACTTATACTAAAATTATTCATTGTTTATCTGAAATTCAAATCTGACTAGATGCTTTGTTTTTTATTTGTTTTGCTAAATCTTGCAACCCCATACCCAAGCTTTAAGTCCTAAAAGATCATTCTGCCACTAACCTTCCTTTTCCTGTTCTCCACTCCATTTATGTTTTTTTTTTTTTTTCCTCTTTCTCTCTCTCTCTCTTTTTTTTCCCTTAAGATAAAAGACTCAGATTTCAGTTCTCCCTAGTGTAATGACCCCATTTCTAGGCCAGATTGTTTTCAGATTTTTTTCTCCTTTGACAATATACAGCAGGTGTGTAGCCTTTGTTGATTTCTATTGTGGGATAAATGAGTAGAGGATAAACTACTGGGAAAATTAGCTTAAGCAAACTCTGAACTGATGAGTAATAGTTTAACAGTTGCAAACAGGTGAAACCAGTTGTGCAAATGATGCAAACTCCAAGGTCGGTCTGGGTGGAGATCTGTGACAGTAAATCACAATTCCTTGTTCACAGAAGTGAGTTTACTGAATGTTATCTCCTGTGAGCTAAAGGTCTTGTATATTCAACATGTTTTTTATTCCCCATCTGAGAAATGAGTTATTATTTTTAAAAGAATATCTTTATGACTCCATTTCTCTTCAACCCCATAAACTCTTGAGACCATCCATGAGGCCTTCAAAGGATAATCCATGGATCAACTTCTCTGAGAGCTCTGGGCCATGCCATACATCAAAAGGCACACCACACTGGCCCTAGGAGTGCAGAGAATCAATATTAAGATGTCCCTGAGTTTCAGAGAATGAACTTGTTATCCAATGAACCTTTTGTATGCATAGGAATTTGCAGTGAGTTTTCGAAATGCAGACCCTTGAGCCCCAATCCCAGAAATTCTGTCGGCAGTCTACATAGTATTGTGTTTAGAGGCATAAATTCAGAAGTCTGGCTAATCTGCCATTTTACTACCTGTGAAACTTTCTCACACCTCAGGTTCCTCATCTATAAAATGGGGATTATGATCCCAATCACATGGGGTTGTTTTGAGGATTAAGAGTTATTATTTGTAAGGCACTTAGAAGATGGTCTATATGTTAGCTATTAAAAAACAACAGTAATAGCACTCCGGGTAATTGAGATGCTGGCTGCCCTCAATTAAACACAGGAGTATATCCTCAGGCTAACTATTGACTCAGTTTGGGCTTTCCTAAACCAGTTAATCTCTCCATGCATGAGTTTACTAACAGTAAAATAAAGTAAGAATTCTTAACTAACTCACATATCAAGACTTTGAGAAAGGAAATAGTCACATGCTACATACACCCATTGCCTGGTTGATGTCCTTCCTTTGCTCTGTGAGAGAGTTTGGAATGGCAAGAAATGCATGGTAAATGAGGACTGTGCCAAGACTATAACCAGTTGCCATTGAATTGATTCTGAATCATGGTAACTTCATGTGTGCCAGAGTAGAATTGTGCACTACAGGTGCCTCTGGATAGGTTCAAACTGCCAAGCTTTGGGACAGTAGTCAAGCACTTACTCATTTGCACCACCCAGGGACTAGGGCCTCCATGGCACTGATTAAACACTTTGAACCTCATCACTTCGAGGGACTGACTGTTCAGTCAATTCCCCTAATACTGTTTTTAGAGTTATGGTTTCATTCCCTAGTTTGGTGAATATTTCCTTGGGTCTTAAAAGCTTGCTTTTAAGCATCCATTCAAGACATAATTTTTTGGTTTCTATTTGCCTGGAGCAGCAGAGGATGAAGGAGACCCAAGAACTGGAGAAGGAGCTAGACTACATGTCTAGCTGGTTTTATAAACTACCGCCTCCATAGCCATGAGACCAGAAGAACTTCATGGTGCCCAGCTATCATTACTGTTTTGATTAAGGAATCAATAGCTGAATCCTGATCAAAAGGGGAAAAAATGTTGAAGAGAATTTCAAATTCTAACAGAATCCTGACTGTGGTAGTTAAGGTTAAGTGCCAGCTTGGCTGGGTCTGGTTTTGAGTGGATGTAGTTATTCCCCATGCTGAGACTGGTAATCAGCTCCATGGTGGAATCTGCTGTGAGCAGCCTTAGGGATGTGGTCTTCTTCCAATCTATAAGAAAATGCTTTGACTTTGGGCTGCTGGCCAAAGGGTTTGGTAGTTCCAACCCACCAGACATTCCATGTGAGAAAGATGAGGCAGTCTGCTTCCATAAAGATTTGCAGCCTTGGAAACCCTATAGCTGTTGCTATGAGTCAGAATTGACTCAATGGCAGTGGGTTTTGGCTTTGGGTATTATTTTTTAATTCATTTTTTTTTTAATTATAGAAATGTCAGATATAATTGGGGAGATGAATTAAGTTGGAAGGCCTTTTAATTATGATATCTGCAAGTAGCTCTTACACTTGTGTTCTTATATTGAAAGTGTAGTTTCCTGCCATGTGAATGCCTCATTAAATTCATTCGTTTTGCCTTCTGCAAAAAAAAAAAAAAAATGCTTTGAGAAAGGTCTTGAGCTTTTGGCACATCTATATCCTGCTTTTGTTTGAGTCTTCATCTCAATGGTCTGCCATGTTGTCTGCCAATCTTGGGACTGTTAATGGACTTGAACTAGTGGCCTGTCGTGTTGCTGGATAATCTTGGGACTGTGCATTTCACTTGTCAACCTTGGATTTATCAGCTTCAGCAGCCGGAAGCTGCCTGAGTTAAGAGACACCTCCAGCTCCAGGGGGCTGGGAGCAAGAGGCACAGCTGAAACCCAAGGTCAAGGAGCTTTCATCCAGCTCCTAGAGCTGGCACTTTGAACTCAGACTTCTAGCCTCCTAAACTGTAAGAGAATCAATTTGTTTGTTAAAGCCATACATTTGTGGTATTTTCTCTTAGAGCACCACTAGAGAACCAAAACACTGGATTTACTGGACCTATTGAGACTTGAGGAACCACTGAATCTATCACTTTGGGAAAATCTTCACATCATAAACCGAAATTATCCCTTAAAGTCATCTTTAAACTAAACAACTATTTAGCTGAATTAGAGAAGAATGTCCAACATGAGAATTATACTCTTTTAAAGAATTGTCTATATGAGATCAAATTGTCAACAGTAACTCTAAAGCATAGATGAAAAGTTCAGGTGACAGTGAATATAAAAGTCAATGCTGGTAAAACAACATGGAGAGAGATAGCAAGAATGGTGACACACCAGGAAGAATACAACAAATATTATTGAATTGTGCATAAAGAAGCTGATGAATGGGTGTATGTTCTGCTGTATATATTTTTTTTATCAAAATTAAAATAAAAAGATATTTAAAAACACCACTTTGAACCTCTACTACTGTTCTGTGGAGAGACATAAGTGTTCACAAGATGCTTGCACTCTTGGTTGCCACAAGCCTGACACACATGGAACAATTAGCACATAGACACCATGGATATGAATGAATATGTGACATCTCAATGGCTATACCTTCTGAGCCTCCTCTGCTGGTCCGTCCTTCCTAACTTCTAAATCCCAACACCCAGGCATTTAGGACTCTAGCCTCTTCTCTATCTATACCTCCTTCATAAGTGATCTCCTCCGGGTTCTTGCTTTTAAATGAATCCCAGTTTATATCTCCTCTTGTTGGGTTCCAGATTCATATATGGCCAACTGTCTGCTTGATATCTACAATTAGATGTCTAAAGGGCTCTCAAACTTAACATGTCCAAAAACAAACTCTTATTTCAAGTCTGACATCCCCTCTACCCACACAAATCTACATTTATTTCCCTCCCCAAGCTTTCACTACTGGTACACAATGCCCTCATATATCCAGGCACTCAGGATTAAGAATAAAGAGTCATCCTTGATTCTTCTCTCCCTCAAAACCATGCAATTTCTCACCTCTTCCTCCTGTCATCTTCAACTTCTAGAAGACCTTCCTGCTGTTCTAGAACACCTTTAACCATTCCTATGTCAGAAACTTCACTTCCTGTTCCCTTTATTAGAACACTCTTCTCTTGGGCTGGTTCATGGCTGGTTTCTTTTCATGATTCAATCTCTGTTCAAATATCAGATGTTGACTCCTGAAAGAGGTCTTCCCTGGTTACCATATTAAAAACAGCCTTCCATACATAGTCACACTCTATCCCTCATATTGTGTGTTTTATTTTTATCTCATTGCATGCACTGGTTTTAATTTTAATTTTAAGTTACATTATTTTCTTTTTTATTTATTGGATTATGTTCTGCCTTCCACACTAGCATAAGAGCTCCAAGAGGACAAAGACTTTTTGTCTTATTCATCACAGTTCTAGAATGGTTCTAGAACCAGCTTATTATTCCTGAGTTCTAGAATGGTGCCTAAATCATAAGAGTTGTTAGTAAATATTTGTCGCAAAACTGAATAAATGAATGATGAATTAATATCGATGATTAAAAATAAGGAAATTTGAACCGTAGTCTCAGGGGACATCTAGGTTGATTGGCATAATATAGTGCACACCTCACCTTACTTAGGTGAGTAGCAACTGGGGTCTTAAAAGCTTGTGAGAGGCCATCTAGATGCAACTAGTAGTCTCTCTGTCTGGAGCAAAGTAGAGTGGAGAATATTAAAGACTAAAGGAAACAAACAGTACAAAGGACTAACAGACCATACAAGCCACAGCCTCCATTACCCTAAGATTAGAAGAAACAGATGGTGTCTAGCTACCACTAGATGGTTCTGATCAGGATCACAATAGAAGGTCTTGTATAGAGTGGGGGGAAAATGGAGAACAAAATTCAAAATTACGAAAAAAGACCAAAGTTATTGGTCTGATAGTGACTTGTGGAACTCCTGAGACTATGGCCCTTAAACACACTTCAAACCTAGAACTGAGCCCATCCCTGGGGATCAACTTTCAGCCAAACAATAGGTCTATAAAGTAAATAATAACACCGATGAGGATTGGACTCTTCAAAACAACCAACCATAAGAGACCAAAAGGGCAGCATTTGCTCAAAAACAAAGTTCAGAAGGCAGGAAGGGGTAGGAAAGGAGGACGAATGGAGACAAGGAACCCAGGGAGGAAGTGGGGAGAGTACAGTTACACTGAAGGGATTGCAACTAAAGTCATGAAACAAAATGTGAAGAAAGCGCTAATCAAGTGGGGGAAGAGTGCAAGCCAAAACCTAAACACAGCCACAATATTCATGGGACAATAAAAATAAAAAAGAAAGAAAGAAAACTGACCTGGCAGAGGCAGAGTACAAATGGTAGATGGAAAAAGAAAGTGTGGTTGAGTAGATAGACAGGGTCAGGTCAGCAAATCTTGAATGTGTCACATGGAAGAGTTATTTGATGGGATGTGAATACTTCCAATGGGGTGGCAGGGTGTCAATGACAAGTGTGGCATCATGTAGTGATTGAAGCTGGGAATAGAGTTCCACCACCAGTGCAAGAATGCCCAGGCAAAGTCTTTGGAAAAGATACATGGCACTGCAATTAAATTTCCCCAAAGCCTAAGTAGAAATCCCATGAAGAAGACCCTTTACTCTCAGGATATGTCTTGAAAACTTAGAAGTCAAAGCAGAATCTGAGAATGGGCCTAGCCAAGATGATCTCACATTACTCAGCAGTCAGCAAGAGATTATTTATTGCTGCAGAATCCAGGAAGTATTGCCTATTGTGTGAAGGCATGGGAATGAGGGACTTTCTGAAAACATATTGGGGAAATTGTTAGGGAAATGGCAGGTTTTAATCACCAAAAAATGATCCCAATGAACTTTCAAGTGAATCCTTTCCCTAATTTTGTTGTCACTTCCATACTCTGAAAGATCAAACTCACTGCCATAGAATTGATTTCAACACATAGTGACCCCCATTGAGTTTCCAAAGCTGTAAATCTTTACTGCCTCATCTTTCTTCCACAGAGTGGGTGGTGGGTTTGAACCACCAACCTTTTGTTTGGTAGCCAAATGCCATAACCACTGTTGTTGTTGTTGTTGTTATGTGCCGTTGAGTCAAACCTGACTCATAGCGACCCCTCCCTGGGTTTCCGAGGCAGTATCACTACGGAAGTAGGATTGCCCAGCCATAACCACTACACTACTAGAATTCCTTTTAGCTACCTACTGGGGGATAAAAATCATCATAGTTTTTGGAAGTGGAATGTGGTAATACTTTGCCTGGGTCCTTGTTCTAAAGATGCCTATACTGACCTTTTGAGAAAGCATATTTATTCCAGATGTTACTACCTGAATCAGTGGTGTGATTTACTGTGAGAAAAAAAACTTGAAATGACCTAGATAAGTACAGAAAGACCCAAAGGACCCACTCATTTTTCTATTAAGATCAAGTGACTAATTAGATGGTAAAATCAGTTATAGTTCCCTGACTTCAACCTCCCTCAAAGATGAGAACAGCATATTATGTAGCATCAAAGTATCATTTTTTTTAAATGGTGCAGCATTTCTTTATTCTCAAGCTTGTAACTGGGCACTTACTGCACATCAAAAATATCCCTCCATTGTGCCTCCTACTGTGACACACACCACAGCATCGCCAGGGGTCATGGGACCACTGAGCTGTGCTACCTTCTTCTTGGTTTGACCTCAGTGTCCCCATGCTGGTCCTGTTCTCTGGCACAGGAGATGGGAAATTCAATCCAGTGGACGAATGCTCTCTGTGAACCCTCCTCTCTGCTGGGTACTTCATGTAATTTAGCTCAGTGAATCAATCCTCACATATGAAGAAGATACCATCATGCCCATGTTACATATATAAAAACTAATCCTCAGAGAACATTTCCCACCACAGTGTGTTTATTATTTCAGATAAGGAGTAATATTGACTCCTGTTGTTGTTGGGTGCCAATGAGTTGATTTTTGATTCATAGTGAACCTGTGTGACAGAGTAGAACTGGCCAAGGATTTTCTGGCTATTTTCTTTATGGAAGTAGATCACCAGGTCTTTCTCCCAAGGAGTTGCTGAGTAGGCTCAAACAGCCAACCTTTCAGTCAGCAGCTGAGCCCTTAACCGTTACATCAGGAAGGCTCCTTATATTGTAACTTATAGCTTCAAAAATTAGCCAGTGAAAACCTGATGGATGACAATGGTTTAATCTGCAACCAATCATGGATGGAGCAAGACCAGACAGTGTTTTGTTCTGTTGTATTTCTTAAAAGGGCACTGAGTTTCCTTCAAGGGTGATGAAAAGTTTACAAACAGATAGAGGTGATGGTTGCACACCTAAATTAGTATCACAGAATTGTTCATGTAAAAATGTTTAAATTAGCAAATGTTTTGTTATGTATATTTTGACAGAATAGATCAATAAAAAAAATAGCTCTGCCTAGTCATATAGAGGTGGTGGTGGTGGTGTTATGTGCTGTCAAGTCAGACCCGACTCATAGTGACTCCTCCTTGGGTTTCCGAGGCAGTATCACTACGGAAGTAGATTGCCCAACCTTCCTTCTGAAGATTGGCTGGTGGGTTTGAACTGCCAGCCTTCTGGTTAGCAGTCAAGTGCCTTAGGCACTATGCTACCAGAGCTCTCCATATAGAGGTAGAACCCTTTAAAAACAAAACTGATATATAACTTAGAAATGGTTAGAGCTCACTTATTCCAAGCAAAAACTGATAAAACATAAGTTCAGGGCAACAAAAGAATGTACATGGGGACAAAGAAAAATTGTATCTTCCTTCTTCAAACAAGACCATGTCTTCTTTGTCATTATATTCCCAGTGCTTAGAATGTTGTTGTTGTTGTTGTTAAGTGCCGTCGAGTCGTTTCCGACTCATAGCGACCCCATGCACAGCAGAACGAAACACTGCCCGATCCCGC
>NW_006921630.1:4146072-4159092 GCF_000298275.1 Orycteropus afer afer
CCCCTGGCTGAACACTCTTCTCTTTGGCTTCCTGGGTTCCACCCCTTCCTCCTGCTCTTCCGGCCTGCTACTCTGTGCTACGCCTGTGCTTACCTTGCTTCCGAAGACCTGGTCCCTCTCGGTAGGGTAACAATAGAGAACTTAGAATAGAGGGGGGAAAAAAGCACGATAGTTCTGTGAAGCAAATGAATTCACATGGTGGCTTTGGAACTTGCATTTTAGAGTCTGGATTGGAAGGTCCCTCAGAATCACTCTGGGCCAGGCCCTCTACTTGCAGGCAGGTTCACAAAGAAAATAATCATTAACAAAGGGATTTAGACTGTCTCCCAAGGCCTAAAAAACAACACAGATGGGGAGTAAGAGCAACAAAGAGGGTCTAAAATAAATATGATCTAAAATGCCTTCTTGCCTTCTTTTATAGTCTTTTCTGGTCATCTTCTCCCCACCCCTACCCCGACCCCCCATTCTTGTTTACTTAAACAGACATCTATTGGTGGGAGAATTCCTGGATATTCCCTACAGGCAGATGACAATGCTCTCTTATTCTCATGTTATAGGCACCAAACAGAGATAGGGTAGGAGAGGGGGGATGATGGATCAAAGGGACGATAGAAACACAATTAGACAAAGCACATCTGGCCAATCAGAAATCCTCTAGTCCTAACAATAATGACCACACCTTCGGTTAGAGCCAGGATAGTAAGAGCTAAAGAAGCACTGGAGATGGCAGTCACAAAGGACCCCAAGACCAGGTGACACTAGAGTTGTGTCTCAAAAGAGAAGTAGGATTGAGACATAGATGGAGAAACAAAGGAAGAGTATTTGAGGCAGGGGTAGAATTATTGAAATAATAGTTGGTCTAACTAGAGTCAGAAGTATAACTGAAAGGGGATCAAGAATTGAGGCTGACGGAAGTGGCAGGGGAGATGCAGAAAATTTTAGCTCTTGTGATTGTACATTATTCCGAATGCAGGGGAAGCCATTGAAGGACTTCCAACTAGGAACAAAAATATCAGTTTAGCATTTTTGGAAGATCATTCAGGAAGCAATGTGATGCACAGACTTGTGAGAGAAGCATGAGGATATGAGACTGAAGGCAGAGAGACATTAGAAATTTATAGCAAGAAACCCAGTAAGAAACTACATAGGGCTTAAATCAAGTGGTGCTAATGAAAATGGAGAGGAAGAGATAATTGGCCAAACCCACTAGCCACTCCTCAGAAGAAAGGTTGGGCAATCTACTTTCATAGTGATACTGACTCAGAAACCCAAGGAGGGGTCGTTATGAGTCGGGTCTGACTCAATGGCACATAACAACAACAACAACAACGGTCAATTCGATGTGAAGAATTAAGAGATAAGGAGACACTTTAGATAATTCCCAGGCTTCTGGCTTGGTGGGTGTTAACATGATTAACCAACATACGACATTGAAAAATGGAAAAAATTGAGGGAGCAAGATGATATGGGCAATTTTGGGTATGCTGACTTTGAGATGTCCAGCTGACAGTTAGATCATAGTATCTGGAGCTCAGGAGCAAAATCTAGGCTAGAAATATGATCACATAGATGATCACTAAAGGTGCAAGATCAATGAGTTTTGGAAATTTTTTCTACAGCCTAGAGTAGAATTACATTTTATGCCACAATCCTGTGTATACACACACATACGCAGAATATAAAAAAAATTTACTAAACAATATTTACCCTTACTAAGTATGATGAACCCTAATAGTTTCAATTTTAGTCCATTTTTTAAAAAATCTGGTCAGATGCATTAATTTGATTTCTCATTCTACTAATCAGAAATGGATTTCAATTTATAGTTTAAAACACATTGTCCTAGACAGACTGTAAGTTCCTGTGGCAGGGAGCACATTCTACACAATTTATATTCCCCATAGCATCCATTGCAATGCCTTGCACATAATAAAGTCTTGGTGACGGAATGAGGAAGAAAAGAAGGAAGGGAAAGAGGGAAGGAGGAAGGGAGGCAAGGAAGTTTTCTGATATTCAACCCTGATTTTCCTGATGGGCTATGATAACATCTTTTCTCCTCCAATTCTCTTGAACTTTTATACATAGATCCTATTACACACACACACACACACACACACAACACATTCATGAAGCAAATAAAGCACAGATTATAATGCTTGGTTGGGGTGAGATTTAGAGGTTTGCTTTTTCTCTCCACCCCACCACAGTACCAACCCTTTAGATCAGATCTCATAATCCAGAAATAGTCTTTTAAGCTGGTTGGGACTGGCCAATGCACCCACATGTCATGGCCACAGCCCCTTCTACACAAAGGTTATCATGCTCTATTCTGCATAGCCCCACTCCAGCTGCCTGGACCAGAGGAAGATGGTGGCAGCAGCAGCCAAAACACACACAGAGATGAGGAAGTAGAAGCCACAAGGAACAGAAGACAAGAGGAAGAGAGGAGTAGATGGAGAAATTAGTTGGTAAGAACAGGAGCAGTTGAAAAAAAAGAAGAGAGTAGTTTAGTAATCAGGATAGCAGAGTACTAGAAAAGAGCACAGTGGCCAACTTGAACTCAAAGAAACAAGATACCCAATTGCTGGAGGCATATTAAATCCTGACTCACCTTCCATTTCCCTAATTTTGTTGCAGGCTTTGTAAGAGACACTTTTTATAGATTTCTCTTTCTCCATGAGGCCTGCTCATTGCAATGACATTTCACTTTTCCTTATTTCCTTTGTATTTTCTTTTTATTTTTAACTTACAGAAAACTTGACAGAATAATAAAGAGAACTCCCGTATACCTTTTACCCAGATTCACCAATTTTTAACATTTCCTTTGTCTCTCTCCTTTTTTTCCTGAAGTATTTGAAATAGGATGCAAACACCACACCCCTTTACCTCTTCATATCTCAATGTGTATTTCCTTGGAAAGGATATTTCCTTATACAACCACACTGTAGGTATCAAATTCAGGAAACTTAACATAGGTGTAATATTTTGATTTAACCTGACAATCCTGCCTCAGTGAAAGATCCAGCCAGGATTACATATTTCACATATTGTGTTTACTTATTATGTCTCCTTTGTAGGGTGACCAATCATCCTGGTTTGCTCAGACTTTCCCATTTCAGTACCTAGAGTACTGCATCATCCTGGGAAAACATTCAGTCCTGGGCCAACATGAGGGGTTAGTCGCCATACTCATTAGACTCTTTTAATCTGCAACAGTTCTTCAGATATTCCTTGTCTTTCATGACATTGATATTTTTTAGACATCAGGTCAGTTGTCTTATAAAATGTTCCTTAATTTGCTGTTGCCTGTTATTTCCTCAGGTTATACATTCCTGGCTGGAATACTATGTTAGTAACATGAGTCTTTCTCAGAGTCTCCCAATCAGAGAATAGATGTCCATCTGTCCTGTACTAGTAGTGTTCACTGTGATCACCTAGTCAAGGTGTGATCCAGTTTCCCTGCCATGCACTTACTATTTCTCCTCCTATAAATTGTTATAGTAGCTGCAACATGGGTTCAAATATAGGAAAAATTGTGAGGATGGCACAGGACCGGGCAACATTTTGTACATAGGGTCACTATGAGTCTGAACTAACTCAATGGCGTTTAATGACAACAAATGTTCTTAAAATAAACTTCTATTACAGTCCATAACTGTTCCTTGCAACCTGAAAGAACCTAACCAAAAGCTGAACATTTTATAGAAAACACCTGATAGCATCCTTGCACTTGTTCAAAGAAAATGTTTTCGAATTCCATTTCCATGGCCATTACAGAGCCCGATAAGCTGCTTTATTCCTCACTCCCTTCCTCCCTGGACACTTTAACAGTTTTAGAAGAATGGATTTTTGAAATGCAAATATTTCTATAAACAGTTCTTTTTGGAAAGATTCACATTACTTGTGAATAAAGCACATTCTTCTGTTTAAATTTGGTGCCTTAAAACCTATTCTCAAAGTGAAGATTGTTTTGTGTGGGAAGCACAATATTTATGTGTAGCAGAGACCTTCACCTTTTTTGTTATCCGAGTTTGTTGTATATTTCGTAAATGATCAGTTCAAATAAACCTGCCTTCTTTGTTAATTACCCAATTAGGTAACCAAAGGACTCTCCAAATTCACTGGGAGTCGTTGGAGGTGGGGCTTCATGGGGAAGAAGTAGGAGAAAGGCAAAGGTCTTTGGGCTATTTGAAGCCCACAGAAGCTGCAAGTAGCATGTCCTGGAATATATCTATAGCCCTTATCACCTGCTAACATGCCATCTAGAGTGTTTATTTATAATGTTTATGATCATCTTCTGCCACTCTCTTGTAGAATGAGGAAAGCTCCACAAAGCCAAGAATCTTTGTTTTGTTCACAGACAACAGTGCCTGCCCCATTGTATGCATTCAATTAAGACAGGTTGAGTGAACAACTCAAACTTGTTTTTGAGGTCATTAAAAACCAGTCATCTGACATGTGGTAGGTTTGGGTAGCTGCTATATTTGGAACAAGTTCAGTAGATCGGTTCCCCTGAGGAATCAGCCCAGAACAATTCCTCATCCCAAGAACCTCTGGAGGATCATTCAAGTAAAAATGCCCCTTGACTGAAGTTTTGTTTATGTTTTTCTGAAGAAGAGCTGCCCCTTTGGGCTATAACTTTTCCTCCACCCTTCTCCCTACCTTGAACTCTCTTGAACTCTTGAATTCACTCCTACCAGAGATTTGAAGACTAAAGTTTTCCAACTCTCAAATTAATGACATGATAGTTTTAGGGAAAAATAGGAAAAAAATAATAATAATTTGCTTTTTCTGCCAGTATTTCTGCTTGGCCATCTTCAGCTGAGTGCTTGGATGCTACGATGATTAGGACGTACCAACTGTCCCCTTGGATAGCATTACATTTGCTGCTTCTGTTCTCAGTCCGTCTCCTTCCCCAGAGGTAAACAGTCCATTCTTGCCAGTGATGAAGTCTAGAAAGCTTAAAAGAGAGAATTACACCTCAGAGTTCTTTGAGATAGAATTAACAAGGGAAGATGGAGCTGAATTAATTATCTACACTGGGAGTTTTCTACTTTAGCGGTCACAAAATATAATTTGTAGATAAATGTACAGGTTCTGCAATTCAAAACATGTAAAGGGCTTTTGGTAAAATCCTTATGTATCAAAGCTATTTTTCTTTGCCCTTCAGACTATCTAGTTAGCTTTTTTAATATTTGAACAATTTCATAAAATTTGTGACAATAACAAATGCTGTATATATACATATACAGCATGTATATATACATATATACATATACATCATGCTGTATATATACATATATACATATATATATATAAAGCCTCTACACCCACTTCAGACTCTTAAGTTAGAAAAGGGATTAAAGGGACACTAATTAATACAAGAAATGCAGTCAAGAAATTAAACATCGTATTGATTGCACTGGGAAAATCTGCTGCAAAACCAAAAATAAAACCAATCTCACTGCCATCAAGTCAGATCCTACTCATAGCGACCCCTCCTTGGGTTTCCAGGGCAGTATCTTTATGGAAGTAGATTGCCCAACCTTCCTTCCAAGGAGTGGCTGGTGGGTTTGAACTGCCAGCTTTCTGGTTAGCAGTCAAATGCCTTAGGCAATACGCCACCAGATCTTTAAAGTGTTAAGGACCAAAGATGTCACTTTGAAGACTAAGGTGAACCTGACCCAAGCCATGCTATTTTCAGTCACCTCATATGCATGTGAAAGCTGGACAATGAATAAAGAGTTGATGCTTTTGAATTGTGGTATTGGCGAAGAATACTGAAAATACCCTGGACTGCCAGAAGAATGAATAAATCTGTCCTGAAGGAAATTCAGCAGGAATGCTCCTTAGAGATGAGAATGGCCAGACCTCACCTACTTTGCTCATGCTGTCAGAAGGGACCATTCTCTGGAGAAGGATATCATACTTGGTAGAGAGTCAGCGAAAAAGGGGATGCCTCTCAACCAGATGGATTGACGCAGGCTGCAATGATGGGCTCAAGTAAAACAAGGATTGTGAGGATGGTGCAGGACCTGGCAGTGTTTTGTTCTGTTGGACATAGGATCCCTATGAGTCAGAGATGACGTGACAGCATCTAACAACAATTAATACAAGACTTTAAAAAATACATAAGGCTAGACATATTATGAAGACATTGGTTGTTCAGTGGTAGAACTCTTGCTTTCCAAGTGAGAGACCCGAGTTTGATTCCCAGCCAGACTGCCTACACCTCATGCGTAGCCACCAGCCAGTGGAGGCTCACACATCATCCAAGTGAGAGACCCGAGTTTGATTCCCAGCCAGACTGCCTACACCTCATGTGCAGCCACCAGCCAGTGGAGGCTCACACATTGCTAGGATGCTAAACAGGTTTCAGCAGAGCTTCCAAGCTAAGGCAGACTAGGAAGAAAGGCCTGGAGTTCTACTTCTGAAAACTGGTCATTGTAAACCCTATGGACTGCAACAGCCAGTCCACAACCAATCGTGGGGATGGCACAAGCCAAGGCAATGTTTCATTCTGTTGTGCATGGAGTCACCATGAGTGGAGATGGAAGGGACTCAATGGCAGCTAACAACCACCGGATATATATTGAACACTCATTTTTTTTTTTTTTTTTAAATGTTCTATTGAGTTCACCATCTAAGTCAATAAAGAATACCTAAGTCAGTTAAGAAAATACTAACAAAAGAGATTTTCTAATGGGCAGAATTGAGTGATACCGTCATCAACTTTCTATCATCTTTTCAAATTTAGATTCTGATGATGATGCAATTAACAGGCATTGGACACCTGCTCTGTGCTGTTTCAAATGATTTCACATATATGATCTCATTTCACTTGCAGCCATATCTATATCTATCTACACAGATTAGAATATCCCTCTAGCCTTCTTGGGACAAATGATTTGATTCTCAGCTAAGAACTTCTGTTTCTCCTACTCTTTTTGTTGAATTATAGGGAAGGAAGGCCATTCTTAGTATTTTAAAAATATTACTACTTTTATGACACCGGCACATATTTTTCAGAATTTTAACAAATAGAAAAAAAAAGTGTGCTTTTGTTGTAAGACTTCAAGGTTAATTCTATCAAACTCCAAGCCAATATGTTTTCTTACAACTGTATTTTATTGTAAGTATACATGTTAGAATGTCACTACTATATTTAGTTTAATTGTATGTTTTGTTTATGAGTTGCAATAAATATGCTAGGTTTGAGCTAAAAGTATCACGGAAGTGAGCAGAAAAGTTGCAGAAGAAGTTAGGATGAGAACTTTGGACTGGGGAGCAGAAAAACAGAATCGCCAACTCACCTCCTCATTCATTACAAGCTCAGGGCAACTTTGCCAACTCTCTATACACAGTCATTCCAGAGCATAACCTTGATTAGCGTCAGCAGTCCATCCTTGACAATTTTCATTCTAGGCCAGATATTTTAGCAGAAAACATTTAGAATAAAAGTAACATTTAAAAAACATCATACTGATTGTAGTGAATGTCACAAAACAGAATGTGTAGAAATAGTTGAATGGAAAACCAGTCTGTAAACTTTTGCCCAAATCACAATAAAAAATAATTTAAAAAAATAAATCAGAAGTGTCATACTAAATCATTCACACAGGTCTGGAATGTGGCTTATTCAATAAAACAACCCCAGCAAAAAAAAAAAAAAAAGTATGTATTCTCCCATATATGTAAGGACTATTACATTGTGTTCCCACTCCAGAAACCTCAAAAAATAACTGATAAGTTGTTAGAAGTAATTGATCAGTGCCTCTGAGGGTACAGATGAAAAGATATGTTTCAGAAGAAGATAGATGATCCTACGTATATAGGTTGTAAGAAATACGAATTTATCAGAGAATATGCAATCTAGAACATGGAAACCTGAGTTCCAAGAATCTGTTCTAACACTAATTGTATGATCTCAAGGAAGTTCATTTTTGATTAGCAAAACAGGGACAAGAGTTAAGGTGTTTTGAGAATGACAAGCAATAATGGGAAACATCTTTTAAGCTAAAATACCATAGATAAGTTAGCTATAATAAATGCTTTTGGTACCATTCTAGTTTTCATTTCTGTTTAAATGTTTTATTTAAAAGTTAGTTTGTAAATGTTCATTTAAAAAATTAGAAAAGTACATGGAAGGAAAAAAGATAAATCATCATAGTCTCACTATCCTTTTTGGGCTTCAAGTGTTTCCTTAAATGTCACTTTCTCAGGAAGATTTTTCTAGATATTTTGTTTAAAATTGCAACCACCACCATCTACCCACACACAGACATCAGCACTCTGTTATCTATAGCACTTGGGGACATCTGAAACAATCTTTTACTAAATTATTTATTATATATGTCCTTCCACAGAAATTCGAATTCCATGAGGTTCAGGACTTTTCCCATTTTGTTCATGCTTGTACCCCCAGTGACTACACATTGTCAGCATTCAGTAAATATTTGCTGAATGAATCAATGTGACCAAACACAAGTACTGCTGACATGTAGATATATTTTTTCTAGGGTGTTTAAAGTTTTACTGAAAGTAAGTTTTGTTGTTTTTTGATATAAATTTTAAAAAGTAACATTTTTGAATGCCAGGCACTTTGCTAGGGATTTTACGTACATTATTTCATTTAATGTCTCATTTACAGATGAGAAAACCAAAAGTTCAAGGATTTTAAGCAATGTGCCAAGGTCACACTCCTGGTAAATGAAACTGGATTCACATCAAAGTGTGTGACTCTAAAGTCAGTGTAATTTCATGACATTATTGTCCTTAACAGAGGTATATGTTGTATATTTATTCATATCCTGCCTTTTCCACGTAGCTTTATAGCCTGTGTAGTTCCTCATGCTATCATATTGCACTTTCTATTTTAATGGCAAAAGATAACTGTATAAATAAGGACCATACTGGATAGTGCAATGATAAGTGTTGACTGAAGTTCTTAAATATCTATCATTTAAGGGTGTAGCTGTGAGCATTCCTAAAAATCGTGCTTAATCTATCTTCTGCACTTTTGCCCAGAAACTCCTCCTTACTCTTATCTATTTACCCATATTTGTATTAGTCAGGATTCTAGGACTCAGCCAAGCCATCTAAGCTTTTTGTTTTTTTGAGAGGTTATTTATGAGAGGTCACTGGACTGGCTCACAGACTTGATTGAAGCTGAACAGTTAAGCCTTGGGCGCTGGCCATCCAGGCTCTCTTGCCATCTCCTCTGCCTTTGAATCTCTGCCTGTTGGCTTCATCCCCTCAGACGAGCTTTCTCTGTGAGAGTAGAAATTATGGCTTTGTTGGGCTCACATCCTTGCAGCTCTCCGACGAGGGGAAAGAAGGAATATCTTTCCGAAAACCAAAAACCCACTGCCGTCGAGTTGTTTCCGACTCACAGTAACCCTATAGGACACAGGAGATCTAAACCATAACGTTTCCAAGATGATTGCTTTATCTTTCTCCTGCAGAGTGGCTGGTAGGCTCAAACCACAGACTTTTTGGTTATCAGCCAAATGCTTTAACCACTGCACCACCAAAGCTCCTTCTCTTTAGTGCAGGTTTAAAAAATCTTTGGTGGGTGGGGGAGGACACAGATTGACCTGGCTGGAACTGGGACCAATCAGTGTGCTCCAGAGAATAGAGTACAATGATTGACTCAGCTTCACGACTTGTCTTACCTCTGCAGCACTTCGTGATAAGTACCCCCACGTGTTTTTAAGGATGTTTTTCCTGAGAGTGGGGGAAGCTGTTCTGGAAAGGAAAACATTAAATACCATACTACCTCCTTCCTTCCTTGACTACTTCAGGCCACCTTCATTCATTATGAGCAAAGATACATGGAGCCTGTACCATGTGGTAGATATTGCTAGGTACATTTGGATAGTCAGCAAATGTTCATTCAAAGCCTCCTATACCAGGCACTGTGCTAAATTGCTGGGGACACAACAGTGAGAAACATAGATGAAGTCTCTGCCTTCTCAGAACTTATATCCCAAGGACACAACAGTCAAAAAAATAAACAAATGAAACAATTACAGATTGTGAGAAGAAATGAAGAAGATGCCATAATAAGAATAATGGGGGCAGGGAGGGAAGGGAACACTGCCAGACAGGTAGAGACAAGTATTAATGTGGGTAAAGAGAAAGGCAATGTACCAAAAGTGAGTGATTAATAAAGTGGCACTGAGGAAGAGGAAGACACAGAGAGGTACACAAGAGGTACAGACAACAAAAATAAACCCTTTTACATATTCAAAAAAGAAAAATGGAGGCAGGAGGAAGATAGAGAAGGCCTCCTACTTAGAGTAGTGAAGGCCCATCTCTCTGAAGAGCTGATGTTAGAAAAATGACCAAACCCACTGTATCCTCCTTATGAATCCCTCACAGGCCTTAGCATAGGGACTGACTACATGAAGGTTTGCTAAACTGAAAGGGAAGCAAGGAAGAGGAAAAAACATTTCTGGCTAAGTGTGAAAATAAAGGGCATTTTTTTTAAAATTAGACCTACCAATTAAAGGAGGTCATACTCCCTTTTGGGGGAAAGACATATCATTTAGCAGTCATTAAGGAAAAATGACCATAGAAACTACAAAGTTTATAGAGCTTCAATACACATTTCAAAACAAGCTTAAGAAATAATAATGAAATGTGTCATTGCTGTACAACTCATGCGGAAATATATTCACAAAGAAAGGGAAAAAATAAGGCTGTTTTGCAGTCCGTATACCTAAGCACCAACGAACATCAGGGGTCTTCTGAGAATCCAACAAGCACATTTCTTTCTTCATATTGATCTTCTCCCCTGGGTGGTTGGGTTTTCTGAGCAACAAACACGTAAAGAAAACAAAAAAATTGTATTTTTAGATTGCTCTGGATATATGCATGATATTTAACCATGTAAGGTCAAGAATATGTCCTACACACACATGCACCCCCCCACACACACACACACAAACATCTACATAAAGGTAGGGTCATGTAGTACATGAGGTGAGTTCCCAGAAAACCCTTGTTTGAAGTCCATTCTCTTTCAGAACTATGTGATTTCAGTCATGTGAGTCAACAAACTCCCTTTTTTCTTCATCCAGTTTGATTCTAGTGTTTTGTTATTTGCCACTCGACATATCCTGACTGATATATGAGAGACAGCTCTTTCCTATCATGGTTACCTTCCTTTGGACAAACTCCAGCTTGTCAGTGACCCTTTAACCAGGTTCCTAGAACAAATCCTGTTATTCTGGATAGAGATGGACAGTGCAGGTCATACAGGGCTGCTCAGGAGTCTAAATTAGAATATAGCACTAGTATGTCTGATTCTGAGATTGCAGTAGGCTATTCAATATTCCGATTCCAATGACCCTCCCCAGAAAACTACCTATTCTCCCAAAATATAACATGATCCCTGCCCCCCCCCCAATACCCATATCCTATACTCTTATAGGAGAACAAAGTATTTTTCAGAGTATACTTTCTACTTGTTCCTTTTTCTACAGAAAGTTTCAATGTCCTTCTTCTGTGTCTGTTCTGGTTTTCAAAAACAGAATTACCAACTCAGTTCTTAAAAATTTTGCCATGAACAGTTAACAAGCTACAGGTTTTCAAATACGATTACCACATATAAGTACTGTGTTAAAAAAAAATCATTACATAAAATGACCACAGTGTTTTGCAACCATGCTGAATGAAGTCTGGAAGAATGCACAAAGAGGTAGAAATGTCAGGGGGTCTCGCCTGGAGATGACCAGCTAACTGAACCCTACAAGGTATCTCTGGGTTGGCACTTCCTTGATAACTTTACCAGCATCCAGGTTGTGGACCTCAGTCAAGGAGGTCCCAAAAAAACTAGACTGTCTGAATTCATCCTGAAATATGTGGACTCAGCAAAATATTCACAGGAGATGGATGTTTAAAGCAGAATGCCAATGAATATATTTTACGTGGAGATGTCCTTTTCTGGCAGGAGACAGATGACCTGTGTCTCACTCAGAATATCACGACATATCCCCTGTGGTGCAGTGAATTACTTGGTATGGCTCTCCTAGCCATGGTCTTTGTGACTTCCACCATATTACTGGATGGAACTATGCAAATGTGAAGTGCTTATGGCCCATCAAGGGGACTGGATAGCTTGCTAATAATGTAAATAAGGTAATACACCCTTCTGGAGGTGGGGCCATACAAATAAGGTGTATGGAACTCTAATGTGGGGATTGGTTAGTTTGTCATTGTGCTAGGCTTAAAATGAGCCTTCCTAGAGGCAGAAAGGGGGATCTCAGGGCCATCAAGAGAGAAGAGCCAGAGGTGGAGTGAAGCACATCTTTAGACCCAAGATCCCTGACTGGACCTCCTTAGCAGATGACCAGCAGAGACAACCAGCAGACACGACCCACAGAGACGACTGGCAGGGGAACCAAAAGGCACAAGAGAAAGCAGCAGGCCCACTGGCCCACAGAGCAAGAAAGCTGAGTGCCTTTGGGCAGGAGACTTGCTGATGGGGTGGGGTGCACGTAAGTGTATCAGCAGCTAAAAGAGCTTTGTAATACTTGCCCAAGCAGGCAGAGGTTAGGCCAAGAGGCCAAGGGCCAGGGAGGTGTGGTGGAGGGCATAGCAGAGGGGAGGCTGTCCTGATGGAAGAATTGTATCCTGAGTATGTTCCTGAACCTGAATTATAGCCTGTTACTTCCCTAATAAACCCCATAATTGTGATTATTATCTGTGAGTTCTGGGTGGCCATTGCAATGAATTATCAAACTGCTTTGTATCAATGAATTTGTAAAAAGGCTGGAGGGTGGTGCCTTGTGTGACCTCATAGGAATAAGCCTTGGGCTGTTAAGTGATTCTGTCTCCCTCTCATGAGGTTAGAGGAGGTCAGAAAATACTGCCCCTACATGTCCCCACATGACCAGGAGGCTGTCGTTCGAACAGAACAAGGGGACACTACATAGTTTAAAATAAAGAAGGGAGTGTGTCAGGGTTGTATTCTTTCTCCACACTTATTCAATCTATATGCTGAGCAAATAATCC
>NW_006921630.1:4160747-4170667 GCF_000298275.1 Orycteropus afer afer
TTCCGTAGTGATACTGCCTCGGAAACCCAAGGAGGGGTCGCTATGAGTCGGGCCGACTCGATGGCAAACAACAACAACATAAGGAGCTCAGGTGGCGTAGTGCTTAAGGCACTTGACTGCTAACCAGAAGGCTAGTGGTTTAAACCCACCAGCCACTCCTCAGAAGGAAGGTTGGACCATCTACTTCCGTAGTAATACTGCCTCAGAAACCCAAGGAGGGGTCACTATGAGTCAGGTCCGACTCAACGGCACATAACAACAACAACAACAATAACAATAAACTATAAGGTTTATGTGATTATTAGCCCCATTTTACAGATGGGAACACTAAGGCACAAGATGATGTGTAATTTACTAAAAGTTGCATTTGAATTAAGTGGTGTAGCTTGGATTTAAACATAGGTAGACTGGCTTCAAAGTCTGTGCTTTAAATTGCTATGCAATACTGCCTCTTGAATGTGTTTTCATGTGCTGCACATCCATCTTCGTTGCTATATCCTACATGCTGCATCAGTTATTTCATACCTATTTGACACCACACTGTATAAAACTGATTGCTTACAATGCTGTGTCTCTGAGATAATTTTCTTAAAAATTATACATATATGTTTTTAAAAGAAAATGTATATAATATTATAATAGGAGTCCCTGGGTGGTGCAGATGGTTAAGTGTTCAGTGACTAACAAAAGGTTGGCAATTCAAACCCATCAAGAGGTGCCTCAGAAGAAAGACCTGGCAATCTGCTTCCAAAAGCTCACAGCCATGAAAACCCTATGGAGCATAGTCCTGCTCTGCCACGTATGAAGTCACCATGAGTCAGAACTGACTTAGTGGCACCTGGTACTGGTACATATAATAATATGTAAAAACCAGGTGCCAGTGATAATATTCTGACTCTTGGTGAAACCATGTGTGACAGAGTAGAACTGTGCTCCAGAGGGTTTTCAATTGCTAATTTTTCAGAAGTAGATCACCAGGCCTTTCTTCTGAGGTACTTCTGATGGACCTGATCCTCCAAACTCAGTTTTCAGCCAAGTAAATCATATGCACCACCCAAGGACTCCATGATAATATATATTATATAAATATTGTGCATGTATATGTGTATGTATGTGTGTTGTTCTTGTTGTGTGCTGTTGAGTCAACTCTGACTCATATCCACCCCATGTGCCAGAGTAGAACTTCCCCATAGGGTTTTCTAGGCTGTAATCTTTAAGGGAACAGATCTCCAGGTCTTTGTCCCATGGAGATGCTGGGTGAGTTTGAACTGCCAACCTTTCAGTTAGTAGCTAAGCACTTAACCTTGTGCCACCAGGGATCCTAATCATACATGTATAAATATATAAATATTTTTATATATTTTTATAATCCCTTACTGTGGCTTCCATGCACACCACCTACCAATATGTGCAAAACCATATATTAGTATGGGCTGTTGGCCAGGATAGGAACTTTGTAATACTGAACTGGACAGCAAGATGATAGCTTATTCTGCCTATACTTTAATCCCTCTCCCAAAAAGGAAATATTAAGTTTCAGAAAGGTATTCAGCAGTTACAACAAGAAATACTAGACAAGAATGAGGAATGTTCATTGGCCCTATGTCAAAAAGCAGGGCTCGCATGGAGCTAGCAGCTCCTGAATGGTCTTGGAGGTGCCCTCTGCATACTGTCCTTGGAGTCTTGCAGGAGGCCAAGCTTAGGGGTGGCTTCTATTGAGCTGATGAGATCCTTGATCCCAAGGATTGTATCTAAGTCACCATAATCTTAAGGAAGATTCCTTTATTGTTTTCTTTTTTTAAAAAAATAATAATTTTTTTTTTAAAAAATAGATTAAAAATTCACAATTCAAAAGCCTAAATGTACAAAAGGTTAATACAATGAAATTTCTCTCCCATGCCTGAAACCCCCCAACACTTGTTTCCTCTCCTGGAAGACAATTATCAGTTCCTTATTTGTCCTTCCAGAAATACTCTACTATCATTTTCTTTCACTGTCACATTTTTCCCTGGAGAAATGTATTTGGGACAATTTTAGCTTGTTTTACCATGCTTTCCTTTCTTTCTTTCCTATCCGATCTTAAGACAGGGATCAACCAAAGACAAAGTAAATCCTCGTGAGGACTGTCTTCCAAATGCCAACTTGCTGTAGGATGGTATTGGTTTTATCCCCTTTCCAATTCCAATTTCTACTCTCGCTAGGAAAAAGTTTGCATGTGACAGCTGGTTGTCCCAGTCGTCTTCTGACAAATGATGGGTGGGACCAGGAAGAGCAACTGTTCCCTAATATTATTAATTGCAAGACTTTTGAGAGCTCACAATTCTAAGAACTGACAGTTGCCTCCAACTGTTACCAGCTGTTAATTTGGCTGAGTGGTGGGAATCTGAATTCCTATTGCAAACAATCTGGCATGGGGGTCTGGCTCACTGTCTGTCTTCCTTTACAGACTCTGTGACATTAGATGCTGAATTTCTTAAGCCTAAAAATAATACCCTAAAACCATTCAGGAGTCCACACATCTATCATTAGCTGTGCAACCTCATAGAAGGAATTTACCCTTGGTATTGGTTTCCTATCTATAAAATGAGGGGACTGGACTTCTACAGTCTCTCAGCTTTAGCCCTAAAAATTACATAAGAAAATTGAATGCCTCCTAACAATCCCTCAGAAGCACTTGAAACTTGAAGGAGTAATGAATCCAGAGTCCTGAACCCATAGCTGATGTGTCCCTGGGCAGTTTTAGAGCAACTGCTGAGAGGTTTTTGCTCTTTACTGCCTTTTGTCCCAGAGAACTTAAGAACTGCTTGTCCCATCACTGCAAATAATTCTTTTATAACCCTATAAACTGTCATGTGATATTTTTATGGGAGCTCTGGTAGCATAGTGCCTAACTATGCACAGAAGCCTGGCTGTTCAAACCCACCAGCCACTCCTCAGAAGGAAGATGGGACAATCTACTTCCATAGTGATACTGCCTCAGAAACCCAAGGAGGGGTCGCTATGAGTCAGATCCGACTCAACAGCACATAACAACAATAACAATATTTTTATAATTTCAAGTTATTATGGAAACAGTATTGAAAGTATATAAAGCAAAGGGAAAAGGACTATTTCCTCACCCTTTTTTAACCTTGCCTCATTAGAATCCAGCTAAACCGTAATTCTCAGCCAAGTTGATGTTATTTTGAGTTGTCAGAGTTGCAGTTTAGGTGAACTTGATGAGTTAGATGCTTCTTCCTGAGAAAGGCCATCCTGGCTGCTATAACAAGGCTTTGTGGGTGGCAGTAAGGGTGCCACCTTTCTGTGTATGTGTCAGCTTGGTAAATTCTGAAATTCAGTTTTGTTATGACACTCCTAAGTGTCAAGCCCTCAAGACTCAACTACACAAATCAGTCTCTCAAGAGCCTAATATTCAAACAAGATCAACTACTTACCTATTTGCAATTGGAAATTTACTTTCTTCAGAATCAAAATACACAGCTCTGCTATCTAGGCAGCACCTCTCCTGTAACAAGATACCTGGAGGAAAAATTTGTGTCAGACAATTTCACAAGCATGGTATTAGTAAAAGATATCTTGTGATAAAGTTATGTGTGAACTTAGCTGGGCTTGGTTTTGAGTGGCTGGGCAGGTGGATGTAGTTATTCCCCATGACAAGACTGGTAAGCAACTGCATGGTGCAATCTACTGTGAGCAGCTGAGTATCTGCCTTAGGGATGTGTTCTGCTTCCAGTTTATAAGAAGCAGCTTTGAGCAAGGTCTCGAGCTTTTTGGCACATCTGGATCCTGCATTTGGCCGAGTCTTCATCTCAGTGGCTTGCCATGTTGTCTGCTGATCTTGGGACTGTTAATGGACTTAAATTAGTAGACTGCCAGAACAATGTGGAACGAAGCTCAAAATCATTTCGAGAAAAAAAAAGGGGGGGGAGGGACCAGGTTTGCTGGTCCGATAGAGCCTGGGGGAACCACTGAGACTGTGGCCCCTAGATGCCCTTCAGATCTGGAATTAAACCCACACCTGTGGTTCCCAGCCAAACAAAAGACAGGCATATGAGTTGAACACTTACCTCAAGTAGATACACTCCTTGGAGAGAACAATCATGGGAGAAAGAAGGGCTGCTTATGCACAAGGAAACAGCTCAGGGGGCAGGAGTCAATGGAGGGATAGACACAGGGAAGAGGTAACTATGGGGAGGAAATGGGAGGGGAGCTGTTGCATTGTGGTAAACTGTGGTCAATGTCATGAGACAAAGTATATGTGAACAAATGTATGGAAAGTGAATTTGCTCTGTAAACCTTCATCCAAAAAAAAAAAAAAACACCTTCACCCAAATCACAATTAAAAAAAAAAAAAAAGAATTGGCAGAGTCACAATATGGTGAATGTAATTAACTGAATTGTACACTTAAAATGGTTAAAATGTCAAAATTTTTGTTACATGTATTTTACCACAATAAAATGAACAAGAAATAACACAGTGTCAGAGAAGCAACTCCTCCACTAAATTTAAAATTTCCCTCCACTGGCCTTATCACATTGTATTACAGTCCAGAGAAAATATTTCTTTTTAAAATTGTCAGAAGCATAATACAATTTGAAACATTGTGGTATATAAAATTATTTGTATAGACTGCATTGATTTATTGATTTTTTATTATCATAAAACTAATAAATATTTATATTAAAAATTCAAGAAATTTAAAATTGCCTAGTGAACAAAAAGAAAAATCTTAAAAAAAAAATTAGTGGACTGCCATGTTGCTTGATAATTTTGGGACTGGGCCATTTTACTTGTCCACCTTGGGTTTGTCAGACTCAGCAGCCAGCAGTTGCCCAAATGAAGAGACATCTCCAGCTTTAGAGGGCCAGGAGCATGAGGTAGAGCTGTAAGCCCAAGGTCGAGGGACTTTCACTCAGCCCGTAGAGCTGGCACTTTGAACTCAGACTTCTAGCCTCCTAAACTGTAAGCGAATAAATCCTTGTTTGTTAAAGCCATCCACCTGTGTTATTTTCTGTTAGACCAGCACTAGAGAACCAAAACATATCTCATTCAGGCCCTCGTAGACAAGATAAACAATTCCTAGTCTACAAGACACATTCCTGGAATGCAAGTGTCTCTCACATTTGGTTCATTTATTCATTCAGCAAACATTTATCAAACTCACCAGGCTATTTACTGTGAGTCCATTAAAACTTAGGTTTCATGGCTCCCTACTTGCAAGATCCCCTTTCAAAACAGTGGGAGGGGCCTTTGTAATAAATTCATATTCATATGTTTTTGTAAAATTTTTGAAAGATACAGTCGATCCTCATGACTTGTGAATTGTGCATTTGTGAATTCGCCAACTTGCTAAAATTTATTTCTAACTCAAAAATTAATACCCTTTTGTGATCATGTGTGGGCACACTCAGAACTGTGAAAATTTAAGCACCTGATGCACATATTCCCAGCTCCCTTCTTGTTACAGTTCTCATATGGTAAACAAGGGTCCTTTTCATGATCTAGCTAGTGCCATGGTTCTTCTGGTGGTGTCTTTGTTTTCTAGTGCTGCTATAACAAAAATACCACAAGTGGATAGCTTTAACAAACAGGAATTTATTCTCTTACAGTTTAGGAAACTAGAAGTCCAATTTCAGAGTGCAGCCTCTAGGGGCTGAGAGAAAGCCCCTCAATGTTGGACTTCAGCTCTGCCTCTTATTGCAGGCTCACTGGAGCTGGAGGCTTCTTCTGACTCATACAGCTGCTGGCTGCTGAGGCTGATTGTTTCCGTTACTTTGTGCTGTTCTAATAGGAAATACCACAAATGAGATGGTTTTAACAAACAGGAGTTTATTCTCTTATAGTTTTGGAGGCCAGAAGTCCAAGTTTAAAGTGCCAGGCTCTAGGGACTGGGTGAAAGCCCCTCAACATTGGGCTTCAGTTCTGCCTTTTGCTGCTCCTGGCCCACTGAAGCTGGAGGCTTTCTCTGCTCAGGAGCTGCTGGCTGCTAAGGCTAACAAATCCAAGGTCGACAAGTGAAAAGATACTGCTATGATATTACCAAACCACACAGCAGGCCATTGATTCAAGTCCATTAAGATTCCCAAGAGCAGCAGACAACATGGCAGGCTGCTGAACGACTCAGCTCCACACAGAAATCAAGCATGCCAAAAGCTACAGGCCATTCCTAAACTTTCTCCTTACATACTGGGAATAGCCCACACCCCTAAGGCAGCTACTCAGTTGATTACCAGTCTCATCATGAGGAATACTATGTCCAGCCGCCTAGCCACTCAAAATCAGGCCCAGCCAAGTTGACCCTGATGGACCCAAGGTCAGCAAGTAAAATGGCACAATCCCAAGACTGGCAGGCAACACAGCATGCCATTGGTTCAAGTTCAGGAACTGGAGATGAAGACTTGGCCAACTGCAAGATCCAAAATGTGCCAAAAAGCTAGAGACCTTTCTCAAAGTTTCTCCATCCATATATACTGGAAGCAGGCCACACCTGGAAGGCAACTCCCCTTCAACTGATTAGATGCTCCAGCAGATTCACCATTGAGGTGATTACAGTCTCATCATGGGGCATGGAGAATAACTGTAGCTAGCTGCCAAACCACTCAAAACCACAGCCCAGCCAAGTTAGCACACAACCTTAACTACCACAGGTGACTTATTTTTTTTGCATTTTTGCATGTTTATGCTTTTTGTTAGTGATTTTGCTGTTTAAAATGCCCTCCAAATGTAATGCTGTAGTGTTGTCTAGTGTTTCTAAGCACAAGAAGGCTGTGATATGCCTGACAGAGAAAGCGTGTGTTAGATATGCTTAGTTCAGGCTTGAGTTATGCTGTTGGCCAGGTTCAATGTTCATGAATCAACAAGGTGGGTGATCCAAGACAAGGAAGAGAAAATTCACCTATATGTATGTTTGCTCTATAAAGTGCTAATGTAGTATAATAGTGCATAACGAAGCTACTGAAAACATGGAGGAGTGCCTAATTTTGTGGATTCAAAACAACTAATTAAAAAAAAAAAAAAGCATTAGTAGACAGATAGCATTGAGAGGCTAAAAGCCAAAGACATTCACGGCCATATTACAGGGACAGGAAAATGTTAACCTCCTTGGTTAGTGTTTTATTACTAAAAAAAAATACTGCATGTAATTAATTATTTGTGAGAAACATATATTAAATAACATGTATTTAAATAGAAGAGTCCCTGGGTAGTATAAACAGTGAAGGTGCTTTGCTACTAACAGAAAGGTTAGCGTTTCGGGGGCTGACAATCTGCTTCTGAAAAAAATCAGCCATTGAAAATGCTAAGGAGCACAGTTGTACTCTCACGCACTTGGGGTCTCCATAGTGGGAATGTAACTCCATGGCAACTGGGTTTTGGTATTTAAACAAAGATACACACAAAACAAGGTTATATAAGGGTGTGACCAGAGGCTTGTAGTAATCTAACCCTGTACTAGTTCCCCTGGGAGCTATGGCTCATTATTCACAAAGTCAGTATTTGCAGCAATTTCATAGAACACAACTGCCACAAATAATGGGAACTGTCTGTATTTTAAATGCAATCAGTTGAGACTGCCCTCCCTTTGTACTTTGTTTTCCTCTCAATCGTACTTTCCCTGAAGTAGGGTGGCCTTGAAATGGTCACAGGTATTTTTGCAAACAGAAAAGGAGTTGCGTTGGGGATACATTTTGTTTGGGTTTAGCAGCTCACGATCACTTTTACAAGGAGCCCTGGTAATGCAGTGGTTAAAGCACTCAGCTACAAACAGAAAGGTCAGTAGTTTGAACCTACCAGCCTCTCTGCGGGAGAAAGGAGAAAGATGTGGCACTCTGCTTCCGTAAATCTGTAAAGATTATAAACTTGGAAACCCTATGAGGCAGTTTTACTCTGTCATACTGGGTCTCTGTGAATCAGAATGGACAGTAACAGGTTTGTTTTTTTTGGTAATCACTTCTGTAAATCATTAAGTCATTGCTGGCTTGTCTGTGTCAGACTGGCTTCCTGGAATGCTTCTGCCCACTGTGTCTTCCTGCCCAACACTGAAATACAAAGGTGCTAGGTCAGAGTCATATTACAGTAGGATCATGTTCTCTAGCATTGAAAGCATGTGGAGAGTCAAAGAGAAAGAAGGTTTAAGATTATAGTTAGAAAATAATCTGTGGGAAATTCTTCTAGTCATTACACGTGTAAAAATGTAAGTAAGGCAGTTATCATTAATGTCTATTCAAAATAAAATTTTCTCCTGTCAGGAATATACTTAATTACGCAGTGCGCACAATTATAAGCATGTCATCTATTTTTTTCTTTCTTGATAGGAATGGGGGAAAGTAGAATCCATGTTTTTGTGAGGCAATATTATAAACTAGGAGTACATCCGTTTGACAAGTTGAGTATTTTATGGATGCCAGTCATCAATATTTTTTTAAAATGTTGATCATCCAAGCTACAAGACTGAATTATCTTTCTATTTTCCCATGTCAAATAATAATGCAAACCTGTTATTATATAGAAACATCCAAGAATATTCAGCCAAAAATGTTGGGGAAAAAATAGAATTTTAGAAGTGTTTTAAGCAGTTACTCAATAAAGATATTGTTTTGTTTCTAGATTTTGACAGCTTTTAAAATTTTATTCGTGGTCATTTATTTTCTTGTTCAAAAAAAAAATCTATTTTTGAACCTAATTTTGTATTTATAATGTTCCCGTCTTCTTAAAGGAAAAACTTTAGGCCCCACAAAGCTTAGTTCTGCCCCTGCTTAAGCAACTGCCATTTGCCCATCTACATATTAGGCTTTAAAGATGCATCAATGAGTAAGACACAATCTTTTAACAAAGTTCAGAAGGCAGGAAGGGCCAAGAAAAGATGGGTGAATGGAAATAGGGAAACCAAAGAAGTTGGAAGAGTGCGGTTACCCTGAGGAGATGACAAGTAATGTCATGAAACAAAATGTATATACGTTGTTGAAGGAGAAACTAATTTGATCTGTAAACTTGAGAAACTAATTTGATCTGTAAACTTTCATCCAAGCCATAAAATGTTAAAAAAAAAAAAAAGAGAGAGAGACACAATCTTTGCCACCAATGAGTTCACTCTCTTAAACACCTTAAACGAGTTTGCAAGTTTAAGGAAGTAGACATGTAGACCAATAAAGACAATATATTGTTGCAGTGTCTAGAAATAGATATGAATCTTACAGAGTAGGTATGAATCTCAGTCCACCAACTCAGGTATGTATCAAGTATTAATTTATTTCCTGTTGTTGTTGTTGTTGTTATGTGCCGTCAAGTCAAACCCGACTCATAGCGACCCCTCCTTGGGTTTCCGAGGCAGTATCACTACGGAAGTAGGATTGCCCAACCTTCCTTCCGAGGAGTGGCTGGTGGGTTTGAACCTCCAGCCATCTGGTTAGCAGGCAAGTGTCTTAGCCATTATGCTACCAGAGCTTCCTGTACATCTACTTAATTCCAAGCAAGGTTATGTCATCTGCATACTGCCGGTTGTTAATGAGTCTTCCTCTAATCCTGATGTCCCATTCTTCTTCATAAAGTCCAGTTTCTCTGAGTATTTGCTCAGCATACAGATTAAGTACAGTGAAAGGATACTACCTTGACACACATCTTTCCTGGTTTTAGACCATGCAGTATCCCCTTGTTCTGTTCAAACAACTGCCCCTTGGTTCACCTCTTGGTCTATGTACAGGGTCTTCATGAGCACAACAAAGTGTTCTAGAACTCTCATTCTTTACAATGTTATCCATATTTGTTATGATCCCCACAGTTGAATGCCTTTGTATAGTCAATATAACAAAGGTAAACATCTTTCTGGAATTCTCTGCTTTCAGCCAAGATCCATCTAACATCAGCAATGTACCTGTAGAAGATACATATAGAGAATAACAATGCAAGGAGCACTCAAGTATCC
>NW_006921630.1:4170767-4172791 GCF_000298275.1 Orycteropus afer afer
GGGAAAGTGTTCAGTGCAGATCAGTGAGTAAGCACAAGCCCAACCATGCTTACCTTGCTCCCGGAGACCTGGTCCCTCTCGGGAGGGTAACAAGGGAAAGCCACAACTGTATAATAGAATGAAACATTGCTCAGTCATGTTCCATCTTTGTGATCGTTGGCACGTTTGAGTCCACTGTTGCTCAATTGTGTCAGTCTCTCATTGAGGGTTCCCCTTGGACCTCTACTTTACCAAACACGATATCCTTTTCTAGATATTGGTCTTTCCTGATGTGTCCAAAGTAAGCAAGTCAAAGTCTCTTGTTTCTAAAGAACATTCTGACTGTATTTCTTCTAAGAATGATTCATTCATTCTTCTGGCAGTTCACAGTATGTACAGTATTTGCCAACACCACCATCTGAACACATCAATTCTGTCATCTTCTTTTTTCATTATCCAACTTTTGTCCACGTATGATCCCTCTAGGATTGAAAGCACTCAAAACACTGCTGGGGAAAAAACTGCCTCCTCAGTAGAGTTGACCTTAATCATGTAGGTGGGGAAAAGCCTTCAGGACCTTCATTTGCTGATGTGGCATGACTCAAAATGAGAAGTAACAGCAGCAAACATTCCTTAGTAATCAGAACGTAGAATGTATGAAATGGAATCATACAGTACGTGTATATCTGTGACTTTTTTTTCCCCTAAACATTGTGTACCTAAGACTCATCCATATGATTTGTAATTCATTCACTCTCACCACTGTATGATAGTTCATTGTATGAAATACACCACAATTTATTGATATTTACCACTGATGTTTATTAAAGTTGTGGCTCATATTTGGCTTTTGCAAATCATGTCACTCTGATTGTTCTTGTATATATATGTCTTCCAATACACATGTGCAGGTTCTCTATTTATTTAGCATCAGAATTGTTAGGTAATAAGCTATGTGCCTCTTCAACTTTATTAGATAATGCCAAGGGTTTTCCAAAATGATGATACCAATATACATTCCTATCAGCTGAATATGGGAGTTCCTTCCTATAGCTTAATATCCTTGACAATGTTTGATATTGTCCTTTTTGTTTGTTTGTTTCAGCTATACTGGTTGTGTAGTGGTGTCCCATTATGATCTTAATTTGCATTTTCTCCATTACTATTAAGGTTGGAAATTTTTCCATGTTTATTGAGCATTCAGATTTCTTTTGTGAAGTGCCTATACTAAAGTTTTTCCCATTTTCCTATTGTACTGTGTATGTGTTCTTTACTATCTTGTTGTTGCTGTTGTTGTTAGCTACCATGGAGTAGGCCCCCAACTCATGCCAACCCCATGTACAATGGAACTAAACATTGCCTGGTGAAACACCAACCCCATTATTGGTTGCAGATTGGACCACTGAAAGTCTTATGTATAGCAGTGAAACATTGTCTGACATAGATAAGCCTTTAAGGTTGAAGACATACAAAATATGACTGGGGAAGAGCTTGTACATATATTTGAACTACTTCTCAAAGTAGAGTCCACCTTAAGGTGGACCTTCATTGGCTGATGTGACAAAACACAAAATGAAAAGCAGCAGCTGTAAACTTCCATTAATAAGTAGAACATGGAATGTATGAAGTATGAATCTAGGAAAATTGGAAGTTGTCAAAAATGAAATGGAACACATAAAGATCAATATCCTAGGTATTAGTGAGCTGAATGGATTGGTATTGACCAATTTGAAATGGACAATCATATGGTCTACTATGCCGGGAATGATAAATCGAAGAGGAATGGTGTAGTGTTCATAGTCACGAGGTAAATTTCAATATCTATCCCCAGGCTTACAGGTGAGGAGAGACAACGAAGGGACGCCAGAGTAGCAGGCCAGAAGAGCAGGGAAGGGGATAAAAGCCTTGAGCCCCAGGCTTACAGGTGAGGAGAGACAACGCAGGGATGCCAGAGTAGCAGGCCAGAAGAGCAGGAGAAAGGGGATAAAAGCCTTGAACCCGGACAGAAGAGCAGTCAGCCCCAGGGATACAGGTGAGGAGAGACA
>NW_006921630.1:4175436-4178446 GCF_000298275.1 Orycteropus afer afer
GCTATGAGTTGGAAATGACTCGACGGCACTTAACAACAACAACAAATCCCAAAGTACAATGCTGGCTGCCACTGTACTTGATACAATGACAGGATAATATCATAAGCCTACAAAGAAGATCAGTTAATATAACTATTATTCAAATTTACTCACTAACCACTAAAGCCAAAGATGAAGAAACTGAAGATTTTTACCTACTTCTGTAGGCTGAAATTGACCAAACATGCAATCAAGATGTATTGATAATTATTGGTTATTGGAATGAGAAAGTTGAAAACAAAAATACATTGGTAGTTAGAAAATGTGGCCTTGGTGATGGAAATGATGCTGCAGATCACATGATAGAATTCTGCAAAACCAGCAACAACATAAATGATAAATACACATGTACACCCCACCAGATGGGATACATAGGAGTCAGATCAACTACATCTGTGGCAAGAGATGATGGAGACACTCAATTTCATCAGTCAGACCAAGGCCAGGGGCTGACTGTGGAACAATCAATTGCTCATATGCAAGTTAAAGTTGAAAAAAAAAAAAAACTCACTGCTGTCAAGTTTGATCCAACTCACAGAGACCCCTCCTTAGGTTTCTGAGGCAATACAGAAGTAGATTGCCCATCCACAAGAGCCAAAATATGATCTTGAATATACCCCATCTGAATATAGAGACCATTTGAAGAATAGATTTGACATATTGAACATTGATGACCAAAGACCAGACACATTGTAAGATGACGTCAAGGACATCATACATGAAGAAAGTAAAAGGTCATTAAGAAGACAGGAAAGAAAGAAAAGACAAAAAATGGATGTCAGAAAAGACTCTGAAACTTGTTCTTGAGCGGAGAGTAGCTAAAATGAATGGAAGAAATGATGAAGTAAAAGAGCTGAACAGAAGATTTCAAAGGGCAGCTCAAGAAGACACAGTCAAGTATTATAATGAAATGTGCAAAGACCTGGAGTTAGAAAGTCAAAAACAAAGAATTCACTCAACACTTCCCAAACTGAAGAAAAAATTCAAGCCTCCGGTTGCAATATTGAAGGACCCTATGGGCAAAATATTGAACAATGCAGGGAAACATCAAAGGAAGATGGAAGGAATACACAGAAACCCTCAATGAGATGGATTGGCACAGTGGCTGCAACAATGGGGTCAAGGAAAGCAACAATTGTGAGGATAGTGTTAGATCAGGCAGTGTTTCATCCTGTTTTACATAAGATCACTATGAGTAGGAACTGACGTGATGACATCTAACAACAACAGATGCTAAGACAATATCTTATAAGGCATTTACCCCCATCATACCAATCTTGTTTTTCTTCAGGCTATTCTTGGCCTCTTATTTCTGTATATATATTAAACAATTAACTTATCACTTTGAGAGGCATAACTGTTGTCATTAATTGAAATTGCTTTGAATTTATAGAATAATTTGGGTAGAACTTACATGTTTATGAAATTGAAACTCCTAAAATGGTGTATTTTTCCACTTAAGTAGGTCCTCTTTAATGTCTCCAATAAACTTAAACTATTTTTGTATATATCATGCACATCTTTCATTAATTTCTATAAGCTTAACTTTTTATACTATTGTAAAAGGTATCATTTTAAATTTTATATTAGTTTACATTTTCTGTTACTGGCATGTAAAGATATAATTCATTTCTTATCCATCAGCCTTGTTAAACACTCTTATTAACACTAATAATGTTATCTATAGATTCTTTTGCAATATTTAATGGTAATGTCTTTCTTCCCAATCCTTGTGTTTTAATTTCCTTTTTTTTGTTTTGTAATGTTCCCTTGTCAGGACCTCCAGTGGGATGTTAAATAGATGTGGTGACAGAAGCACTCCTGGTCTTGTCCTGATCTTAAAGAGTACACTTCCAGTGTTTCACCATTAAGTATGAAGATTACTGTAGGCTGCTGTAGGTACAGTACCACATACTTATTGCTGTGTAGCAAACCATCCCAAAACATATTTACTTAAAACAACAAGCATTTTATTATTTTTCATAATTCTATGGGTTGGCTGTAAGGAGATCTGGTAGTGCAATGGTTAAATGGCTGCTAATCAAAAGGATGGCTGTTCAAACCCACCTGGTAGAATCAGCCACTGAAGAAAGTCTTGGCAGGGGGACTTCCGGAAACATGGTGGAATAGGCAGACAAGTGACACAGACATTCTTCAACAAAGAAAAGAAAAGCCAATTGACGGAGATACAGAAGTTAATCCTGGAGCCCTGAGCTTTAAAAGGAACTATACAGGAGTGGATTAGTCAACAACTAATGGAAAAACCTGAATGAAAACAGTGAGTACAGAGATGGTCGGAGCTGTGCACTGTCAGCTACCCTGACGGGACCAACAGCCGGAATATTTCCAAGAGGTGTTAGGACCTGAGAATTGACCTAAAGATCAACCCTGGTCATTAAGGGCTTCAGGGATGACTGCACTGGTGGCCTATGGCTAGGATGGGAAACAGCAAGGAGGGAGACAACCTGAGCTGTTGACTTTCTGCTGTCTGGAGGGTACAGCTATTTTGATTGTTTACATGTGGCAGCCATTTTGGAAACTTAAAGTGACTGAGGTTGCAACCATATTGGATATTTAAAGTGACTGAGGGCACAGTCATTTTGAATGTTTACAAGAGGTGACCATTTTGGATATTTAAAGTGGCTGAGGGTGCAGCCATTTTGAACCTTTACAAGTGGCAACCATTTTGGATTTTAAAGTGACAGCATTCTCATTTGGATTCCATGGACCTAAGAGTAGGCTCTATTTGCCAAAGTCGGCAGGAACATATGAGAGACTGACAACAGGAAAGGAGACAGGTGATGAGTGTATAAGTGCTGTCAACTAGTGAATAGAGGAGCACAGCACAGTACCCTGCTTACGTAGTTAACATACAAAGAAAATGAAAATTGTGGGCAAGTCACTCCAACATACAGTCACCAATTAAATATAAACACAGAAATGTCACAATGCCTTGAAGAAAACAGAGCAT
>NW_006921630.1:4178896-4188527 GCF_000298275.1 Orycteropus afer afer
AAAAGGAATAACCTACATGAAATCAGAATTCCAGAACAGGAAGAGACAAATAAAACCACAGAGAAAATTGTCCAAGATTCATTGGAAGAGAATTTTCCTGGTATGATGAAAGATGAGAATATATCCATTCAGGAAGTCCAACGAACTCCAAATAGTATAGACTCCAAAAGAAAATCGCCAAGACATATCATCATCAAACTCACCAAAACTGAGAATCCTGAGAGCAGCACAGGAAAAACGAAGTTACCTACAAGGGGCAACCAATAAGACTAAGCTCAGATTTCTTGGCAGAAACCATGCAGGTGAGAAGACAATGGGATGGTATATATAAAACCCTGAAAGAGAAAAATTTCCGACCAAGAATTATGTACCCAGCAAAATAGTTCCTTAAATCTGATGGTGAAATTAGGACATTTCCAAATAAGCAGAAATTAAGGGAATTTGTTAAAATCAGACCAACCTTACAAGAGAAGCTAAAGGGTGCCTTTGGATAGAGAAGAAACAACAGCCAACAACTGTTAACACACATGATGATGTAACCCAGAAAACCAACCCAGCTATGGAAGTATCCAAAGTGAATAAACCTACAAGATTGTAAACAGGGAACCAGAGACATCAATTGACAAATGAGGACAACTACAAACCAAAAAGAGGGAAAAAACTGTTAGTTACAGAACTTCTAGATGGTAGGGAAGTCAAGACAACTACAAGGTAGAACGGACTGTTCTAAACTTGGGAAGAAAACTATAAATCACAGGGTGACCTAAAAAAAAAAAATCAACCTTCACATCAAAATAAAAAAGAAGACCAGCACAAATATTTAGCAAATACTAAAACAATAGCAATGAAGGAAGTGATAACACAATTCATAAATAAAATGAGCTCAGCATAGAAAATTATATGGACCAAAGAAATCGACACCACAAAAGAGCACATAACAAAAATGACAGCAACAAATTCATATTTGCCAATAATTACATATTTGGCAAGGGACTTATCTCTAAGATTTATAGAAAACTACAATGCCTTGACACCAAAGAAATTAACAATCCAATTGAAAAACGGGCAGAAGACATGAAAAGACACTTCACCAAGGGGGATATTCAGGTGGCCAGCTAATACATGAAGAAATGCTTACAATCATTGGCCATCAGAGAGATGCAAATCAAAACAACGAGATACCATCTCACCCCAGCACTGATGCCAAGGTTCAACGAGACAGAAATAACAAATGCTGGCAGGGATGCAGAGAGTTTCAGACTCTCATACACTGCTGGTGGGACTATGAAGTGATACAAGCACTGTGGAAAGCAATATGGCGATTCTTTAGAAAGTTGAAATTGGAGATACCATTTGACCCAGCAATCCCATTACTAGGTATATACCCTAGAGAGGTGAGAGCCAGGACAGGAACAGATATATGCACACTCATGTTCATCACAGCACTATTTACAATAGCAAAAAGATGGAAACAACCTACATGCCCATCAGCAGAACACTGGGATGACCAAATTATGGTACATACACACAATGGAACGCTATGCTGCACTATAGAATAATGTAGAGTCTGCAACACACCGCATAATATGGATGAACTTGGAGGATGTTATGCTGAGTGAAGTAAGTCAATCACAGAAGGACAAACATAGTATTAGTTCATTGTTGTAAAAAGTAAACAAAAAAAAAGGTTTATATATGGAAGGAAACTTTCTTTGTTGGTTACCAGGGGTGGGGGTGGAGAGAACATTGCAAAAAAAAAAAGCATTGACCCACATCACTTTAGTTTTGTGTATTTCACTGTACATGAATTATATTTCAATAAAATGCATTAAAAAAAGAAAGAAAGAAAGTCCTGGCAATCTGGTTCCATAAAGATTACAGCCAAAAAAACACCCTGTGGGGTAGTTCTCCTTAGTTACATGGTTCACTATGAGTTGAAATTGACTCCAAACCTAAAAACAAACAACAACATGGGTCAGCCTTAGGGCTCATATAGGACAGCTTTCCTCTCTGTTCTAGGTGCAGTTTGAGCAGGAGGATCAAAGATGGCCTCACGGCAGCTGAGATAGCTGGAATCCTGGGCCTCTTTCCTCGTGATCTTTCCTCCCTCGAACCCTCTCTCCTTCTGGCCTCTCCAGAAGGATAGCTTGGATGTTCTTGCCTACAGGCCAGGCTTCCAAGAAGATGAAAATGGAAACCACAAGACTCTTAAAGCATAGACTTAGGAATCATACAACATGACTTCCATGTTTTCCTTTGGTCAAAGTGATTCAGGAGGGAAGCCCAATTTCAAAGAAAGGGAAGATAGATTCCACCTCTTAATGGAAGGAGTAGCAAAACACTATGGCCATGTTCTTCCCACCTACCACATAGCCTGTATTTTTCTAGTATGCTGTGAATTGTGAACATGAAAGGATATTGAATTTTAACAAAACCTTTTTCTTTATTTTTTAGAATAATCATATGATTATTCTTCTGTAATCTGTTAATGCGATGATTTATATTAATCGATTTTCTAACGTTGAGCCAACCTTATATTTCAGGGATAAATCCAACTTGATAAATTCAGTTGCACATATTTTGCTTAGTTTTATTGCCTCTATGGGAGCTCTGGTAGCAAGGTGCCTAAGGCATTTGACTGCTAACCAGAAGGCTGGCGGTTCAAACCCACCAGCACTCCTTGGAAGGAAGGTTGGGCAATCTACTTCAGTAGTGATACTGCCTCAGAAACCCAAGGAGGGATCACTATGAGTCGGGTCTGACTCGACGGCACATAACAACAACATTGCCTCTATGTCCATAATTGACACTGAGTTCTAATTTTGTTTCTTTTGTCTTTACTAGCTTTGGTTTCAGAGTTATTTAGCCAAATAATTTAATTGAGGAATATCTGTCCTTTTATATAACTTGGAATATATTTTGATTGGATAATTTGTTCCTTGAATGTTTGGTAGAAAAAGTCAGTAAAACCATTGCGGATGGCAATGATGGTTAATATTTGCTTTGGTTTGGTTTTGTGGTAAGATTTTTAATTATTTTTTCATTTTTTTAATAGTGTACTCAGTTTTTAAAATGTTTTCTTAAGGCATTTAACTTCTTTAAGTTATATATCTCTAGGAATTTGAGTTGGGGCTGACTAGACGGCACATAAAAACAACACAACAACAGGTATGGCTGGCATCTCTCTTTCCCAGCCCCACAGCACCTTCCTACAGAATCAAATTCTCTCTCAAATTTACAGTCCTTCACAGGGACCACTTTTTGTTTCTTCATCTCTTCTTGCATTTCAGATCTACCATTTGGGATTATGTAACTTCTACTTGAAGAATATTCTTTAGAATTTACTTCAGTAAATTGATAAACTCTCTCAGTTCTTAAAAGATATTTTTTGCTAGCTATACAATTTTAGGTTGATGATTATTTCCTTTCAGACCATTAATAATATTATTTCACCGCCTTCTGACCTCCACTGTTGCTCTTGATAAGTCTAATTTTCATTCCTTTAAAGATGATGTGTTTTTTTCTCTTCATCTGCTTTTAAGATCTTCACATTCACTTTGTTGTTCTGCAGTTACGGTATATGTCTCAGTATAGTTTTTTTAAATGAATGATTTTTAAAAATATGTATTCCCTTGCATATTTTAAGTTGACAAATGCAGTTTTCATCATTTTTCATTATAAGGTTAAAGAAACTTATTTCTTAGTTATAGGAGAGAGAAAATACTAAGTATTATACAAACTAAAATAAGATGAGGAGGGTTGACTGAGATTGGAATACAATTTATGATATGCTTTGAATATATCATACTTGACATATATTTGGGTATGATTAGGAGCTCTGGTGGCATAGGGCCTAAGGCATTTGACTGCTAACCAGAAGCCTGGCGGTTCAAACCCACCAGCCACTCCTCAGAAGGAAGACTGGGCAATCTACTTCCATAGAGAAACCCCTCAGAAACCCAAGGAGGGATCACTATGAGTTGAATCGACTCAACAGTAATGAGTTTGGTTTTTGGTTTTAGGTATGATTCTATCTATTTGAAGTATGTTTTTGTGCTTATTGAACAAAGCATGCCAATTTTAAAGTAAATTCACATGCAATTTTTACTCATCAGTTTTTTATAATGTATCTGTAAAAATGTATACTTTAAAAAATTACAGTTTTATTTAAAATAATATGAATTACTTACCTTTGCTGCTTGAATTGTTCTGAAATTAGAGCATTCCAACATGGGACTAACACTTGTTCTAACTTCAAGCTTCACCATTAACAGAAATGTGTGTAGGATACAAAAAGGCAGGAAGTCCCATGGATTTAAGGTAGTCTGGTCAATCATTAAGGAAGCTTCCTAAGATCAATTGTCATTCCATGAGTGGTTCTTCAGGGTAGTACTCAGTCACACAAGAGGTCCAAAGTTTACAATGTCACGATAGTTTTAATTTTGGCGCATGAAAATCAATCTTTTTCTCTCTCTCTTTCTCATATACAAGCATACCTGGATGACCTACATTTACTTTTTGGGAAAGAGACTGGTGCAGACAGAAAGTGTTGCCCACAAACAGTTATCTACTTCAAAGAGGAAGGATGGTAGGACTTCTTTCTTGGGGCAAATGATTGACTGTGGAGAGGTTCAGTCATAACTCTCCTATATCATCTGGAGGTATGTCCTTCTCTACTTTTTCACTGTACCACTAAATAGGAAGCTGGCATAAGTTGGGACAGAGATTTTTTCATAAGAACATGTAAGCATTACATGTCCCATTTATTGCAATATTGTGAAATTTATCTTTCTGAGAAATGTACACACAGATCTTGATGTACTTGAGAACAATAATTATTAATTGCCATCTATTAGTTATTTCCATTTATTTTCCAAAAACAGAAAAATATCATTAACTATGATTATCAAGAGTGACCAGTCCCTGGAGAAGGACATCATGTTTGGTAAAATAGAGGGTTGGAAAAAAAGAGGAAGATCCTCAATGAGATGGATTGACACAGTCAGTGGCTGCAATGAGGGGCGCAAACATAGCAATGATTGTGAGGATGGCACAGGACCAGTGAGTGTTTTGTTCTGTTGTACATAGGATCGCTTTGAGTTGGAGACAACTCAGTGACACCTAAAAACAACAATATGAGTGTCATGGGAACTTTAGATCTATAGATAAGAATTTGATCAAGGGTCTCCTAGAACAAGGCTGAATACATATTTTTTGGCTAAGTGTCTCCTCGGAAGGAAGGTTGGGCAATCTACTTCCTTAGTGATACCACCTTGGAAACACAAGGAGGGGTCGCTATGAGTCAGGTCTGACTCAATGGCACATAACAACAATAACAATTGTTGTTATAGGTTGTATATGTGACACTATAATTACTATTAAGCAAATAGAGGAGATATAGAATAGTGGTTAAGAGCATAAATCCCGGAGCTAGAATGCCTGGGTTCAAATCCCAGCTTCTTCCATTATTAGCTCTGTGAACTTGGATAATTTTCACTACCTTTCTGAGTAGTAACCAAAAAATCCATTGTCATGGAGTCAATTCTGACTCATAACAACCCTATAGGATAAAGTAGAACTGCTGTATAGGGTTTCTAAGAGCTGGTGGTTTGAACCACCAACCTTTTGGTTAGCAGCCAAATGCCTTAACCACTACATCACCAGAGCTCCTTATTTAAATATTATAGAAGCAGACTATCACATCTTTCTTATGTATACAAAAGACTCTATACACGAACCCCTGGGGATCTGTAAGAATCAGCTGGGGATCTTGTTAATATGTAGATTCTGAGTTGTTATAGCTAGGGTGGAAATGGGAATTCTCAGCAGGAAGTTGAAATGGAATGAACCAGTTTGAAGCCCTGGTGTAAAGTGCTTAGCAGGAGAACTTTAGTTCATGGTATGACATCAAAAACTGTGCTTATGTGCTTTATTTTGCAAGAAAGAAAATAAATTTCCTTCACAATACAATCAAATGTTTGTTTTGTTTCCACATACTATAACTGGGAATTTGGGAGTTTAGCACACTGTACTGATAGTGAATATACTGAAAGAGAAACCAGCAAGGCATTAGCTTTGAAGAGAAAACTCCCTTGACATTTTTGTATACCATAGCATGAATTACCAAATGAATACAGTGGAAACTGATAGCAAAGTTATGCTAAGAGATCTGGATAAAACTAAAACTCACTGCCATGGAGTCGGATCCAACTCAAAGCGACCCTTCCTTGGGCTTCTGAGGTGGTGTCACTATAGAAGGAGCTCTGGTGGTGTAGTGGCTAAGGCATTTCACTGCTAACTAGGAGGCTGGCAGTTCAAACCCACCAGCCACTCCTCGGAAGAAAGGTTGGGTAATCTACTTCTGTACAGATACTGCCTTGGAAACCCAAGGAGGGCCGACTATGAGTCGGATCCAACTCCATGGCAGTGGATTTTTTTTTTTTTTTTACTTCGGAAGTAGATCCCATAGGAGAAGAATGTGGAACGAAACTCAAAATCATAAAAAACAAAACAAACAAAAAAACAGGTTTACTGCTCTGATAGAGCCTGGTGAACCCCCCAAGACTATGGCCCCTAGTCACCCTTCAGGTCTGAAATTGAGCTCACTCCCATGGCTTCCAGCCAAACAGTAGACAGGCATATAGGGTGACCATTTATATCACGTAGATACACTCCTTAGGGCAATCAATTGATCAATCGTGGGAGAACAGAAGGGCAGGGTTTGCACAGGGAGATAGCTCTGGGGGCAAGAATGCATAGGAAAAGACACAGGGAAGAGGTAACTACAGGGAGGAAGTGGGAAGAGACCTGTTACATAGTGGGGAACTATAGTCAACGTCATTAAACAAAATGTATATGAACTGCTGTAATAAATTTGCTCTATAAACTTTCACCCAAAGCATAATAAAAATTGAAAAAAAAAAGATAAGATAAAACTCAAACACTTTTCAAAATTTTAAATAAAACATCTCTTGATTTTTTTTCTTTGTAGAACTCAATTATGGAAATATAATGGCAACACAGTTTCCCCTTTTTTTATGTTAGTTCTCTGGTTTAGCTTTAGCTTGTTGAAAGTAAACATGATATGGAAAGACACTAAATCATGTATTAAATTTAAAAAAAATAAAATCATGTTGCAGTGGTTCAGGGTTACATGTTCTAGATTCCAAATGGCATTAAATTGGGTTTACATAGTACTACAACACCCAGGTAAAAGATAAAGGGAGTCAATCCATAGTTTTCATCAGATACTAAAATAATTAAATACTTTGAAATGATTGTATGATTGAATGAATTTTTCTATTGTTTTTTAGTTATTTGTCATTCTGATAAAGACATACCCTACAAAGACAAAGAATCCTAGAGCTGGTTCTGAAGTTTTGAGTTATCCACTGTAAGCTAATTTTCATCTCCTTAATTCTCCAGTTAGTGATAACATTGAACATTATAGTGAACAACTGTAGTTTTTGATTGTTTAGAGCCTTTCTTTATTTGGAGAACTTTATTAGAACATAACAGGGCTATCAATCATAGTACTCTGCCACCACTCTCCCTCTCTCTCAATGACAAGGATGACTACGAAAACCAGGCCTGGCCAACCAAAGCAATCCTACCCCAGCTAAAATGATTGGTTCAGGTATGGACACACAACTCAATGTGAGCCAATCAAAATCCTTCCCTGGGACATTTTAGCTAGAGCTAAACACCTGCTTTTAATTCTAATCCAAATATATTACAATGAAATATATTAAAAATGTGGTCCAGATATTTCTTGAACGCAGGCAGTATAGTATAGCAGTAAGAACCTACGCTTTCAACTCAGACTGCTTGTCTGCATACCAAAAAAACCCTGGGGCTGAAGAGGGGACATGTGATCACCAGTTGCCACAGAGAGGGCCTCAATACACCATGGGTGGGCCCGATGCTGATTGCCATTTATCATTGAACCAACACTTGTTTTTCTTATACTTATATTAAGCCATTTCATGTATCCATTACTCTATCAAAAGTAGGGACAGAAAGATGGAATGAGAGAACCAAGAAAAATGGGAGAGAGCCTTTTTCTTTGTGGATAGGAAGAACATTCCTGCAGGTTGTAACTGTGAGGAAAGTCTACAATCTAAGCCGCCATTGTGAAATTGTCATTTCATTCATTTTCATCACCTTCTTGGACCCCGAAAAGCATTTGTATTTGCCATCCTGGCCTATATAGTGGCTCTGCACCCCTAGAATATCTTCCTCAACATTACTTGAACATTTTCACTTCTCTGGTACCCTTACCAGTTGCCCATAATTCCAACTCATGGCAACCTCGTGCATCAGAGTTTTCAATGACTGATTTTTCAGATATAGGTCACCAGGCTTTTCTTCTGAGGCATCTCTGGGTGGACTCAAACCTCAAACATTTTGTTAGCAGCTGAGCATGTTAACCATGTCTCACTTTTTTGGTCATACTGCCTGAAATTTGGAGATTCATTTAGATTAAGAAACATTTCATTTTAAAAGTACAAATTGCTCTAGAAAGGTTAATAGGACAGGCTTAAGTCCCAGACTCCGTCACTGACTATAGCAGAATGACCTTGCACAAGTTATTTAACCTCTCTGTGCCTATTTCCTCATCTGCAGAATGGGAATAATAATAGTACTTCCCTCATAGGGTGGTTGAGGATGGAAAGAGCGGATGCTCAGAATAGTGCCAGGCAGCACATAACAAGTGTCAGCTCTTGTTATGTTTAGTTGTTTACAGATCATTTAAATCACATTGAATTCTCCCTAATCTAGCTGAGGACAACTTCACTAAGGGAGTGGAAGTGTAATAGGAGAACAGGATAGACAGTAGGGAGTAATGGGATTGGAGGTAGGAGACAGGGGTATGAAAGCATTGCAGGAAGAGTCGGGATGAGGGAAATGAAGTACTTTGCAAAGTGAGGCAGGCCTGGATTGGATGCCACTTTGGGGCCCCAGGGTAAAGAGATGGAAGATAAGGAAATAGAGTGTGCCAAAGTAAATAGTATATATTTCAAAGTTTTGTCTGGTGTTGACTTGCATTCAGAAAAGGGGGAAGAAATTCTTCTTCCTCCCTCTTACTCTTTGATTAGTACCATGATTTAACAATGGTATGAATGAAATAGAGTACTATGGCCAGATGTGAGATTCCAACTACCATTTATAATGTTGTTTCAACAAGAAATGTTTTCTGAGTTCCAAATAACAGGTTTCAGTGATCTTTTAGAACAGGATTGATTTGTAGGTTGAGGTCTGCCTGTTTGCTGGTGATGGGTGAGGGTTGTAGTTGGGAAGGTCAGATACAGAGTCAGGGTTTCATAATAGAAGAAACTGAAGCTTGGAGTGGTTGAGTTGTCTGGACTAGTGACACAGCTAGAACTAGAGCCCAGGTGTTCCCATTTCCAGTTTAGTCTTACCTTCCTTCACAGTCAATGTTGTTCAGTAAAACAAAAATAGTGAGATATCATTAATGAGCCACATGGCACAATATGCCAATGAAATGCTTAGTTGTTTTTAAAAGGCAATAGAATCTGAATTTACAAACAGCATTGGCCAACTAGAGATGGGTAATTAGGAGCTGTCTTGTCTTCCTTAACTTGAGCCACATGATAGAAAAGGCTGGGCC
>NW_006921630.1:4208313-4214214 GCF_000298275.1 Orycteropus afer afer
TATATTATGTGAACTGCTGTATGAAAAGTGAATTTACTCTGTAAATCTTCACCCAAATCAAAATAAAATTAAAAAAAAAAAAATGATTTTGTGTTACATTCAGCATTGCATGTACATTTACTTTCACTCCCCATTTACCATGCCCAATGCTAACCCAGTTTCCTACCCCCCCGTCCAGTAACCCTCCCCATGTGCCCCTCATAGTTATGCACTCCTCTCTGTCCTGCATTTCCTCTGTGTGAATATTGCCCCTCTGGTGTCCCATGGTCAATTGCTCCAAGGGATGTATTTCCATAGAGTATGTGGGTGCTTCACCCTGGGTTGAGTGGTCTGCATGAATATCTTCTTCACTATTGGCTGAGAGCCAGCCCTTGGGAGTGAGCTTTATTCCAGGCCCAGAATGTATCCTAGGACCATAGTATTGGGGGTCTCACCAGACTCCATCCGACCAGCAATTCTGGTCAATATTGAGTTTTTGAATTTTGTTCCACGTTTTTCCTCCCACTCTGTTCAGGATCTCTAGATTTGATCCTTCCTGAGTAATTGACATTGGTAGCCAGGCACCATCTAGTTCTGGTCTCCTCGGGGCCATCATGTCCTAGGGCTGATTGCTTCCAAATGCCGCCTCCCCTTTTTTTTGCACTCTTCTTCACTTCTAATGCTAGGAGACCATTAGATGCATCTTAGATGACCTCTTGAAAGTTTTTAAGACCCCCATCATTACTCACCAATGTAGGATGAGGAACAAGGCTTTTATATCTTTTGTTGTGCAAATTGATTCTAGTGTCCCCAGTACTATGGTCCTGAGATGGTAGATCCATTGGATCTCTCTCCCACAATGTCTGGGTGTCTCTGAGGGGTTACTCTGTGTCTGTCTTCTATTGTTTCTGTAAGGATTGCAGGTATTTTGTATCACTGGTATCTGTGGAAGATTAGCCTCCACTGAATCTATCCTTGGTCTAGAGTATACTACTTTTCACTGACCCCATCTGATCCTCTCAGGTGTTTATGTGTTTATCTGTAGCCTGGTGTTTGGTGTTAATGGTAATGCAGTATTTGGGGCACACTAGTTGATATTAGCATCTGTCGTCTATCTCCTATGTGCACAATTCGGTGTTCTCCCTTTTCCTAATGTTATCATGGTGGTCACAGACTCTTTCCATGCATCCCTCCCCTTACCCACGTCAGTGTGTGGGCCCCAACTAACCTGGAATTAATCCCTCCCCTTCCCTCCCCATCCAGGTAGCCTACAAAGTGAGTTCCCTTTCGCAAACAAACCCTTCTTTGTCTTTTTACAGTAATGGGCTCATACAGTATTTGTCCCGCGATTGGCTTATTTCACTCAGCAAAATGTCCTCCAGGCTCATCCACGTTGTGAGAAGATTCGCATATCCCTCATTGTTCTTTAATGTAGCATAGTATTCCATTGTGTGCATGTACCATAATTTGGTTTTCCATTCATCTGTTGATGGGCATTTAGGTTGTTTCCATCTTTTTGCTATAGTGAATTGTGCTGCAATGAACATGGGTGTCTGTTCCTGCACTGTCTGTCACCTCTTTAGGATATATTCCTAGTAATGGAATTCCAGGGACAAATGGTATTTCTATTTTCAGTTTTTTAAGGAAACACCATACCGTATGCCACAATGGTTGTACCATTTTACAGTTCCACCAGCATTGCACAAGAATTCCAATCTCTCTGTAACCTCACCAGCATTTGTTATTTTCTGACCTGTTGAATTTTGCTATTATTGCTAGGGTGAGATGATATCTCATCATTGTTTTGATTTGCATCTCTCTAATGATTAATGATCATGAGCAATTTCTCATGAGTTTGTTGGGTGCCTGTATATCATCTTTGGTGAAATGTCTGTTCCAGTCTTTTGCCCACTTATGAATTGGGTTGTTTGTCTTTTTGGTGTTGAGGTGTTGAAGTTTTCTATAGATTTTGGAGATATTTTCTCCCAATCTGTAGGTTCTCTTTTTACCCTTTTGAAGAAGTCTTTCGATGTGCATAAAAATTTAATTTTTAAAAGGTCCCAGTCATCTAGCTTCTCTTCAACCTCCTGTGCATTCTGGGTTATGGTTGATAGTCTATTTATGCCATAAATTAGGACCGCCCAATTTGCCCCTATTTTATCTTTGATAAATTTTATAGTTTTGGGTTTTACATTTAAGTCTTTGATCCAGCTTGAGTTTATTTTTGTGTATGGGGTGAGGTATGGGTCTTGTTTCATTTCTCTGCAAGTGGATATCCAGTTTTGCCAGCACCATTTGTTAAAGAGGCTGTCTCTTCCCCCATTTAATGGGTTTTGGACCTTTGTCAAAGATCTGTTGTCCATAGATGGATGGGTCTATATCTGGACTTTCAATTCTGTTCCATTGGTCTATCTGTCTATCATTATACCAATAGCATGCTGTTTTGACTACTGTGGCTGTATAGTAGGTTTTAAGATCCGGGAGTGTGAGAACTCCCGCTTTGTTTCTTCTTCAGGAGTGCTCTGCTTATCCGAAGCCTCTTTCCTTTCTATATGAAGCTAGTAACTGGTTTTTCCATGTCCTTAAAAAATTTTATTGGTATTTGAATCGGGATTCCATTAAATATGTAGATTGCTTTAGGTAGTATTGACATTTTCACAATATTCAGTCTATCTATCCATGAACTAGGTAAATTCTTCCATTTATGTAGTGCCCTTGTTGTCTCTTATAGTAGTGTTTTAGGTTTATTTTGGTATAGGTCTTTTGTGTCTCTGGGAAAGTTTATTCCTTGATATTTTATCCTTTTAGTAGCTATTATAAATCGTATAATTTCCCTTATTTCCTTATCAGAGGACTCTTTGTTGGTGTAGAGGAATCCAACTGATTTTTGTATGTTGACATTGTATCCTGTCACTTTGCTGAACCTCTCTCTTAGTCCAGTAATTTTTTTGTTGAGTCTCTTGGGTTTTCTATGTACAAGATCATATTATCCGCAAACAGAGATAGTTATACTTCCTCTTTGCCAATTGTATGCCTTTTATTTCTCTTTCTTGTCTTATAGCCCTGGCCAGGACCTCCAATATAATGTTAAATAGAAGTGGAAATAGAGGGCATCCCTGCCTGGTTCCCTTTCGTAAGGGGAATGTCTTGAGTCTTTCTCCATTAATAGTGTTGGCCATTGGTTTTGCATATATGCCTTTTATTATGTTGAGGAATTTCTCTTCTATCCCTATTTGCTGAGAGTTCTGAACAGGAACGGGTGTTGAATTTTATCAAATGCCTTTTCTGCATCGATTGATATAATCATATGGTTCTTTTCTCTTTTTTTGTTTATGTGGTGGATTACATTGATTGTTTTTCTGATGTTGAACCACCCTTGAATATCTGAAATGAATCTCACTTGGTCAGGATGTATTATTTTTTTGATATGTTGTTGGATTCTGTTGGCTAGGATTTTGTTGAAGATTTTTGCATCTGTGTTCATGAGGGATATTGCTCTGTAGTTTTCCTTTTTAGTTGTGTCTTTCCTTTTTGTTATTAGTGTTATGCTTGCTTCATAAAATGAGTTTGGGAGTATTCCATCTTTTTCTATATTCTAGAATCACTTGAGTAGTATAGGTGTCAACTCTTCTCTGAATATTTGGTAAAATTCTCCAATAAAGCCATCAGGGCCAGGACTTGTTTTTTTTTTTTTTTTTTTTTATGACCTGTTCAATTTCTTCTTTTGTGATATGTCTGTTCAAGTCTTCTATCTCTGAGTGGGATGGTTTAGGTAGGTCTTGTGATTCTAGAAACTTGTCCATCTCTTCCAGGTCCTCAAATCTGTTGGAGTATACTTTTTCATAATATTCTGTCAGTATCTTCTTTATTTCAGTTGGTTCTGTTGTGATGACACCCCTTTCATTTACTATTCTTATAATTTGCATCTTCTCTTTCTTTTCTTTGTTAGATTTGCCAATGGTTTATCGATTTTGTTAATCTTTTCCAAGAACCAGCTTTTTGTTTTGTTGATTTTTCTCTATGGTTTTTTGTTTTCTGTTGCATTTATTTCTGCTCTGGTCTTTAGTATTTCCTTACTTCTAGACACTGTAGGATTCTTTTGTTGTTCTTTTTCTAGTTGTTGGAGTAAATGAGTTAGAGTGTTCATTTTGTTTCTTTCCTCTTTTTTGATGTATGCATTTATTGTTATAAACTGACCTCTGAGTACTGCTTTTCTGTGTCCCATAGGTTTTGGTATGATGTATCTTCATTCTTGTTTGTTTCTAGGAATTTTTTTTATTTCATTTTTTTATTTGTTCTATTACCCAGTAGTTTTTGAGCAGTGAATTGTTCAGCTTCCACATGTTTTGTGTTTTTTCCTTGATCTTCTTATTATTAATTTCTAATTTTATAGCAGAAGCTCTGGTAGCATAGTGCCTAAGGCACTTGCCTGCTAACCAGAAGGCTGGCAGTTCAAACCCACCAGCCACTCCTCGGAAGGTAGCTTGGGCAATCTACTTCCGCAGTGATACTGCCTTGGAAACTCAAGGAGGGGTTGCTATGAGTCAGGTCCAACTCAATGGCACATAACAACAACAACAATTTTATAGCATTGTGATCCGAGAAGATGCTTTGTAGTATTTTAATGCTTTTGAATTTACTGAGGTTTGTTTTAAGTCCGAACATATGATCTATTCTGGAGAAGGATCCATGTGCACTGGAGAAGAATGTGAATTATGCTTTCATTGGGAATGCTCTGTATATGGCTATGTGTTCAAGTTGGTTGATTGTGTTGTTGAGTTCTTCTGCATCTTTGTTGAGTTTTTTCTAGTTGATCTGTCCTTCCTTGAAAGTGGTGTGTTAAAGTTTCCTACTATTGCAGAGTTGTTTATTGTCCCTTTTAATTGAGTTAATACTTACTTCACATGTTTTGGAGCACTTTCATTGGGTGCATAAACATTAATTTTTAATTATCGTAATGTCTTCTTTGTCAACTGACCCTTTCAGCATCATATAGTGTCCTTCTTTGTCTCTTATGATGTTTTTCACCTTAAAGTCTATTTTATCAGAAATTAATATTTCCACTCCTGCACTTTTTTGTAAGGTTGGGCAATCTACTTCCATAGTGATACTGCCTCGGAAACCTGAGGAGGGGTCGCTATGGATTGGATCCGACTCCACGGCAATGGTTGCATTTTTGTTGTTGTTGTTGTTTTTCTCTTTTTTGATTACTGTTGGCTTGGTATATTTTTTCCCACCTCTTTACTCTTAATTTGCTTTTATCTTTGTGTCTAAGGTGGGTCTCTTGTAGGCAACATATCAATGGGTCTTCTTTTCTTATCTAGTCTGCCACTCTCTTTGTCTTGATTGGTGCATTTAGTCCATTCACATTGAGTGTAATTAGTGATAGATATGAATTCATTGCAGTAGTAGTTATGTTTGTGTGTCAAGTTGGCTGGGCCTGGTTGAGTGGCTGGGAAGCTGGTGGTAGTTATTCCCCATGATGAGACTGGCAATCAACTCCATGGTGGGATCTACCACAAGCAGCTGAGCAGCTGCCTTTGGGATGAGGTCTGCTTGCAGTATATAAAGAGAAGCCTTGGGAATGGTCTCTAGCCTATGGCATGCTTGGACCCTTCATGTAGCCGTGTCATTGCTCAGAAGCCTGCTATGCTCTGCTGACCTTGCAACTTACAGTGGACTTAAGTTAATGGCCTGCCATGTGGTTTGGTAACATTGGAACTGTGCGTTTTTACTTGCCAACCTTGGGGCTTCTCAGCCTCAGCAGACAGCAGCTGTCTAAGAGAAGAAATGCCTCTAGTTCCAGTAGGCCTGGAGCAGGCAGCAGAGCTGGACCCCAAGGTTGAGGGGCTTTCACCCAGCCCCTAGAGCCTGGCACTTTGAACTTGGACTTAAAGCCTCCAAATTGTAAGAATAAACTCC
>NW_006921630.1:4215119-4223684 GCF_000298275.1 Orycteropus afer afer
GTATGTTGTTTCTTTTCATGTCATCCCATATAACTCTTAGGTTCTCTTCATTTCTCTTAAATCTTTGTTTTGATTTTTCTCCATACAGGCTGGTGTCCAGGGATTTGTCTTCTAATTGGGAAATGCATTCTTCAGCCAGTTCTATCCTACTCTTTTGTGCTTCCATTGTATTGTGTAATTCTGTAATTTTGGTATTCATCTTCTGGATTTCTAATTACTGTTTTTGTATGAGTTCTGATTGTGCATTAATCTTGTTATTTTGTTCTTGAGCGATTTTCCTGACTTCTTCCAGGGAACTGTCTGTGTTTTCCTTGCTTCTGTTTGGGGTTTCCTTAGGCTTTTGTAGAGCTCTATAAACGTATCTCCTAAATTCCTTCTCAGCTAATTCTATTGCCTCCTCTTCCTCCATGTTTAATGAGACCTTTGTTTGGAATTTTGCTTCTAATGCCTTGTCCTGTTTTTTTGTTTGTTTGTTTGATTTGAGGTTGCTTATTGTTTCCTAGACATTTTGAGGTTGTCTTTAACTGTTGGTTATGTACTGATTTGTTTTGTATTGGTTTTATGATTTAATATTTTGAAAAGGTGGAGCTGGTGTATTTTTATTATTATTATTATTTGGTTATTAATTCAGGTGTGCTGGATTGGTCTGCAGTTTTCTTTGTGATGATGGAATCACTGTGTGGAATGTGGATGCAGGTCTCTGTCATAAAGAGGGTTTAGGGTTCAAGCCGTCAAGTATTATGGTGGCTGAATGTGGTTTTTCTATTGGATGAGGGAGGGTAGAGGTGGAGAAAGTGGAAGGAGAAGAGAAAATGAAGAAAAGCTCCAAGGTGCCAGGAGCAGTTTCTAGGCCTTTGAGTGGGCTGCTAATCATGACCATGTACTGTTATTCACAGGCCCACAGCTCAAGTTCAGCAAAGACTCCAATTGTTAGGGGGCCACCACTTTTCACCAGGTTTAGACACACACAAAAACCCTACTCTCAAGGCCTCTCTGTGCCAAAAAGCTGACCTAAGATAACTGGTCTCTTCCGCAATTCTCTGCGTAGCTTCTCCCAGGGCCCACCCACTTGCAGCATCAATGTTCTCTCTGCTCAGGTTTCAGCAGTGCTGGAGCCAGAGAAATGCCTGCTCGTGCCCAGAGGACCCAAGTTTACCAATAAAAGCAGGTGCTGTAGGTAGATCCATGGGGTGTCCACTGGTTCTCTGGTGTGGTGCACCCTCTCCCCTACCCCAGGGAGGTCTCCGATGGCCTTTCTTGCCTGCTGGTTGGTGTTCTGCAGGGAAGATTCCCCTGTTTTTGTTATTTTCCCCCTGCCCCTTTCTCCTTTCTAATCCTACTCCCCTGAGTTTGGTGTATTCTGACTCAATGAGCTGTTCAGAGCACCAGAATCCCTATTTCAAACTGCTGCATCTAGTTTTTCAGGTGCTAGAGGGAATTAGTGTGGGGACTACTAAAGAGACGCCATTTTGAAAAACTCTTGTTCCATCTTTTGATGCTTCCTGCATCATTCAGTATTTTGCCCATGTTGCTGTTGTTGTTAAGTGCCGTCGAGTCGTTTCTGACTCATAGTGACCCCATGCACAGCAGAACGAAACACTGCCCAATCCCGCGCCAGCCCCACAATCCCTGCTATACTTGAGCCCATCATTGCAGCCACTGTGTCAATTCATCTCGTTGAAGGCTTCCCCCTCTTTCATCGACCCTCCACCCTACCAGCATGATATCCTTCTCCAGGGAATGGTCCCTTCTTACAACATGACCAAAATAGGTGAGACGAAGTCTGGCCATTCTTGCTTCCAAGGAAAAAGCAGGTGTTGTAGTTGTCTCTCCTCACTTTTGTCCATAGAATCTTTCAATATTGCAAGTCAAGGCCTGAATTTTTTTCTTCAGTTCTTTCAGCTTGAGAAATGCAGAGCAGGTTCTTCCCTTTTGGTTTTCTAACTCCATGTCTTTGCACATTTCATTATAATTATTGACTTTGTCTTCTTAAGCTTCTCTTTGAAATCTTCTGTTCAGCTCTTTTATTTTGTCATTTCTTTCATTTGCTCTAGCTACTCTCTGATCAAGAGCAAGTTTCAAAGTCTCTTCTGATACCCATTTTCTTCATTTCTTGCTTTTAATGACCTTTTGTTTTCTTCATGTATGATGCTTTTGATGTCATCCTACAACTCGTTTGCTTTTTCAGTCATTGGTGTTTCATGAATCTAATCTATTCTTCAGATGGTCTCTAAATTCAGGTGGGATATAATGAAGGTCATATTTTGGCTCTCATGGACTTGTTTTAATTTTCTTCAGCTTCAACTTGACCTTGCATATGAGCAGTTGATGGTCTGTTCCACAGTCATCTCCTGGCCTTGTTTTGGCAGAAGATATTGAACTTTTCCATTGCCTCTCGCCACAGATGTAGTCTATCTGATTCCTGTGTATTTCATCTGGTGAAGTCCACATGTATAGCTGCAGTTTATGTTCTTTAAAAAACATATTTGCAATGAATAAGTCATGGTCTTGCAAAATTCTATCATGTGATCTCTGGTGCCACTTCTATCACCAAGGCCATATTTTCCAACTATGGTGATTCTTCTTTGTTCCCAACTTTCATGTTCCAATCACCAGTAATAATCAATACATCTTGATCACATGTTTGGTCAATTTCAGACTGTGGAAGTTGGTAAAAATCTTCAATTTCCTCATCTTTGGCTTTAGTGGTTGATGTGTACTACTATTTGAATAATAGTCGTATTAGCTGGTCTTCCTTGTAGGTGTATGGATATTATCCCATCACTAACAACATTGTACTTCAGGATAGATCCTGAAACATTCTTTGTGATGAATGCATCGTCACATTCCCCTTCTATTTGTCATTCCCAACATAGTAGAGCATACAATTGTCTGATTCAAAATGGCCAAAACCAGTCCATTTCAGCTCACTAATACCTAGGATATCAAACTTTATGGGTTCTATTTCATTTTTGACAACTTCCAGTTTTCCTAGATTCATACTTTGTACATTCCACATTCTGGTATTAATGGATGTTTGCAGCTGTTTCTCCCCCATTTTGAGTTGTGGCCTATCAGCAAAGGGAGGCCCCAAAAGCTTTATTCTGTTCACATGATTAAGGTCAACTCTACTTTAAGGAGGTAGCTCCTTCCCAGTCATATTTTGAGTGCCTTCCAACCTGAGGGGCTCATCTTCTGGCACTATATCAGACAATGTTTCAAGGCTATTCATAAAGTTTTCTGGTATATAGCAGACAGTGTTTAGATTAGACCATGTTATTATTGTTGTGTGCCATTGAATCAATTCCAACTCATAATGACCCTGTGTGACAGGGTAGAACTTCTCAATAAGGTTTCCTAGGCTGCAATCTTTATGGAAGCAGATAGCCAGGTTTTCTTTCCCCCAAAGTGGTTGGTGGGTTTTTAACTGCCAACTTTTAGTTAGCAGCCAGATGCTTAACTCATTGCCCCACCTGGGTCTCTTAGAATAGACCATGTTGTTGTTGTTGTTGTTATGTGCCATCGAGTCAGATCTGACTCATAGCGAACCCTCCTTGGGTTTCCAAGACAGTATCATTATGGAAGTAGGTTGTCCAACCTTCCTTCCGAGGAGTGGCTGGTGGGTTTGAACCACCAGCCTTCTGGTTAGCAGTCAAGTGCCTTAGGCACTATGCTACCAAGTGTCAATCAGAGGAGCCTTGGTGGTACAGTGGTTCAGCATGCAACTGCTGAATAATGGTTGGCTGCTAACAGAAAGTTCAGCTGCTAACCAAAAGGTGGGCTGCTAACCAACATGTCAGCAGTTTGAGCCCACCAGGTGCTCCATGAGAGAAAGATGTGGCAGTCTGTTTTCATTAAGATGTATAGCCTTGAAAACCCTATGGAGCACTTCTACTCTGTCCTATAGGATCGCTATGAGTTGGCATTGACTTGACAGAAGGGGTAGCATCAATCTCTTGTTTTCTTTCTTTTTAGGTATGACAATAACCTGGATCATCATAATTCCTCACTGAAAAACATCAATTTGTACAATCTGCCCTGAATTGTTAGGAATATTTAGCACCTATGAAAAATGATGAGAAATCACTTTGCATTAGGATAGTGATATCGAAAATGTATTTATTCTTTATTTGCAAGAAATAGCCCCAAGATCAACGATATCATTCTTCCTTTTACCTGACAACTGTAATTCACCAATGGATATGAAATGACCACCACGTCTCATGGCAAATTATCTGTGCTAAAGCAAGATACGTGGTTCCATCATGGAACTATTTCATTTCATTGATTAATGGGCTACAAATAACCTTTATAATCTTATCAGTTTTAACAACACAACAGCAAACTACTGGTGCCACTAGGCTCAGAGAGAGCAAATCTTTAAGAATGTGTCTACTTTGGTTGTTCTCATCCAGCAGTAAGCATGTGAATTGCTAGGAGAATAATAACAACTACTATTAATTGAGCAAGGATCCTTGGTGACTTATTGATTAATGACTCGACTGTTAACTGAAAGATTGGTGGTTCAAACCCACCCAGTGGCGCCATGGGAAAAAGACTTGATGATCTGCTCCTGGAAAGATTACAGCATAGAAAAGACTATGAAGCAGTTCTACTCTGTTACACAGAATCATTATGAGTCATAATCAACTCAAAGGCACCTGACAACAGCAACATTAACTGAGTACCTAATATGTGCCAGATGCTGCACTATTCACCTTATCTGCATTATATCAGAACCCCGCAATAACTCAGTTAAGGAGATTTTGTTATCCTTGTTTTCCTAATGAAAACCTGATGCTGGGAGAATTTCAATGATTTGAAAACCATTGCATAGATGGGTAAGGGATAGAGCTGAGAGTCACTTTCAGGTAAGTCTGACGTTGCTGTCCTATGTGAGGTAATAGTAATGAGAGACTTTGGAATGGTCACTCTGAGGAGTACAGTAGTGTCAGAAGTGGCCAAACTATGAAGAGGCTGTGGTACTAAGGATAACTTGGTCATAGCTATGAGATTTCCAGGAAAAACAAAATCCTATCAGAGTAGTAAACCAGTTGCTGTAGAGGTGATCCTGACTCATGGCAACCCCAGGTGTTGCAGAGCAGAACTGTGCTCCACAGAGCTATTGGGGCTGTGACCTTTCAGAATCAGATTGCCTGGCCTTTCTGCCAAGGTACCTCTGTGTGGGTCCCAACTGCCAATTAGTAGTCAAGCACTTAACTGTTTGTGCCATCCAAGAACTCCATCACAATAATAAGGGAAGTATTTTAGGAATATAAGTAATTCAACAAACATCCAAAACCAAAAACCAAACCCACTGCTGTCGATTCCAACTCATAGTGACCTAGTAGGACAGACTAGCACTGTCCCATAGAGTTTCCAAAGTTGTAAATCTTTATGGAAGCAAACTGCATCTTTCTCCCTGAGAGTGGCTGATGGTGCAACCAATGGAGCAGAAAAATCTCTTTTAACTAACTACATTACAAACCATTGTTTATCAAAAGTCATACCTTTAATAATATTTTAGACCAAATCAGTTATTCATTATATGTATAATGGCATACATAAAGGAGCTTATGATCTGTTATAAGAAGATATAAATTAACAAATACAAAACCAAAAAACCCAAACCCACTGCCATATGTATATAATGAATAACTGATTTATGGGAAAGTAATGTGATTAAGACCATAGGCCCTGGAGTAAGCTTGCTTGGGAACAAATCCTGGTGCTACCACTTTCAGCCATGTAACCTTGAGTGAGCTATTTAAGTGTAACACATACTCCATAAGGTCTCTATGAGGGTTAAATGATTAAATACATATGAAGTACTTAGGAAGCACATGGCACATGAGAAGCACTTGGTAAATATTAGTTAATGCTATGTGCAGAACAGTGTATGAAGGGTGTGATGAAATTGAAGATATGGTTCCCATCTACAAACTTAAAACTGACTGGAAGAGAAAGCACCTGCTTACAATATGTCTTAGGAACAAGTACATAACAGGTTTAGCTTAGCTTAGGTGATCACACCTGGTGGGCAACTCCTTTAGTCAAGATTTATACCAGAAGGAAAGTTGGGCAATCTATTTCCATGGTGATACTGCCTTGGGAACCCAAGGAGGGGTTGCTGTGAGTTGGATCCAACTCGACGGCAATGAGTTTGGTTTTTTTTTAGTTTATACTGTTGTGTACCTAATAAAAATTGAATAAGTAAGAATTTAAGATTTAACTAAATAAAAGATAAAAGAGAAAGTTCTCTGGAGAAAGTCAGTTATAACCCAGATTTGGAAGGAGTTTCTGGTTTAAAGCTACAGAAATTTTAATCCAAGGGCTTTGAAAAAGTGACTTGTCCTTTATCAGTATTGTTCATCATTGATTCATTATGAAAACCTTCTCTGTACAAGGCACTGGGATAGTTATAATGAAGGACTGAAAATTTGAAGGACCCTTATCCTAAAGGAGCTTATGATCTGTTATAAGAAGATATAAATTAACAAATACAAAACCTAAAAACCCAAACCCACTGCCATGAAATCTATTCAGACTCATAACAACCTATAGGACAGAGTTGAACTGTCCCGGAGGGTTTTCAAGGCTGTAAATCTTTGTGGAAGTAGACTGCCTCAGACAGCTGTAGAAAGGCTGGTGGGTTCAAACTGCCAACCTTTTGGTTTGCAGCCCAATGCTTTAACCATGGTGTCACAGAGCTCCCTGCAAGGTAGAAAACACCTTGAAAAAAGGCATTGCCAGCTGGCAACACAATGGTCTCCAGAAATTCTATTAAGCACATACAAAAATAGGTTAGTCTTTGGCTCACAAAAACGCCCAGATGCCAAATGTAATCGTGAGTATGAGAAAAATCCCATTCTTTTTGGAAAGGCCTACTGGGGTACAATAGGTCAAATGAGACTAGTTCTCTCTTGGCTTTGCAGGATGAGAAATTTAATCAGGCTGTTCAGAGGTTGATGAAACCTACCAAATGGGCAAGAGACTGATCAGAATAAGAATTTATTAAATAACCGAGACCAAGGACTGATCATCTATGCAACCCCTCATTCCCTCCTTCCCAGCCCCATTCCTGGTAAACAGATTCATTTTGGGAATAAATTATAGATCAAGTGATTACTTGGTATGAGTAAGACAAATTGATATTTTCCACTCTAGGACTATATGAGCACTTGCGTGTCTGGACAGTTACTTTTCTAGACTCCTTTTTACACACACACACATATATATATATGTTGTTGTTATGTGCCATCAAATTGGATCCAACTCATAGAGACCCCTCCTTGGGTTTCCAAGTCAGTATCACTACGGAAGTAGATTGCCCAACCTTCCTTCCGAGGAGTGGCTGGTGGGTTTAAACCGCCAGCCTCTGGTTAGCAGTCAAGTGCCTTAGGCACTACACTACCAGAGCTCCCATATATATATATATATATATATATATATATATATATACACACACACACATACATATATATGTATATAAAACATCCCTTTTTCATTTGAACAGAGATTTTTAGCATGTTACAATTTCCAAATTTATCTCATTTTCCGTTGGCTTCATTTTAAATTAATTATTTCCTGATGACATTTAGGGAGGAAACATAATTTCATATCAGTATGTTCTAAATCCAACTATAAAATGGGTTATGTTGGAGAGTTTTCTGTAGAAAATAAATACTATCCTAGTGGATGACTTACCTCTTTACCTGAGGATGTCTTCTTCCTGTTTTTTTTTTTTTTTTTTTGTCTCTATCCCTCATTCTAGATCTTGAATATTATTTTTAGACTTAGAGTTCTGTTTGCTGATTATATAACAAATTTTGTATAGTTAATTGAATAGAAGTCATCTCACATTTGAAGCCAGCTCATTTGTAACTAAGAATTCATTTGGCTGTCTCTAAGGGGTTGTCTGAAGCCTGAGGAAAACACACCAGTGGCCTGCCTAATGAAAAATATATATATTCAGCTAACACCAGATTGAAATAAATATCAAAGGAAAAGAAGTCAGAGTAGATCTTGGGTTAGTAAGAGAGATTGGTGGAGCTTTGTTCTTCCTGATGGGCATGAGGCGTAAAAAGTGATTAATTTTTTTATATTCTTAAGTGGCTGCCTCCCTAAGATATTACAGAAATGTGGCAGGAGAATAAGATTTTGAAATGTGAGTTTTAAGCTTAACATGTTCTTATGGATTTACTGTAAGAACAACTCTGGAAATAATAAGGTGAGTTGGTTAAATGCTGCACAGGTAAGATTACTTGAATTCCCTTTCCAGCAAGGTGGACCCAGTTCCATTTCCAGAGTCTGACCCAGACATGGGGTGGGCAGGCCTAGCCAGGGGATGCTGAAACAGAGCAGTGGAAGACATCTGAAAGACAGTGTTTCGGTTATCTAGTGCCACTCTGACAAGAAATATACCACAAATGGGATGTCCTTAACAAACAGGAGTTTATTCTTACAATTCGGAGGCTTTAAGTCCAAGTTCAAAGTGCCAGGCTCTAGGGGCTGGGTGAAAGCCCCTCAACCTTGGGATCCAGCTCTGCCTCCTGCTCCCGGCCC
>NW_006921630.1:4223784-4233441 GCF_000298275.1 Orycteropus afer afer
TGCTGAGGCTGAGAAGCCCCAAGGTTGACAAGTCAAAAGGCACAGTCCTGATGTTACCAAACCACACAGCAGGCCATTAACTTAAGTCCATTGTAAGTCCCAAGGTCGGCAGAGCATAGCAGCCTGCTGAGCAACAACATGACCACGTGAAAGGTCCAAGTGTGCCGTAAGCTAGAGATCATTCCCAAAGCTGCTTCTTATATATGGGAAGCAAACCACGTACCCAAAGCAGCCACTTAGCTGCTTGTGGTAGATCCCACCATGGAGTTGATTGACGGTCTCATCATGGGGAATAACTACCACCAGCTGCCCAGCCACTCAACCAGGCCCAACCAAGTTGACACACAACTTTAACTACCACAGACAGTGTCATGGCACAAATTCAGAAAAACATAAACACAGTACAAACTAAGCATTGATATTATGGTCCTGGGCAGTGTCAGATTACCCAATAAAAAAGGTAAGCATGGTCTTACTTATGCTTACTTATCTGAAGTGAACTAATACACATTTTTGCACCACATTAAAGATCTGTGTCTAGGTATGGCTGGCATCTGTCTCCTCTCAGCCCCACAGCACCTTCTACAGAATCTGAACCTCTCTTCAAAAGGATAATCCCTGACAAGGTCAGAGTACCCAGTAAGCATAGTAAGCATGGGCTTACTTGTGCTTACTTACTAATCTGTAGTAAAGGGTTTCACATGTTTTTCACCAAAAATGTGCTGAGCTTGCTTGTTGGGTAATCTGCTCCTAGTCTTGGGCAGCAATTTAGGGTAAAGGAAAAGCAAAAAGAAAGTTATAAGATGGTGTAGATCTTACAACTTTAATCTAGAATCAAACATTCAAATTAACTTCAGTGATTTGTTATATGTTATAATTAATATTATTAATTAATGTAATAACACATAACAAATAATAGTACTTCCAAGCCTGGCTGCTAACCAGAAGGTTGGTGTTTAGAACTCTCCCCACAGCTCCGCGGGAGAAAGACCTGGCTTCCACAAAGATTCTAGCCAGGAAATGCTAGGAGGCAATTCTACTCTGTCACATGGAGTGACTATGAGTCAGAACTGATCAGAAAGTACCCAGCAACAAAAGCATAATATCTGACTTTTAAAAATATAGGTATGCATTGCTTAACATCCATTACAGCGACATCTGACAGCATGTACATCTGTGGTCCCATAAGATATTAAAAAAAAAAAAAAAGGGAAAGCAGCTTTCCTTTTGTTTATTATTTCCCCCAAAGGTACAAAGACCCCATACCCAGACTCTTGCAGCACTGGACCATGGGTGGGATACAGGCAGGTGAGGCAGAGGACATGGCTCTGGGTATAGGCTCTTGGGCTTTATGTGGTGGGTAGGTGTAGAGATGGCCTCCACACTGGGGGCTGTAGGCCTGGGCTGCTTAGGCAGGTGGAAAAGTGAGTTGGGCTGGGCACTCTCTGCTCCCTCCCTGCTCACTTCCTCTTGCTCTGCTCTCCCACTCTCTCAGCCACCACTGCTGCTACTGCTCTGGATTCTGCCAGCAACAGCAGCAATGGTGGTGGTGGCGGTGGTGGAAGCGGCAGCAGCAGCAGCAATGAGAACAACCGGAAACAGGCTCCCATAAGGTTTTAATACTTCTGTAATGATACTACCTCAGAAACCCAAGGAGGGGTTGCTATGAGTTGTGTCCGAATCGACGGCAGTGAGTTTGGTTTTTGGTATTTTCACACATTATCCAAATCACATAACATCCCATTTCACAGAATATATCATGACATTAAGCAACAAATGCTATACCTTGGAAATTTATTTTTACATTTTAACACAAGTTCTCCCCTCATTTCTTTTCCTTTGATATTAATTTCAATGTGATATTACTTGAATGGATGTTGTTGTTGTTGTTAGGTGCCATCAAGTCATCTCCAACACACAGTGACCCCATGCACAGCAGAACGAAACACTGCCTGGTCCTGCACCAGCTCCACGATCCTTGCTATACTTGAGCCCATTGCTGTAGCCACTGTGTCAATCCATCTTGTTGAAGGCCTTCCCCTCTTTCATCGACCCTCCTCTTTAACAAGCATGACATCCTTCTCCAGGGAATGGTTCCTTCTTACAACATGACCAAAGTAGGTGAGACGAAGTCTGGCCATTCTCAATTCCAAGGAGCACTCTGTCTGCACTTCTTCCCAGGACAGGTTTGTTAGTTATTTTAGCAGTCCATACTGCTAAATACTTTGAGCATTCTTTGCCAACACTCAACCCAAAAGCATCAACTCTTCTTCGGTCTTCCTTATTCGTTGCCCAGCTATCATATGCATATGTTGTTGTTGTTGTTATGTGCCATCGAGTCGGCCCCGACTCATAGCGACCCCTCCTTGGGTTTCCGAGGCAGTATCACTACGGAAGTAGGATTGCCCAACCTTCCATATGCATATGAGGCAATTGAAAATACCAGGCTGACCTTAGTCTTCAAGGAGATATCTTTGCTCTTCAGCACTTGAAAGAGGTCTTTTGCAGCCAACTCGCCCAGTGCTATTCTGGCAGTTCAAACCCACCATACACTCCTCAGAAGGAAAATTGGGCAATCTACATCTATAGTGATATTGCCTCAGAAACCCAAGGGAATAAACAAACTTACTGCCATCGAGTTGGATCCAGATCCAACTCATAGCGACCCCTCCTTGGGTTTCCAAGGCAATATCACTAGAGAAGTAGGTTGCCCAATCTTCCTTCTGAGGAGTGGCTGGTGGTTTTGAACAACCATCCTTCTGGTTAGCAGTCAAATGCCGCAGGCACTATACCACCAGAGCTTCCAAAACCCAAGGAGGGGTTGGTATGAGTCAAATTGATTGGACAGCAGTAAGTCTGGATTTTGGGTTTTTTTTTTTTTTCCTACATCATCTGATGTCCTGACTGCTGCTTCTACTGGTGTTGATTCTAAAATCAAGTAATATGAAGTCTTTGACAATTTCAGGCTTTTCTCCATTTATTGTGATGCTGGTTACAGGTCCAGTTGTGAGGATTTTTGTTTTCTTTATACTGAGGTGCAATCCATACTGCAAACTGTAGTATTCTATCTTCATCAGTAAGTGTTTCAAGTCATCCTCACTTTCAGCAAGCAAAGTTGTGTCATCTGTGTATAGCAGGTTGTTAATGATTCTTCCTCCAATCTTGATGCCACATTCTTCTTCATATAGTCCAGCTTCTCGGATTATTTGCTCAGCATGCAGATTGAATAAGTATGGTGAAAGGATACAACCCTGACACACTTCCTTCTTGATTTTAAACTATGCAGTATCCCCTTGTTCTGTTTGAACGACAGCTTCCTGGTCTATGTACAGGTTCCTCATGAGTACAATTAAGTGTTCTGGAATTCCCATTCTTCTCATTGTTATCTATAATTTTCATGATCCACCTAGTCAAATGCTTTTGCATAGTTAATAAAACACAGGTAAACATCTTTCTGATATTCTTTGCTTTGAGCCAAGATCCATCTGATATCAGCAATGATATCCCTCATTCCACATCCTCTTCTGAATCCAGCTTGAATTTCTGGAAGTTCTCTGTCAATGTACTGCTGCAACCATTTTTGAATTATATTCAGTAAGATTTTACTTGTGTGCAATATTAATTATATTGTTCTATAGTTTCCACATTCTATGGGAACACCTTTCTTTGGAATGGGTACAAATGTGGATCTCTTCCAGTCAGTTGGCCAGGTAGCTGTCTTCCAAATTTGCTGGAATAGCTGAGTGAGTGCCTCCATTTGTTGAAGCATCTCAATGGGTATTCCGTCAATTCCTAGAGGCTTGTTTTTTGCCACTTCCTTCAATGCAGCTTCAACTTCTTCCTTCAGTACCATTGGGTCTTGATCATATGCCACCTCCTGAAACGGATGAACTTCGACAAATTCTTTTTGGTACAGTGACTCTGTGTATTCCCTTCATCTTCTTTTGATGTTTCCTGCATAATTCAATATTTTGCCTATAGAATCTTTCAGTATTGAAACTCAGGGCTTAAATTTTTTCTTCAGTTCTTTTAGCTTGAGAAATGCTGAGCATGTTCTTCCCTTCAGGTTTTCTAACTCCATGTCTTTGCACATTTCGTTATAATAATTGACTTGGTCTTTTCAAGCTGCTCTTTGAAATACGTTCAGCTCTTTTATCTTGTCACTTCTTCCATTTGCTTTAGCTACTCTCCATTCAAGGGAAAGTTTCAGAGTCTCTTCTGACATCCTTTTTGGTCTTTTCTTCCTTTCCTGTCTTTTTAATGACCTTTTGCTTTCTTCATGAATGATGTTCTTGATGTCATCTCACCTAGATGGATATATTTCCCTATTACTATAATATTGACAATCTTGCAACAATAGTATTAACAAACAATAATTTATGAATGGATACATAAGTAGATAGGCATGCTAAAGAGGTATGGGAGAGTGTAAGGGAATACACCCACTGTTATGGATTGAATGGTGCCCCCCCAAAATAGTGTCAACTTGGCTAGGCTCTGATTCTCAGTATTAACTAATTATCCTCCATTTTGTGATCTGATGTCATTATTCTATTAGCATAAATCCTCACGTCTGTGATGTTAATGAGGCAGGATTAGAGGAAGTTATATTAATGAGACAGGATGCAATCTATAGGATTAGACTGTTTCTTGAGTCAATCTTTTTTGAGATATTAAAGGGATTAAACAAGTGACCAGAGGTCAGAGGGACCTACGAACACCAGGAAAGAAGAGCCAAGATCAGAGAGTGTCCTTTGAACCCAGAGTCCTTATGCTGGGAATCTCTTAGATACAGGAGTTTTCATGTGTCCTAGCCCAGATACATGGAAATCTCCAAAGAATGCTGGCCCCTAGATGCTGAAAGAAGATAAGGACCATCCTCTTATACTGTGGGCCAACAAAAAGAGAAAGACTTCCGACAGAGCTGGTGCAGGAGCTCTAGTAGCATAGTGCCTAAGGCACTTGACTGCTAACCAGAAGGTTGACGGTTCAAACCCACCAGCCACTCCTCGGAAGGAAGGTTGGGCAATCTACATCTGTAGTGATACTGCCTCGGAAACCCAAGGAGAGGTCGCTATGAGTCAGGGCCAACTCGACAACACATAACAACAACAGAGCTGGTGCACTGAATTCAGTCTCCTAGCCTCCTAAACTGTAAAAGAATAAATACCTCTTTGTTAAAGCCTTCCATTTGTGGTATTTCTGTTATAGCAGTGCTAGATAACTAAGACACCCACCTGGAGATATAGGTTTGGCTGTGGATATTTCTACATACATAATTGTAGGTGTTGCATGTATATTAATTAATATCTGGTAGCATAGTGCCTAAGGCACTTGACTGCTAACCAGAAGTCTGGCGGTTCAAACCCACCAGCCACTCCTCGGAAGGAAGGTTGGGCAATCTACTTCCATAGTGATACCACCTTGGAAACCCCTTGGGTCATTTGAGTCAGGTCTGACTCGATGGCAAACAACAACAATAACATAGACCACACAAGGGTCACAATCATAGAAACTTCTTAGACATAATAAAACATCTCACAGGACAAAGTTCTTAGGCTCAAAGGCAGAGGACAATAATATTGTGGGACATCTTCATCAATTGGCACAAAATAGTCCATAAAGATAGTGCTCTGCAACCTACTTTGGTAAGATGCATCTGGAGTCTTATGTTTGTCAGTGGCCATCTAAGATACAACTATTGGTCTATTCCTGTCTGGAGCAAAGAAGGATGAAGAAAATGAAAGATTCAAGGGATCAGCTAGTCCAAAAGACTAATGGACCACATGAACCATAGCCTACTCAACTCTTAGACCAGAAGAACTAGATGGTATCTGGCTACCATTACCAACTGCTGTGACTGGGATCACAACCAAGGGTCCCAGACAAAGAAGGAGGAAAATGTAGAACAAAAACTCAAACTAGCAACAACAAAAAAAAGACCAGACTTACTAGTCTGACAGAGACCATGGCCCCAAGACACTCTTCCGACCCAGAACTGAAGCCATTCCTGGAGACTAGCTTTTAACCAAATAATAGACAGGTCCATAAAATAAACAATAACACCCAAGAGAAATGTGCTCCTTAGAATCAGTTATATTAGATCAAAAGGACTTTTGTCCAAAAGCAAAGATGACAAGGAAGGAAAGGGTGGAAAATTCAGACAAAAGGAAACAGGGAAACCAGGGCAGAAATGGAGAGAGTACTGACACATTCTGGGGAATGAAACCAATGTCACAGAACACTTTATGTACAAACTGTTGAACGAGATATTAATTTATTTGATAAACTTTCATAATAAAAAAATTGAAACAAACAAATAAGAGATCAACTGTCAATGAGGAGGCTTGAAAATAGTCTATGTACCCTATGTAGGGCACATCAAGCTCAACTGGCATAACATACTACACAAAAACATGGTACTACATCCTACTTTGGTGAGCAGCAACTAAAAAGGGTCTTAAAAGCTTGTAAGTGGCCATGCAGATGTAACAATGGGTCTCTCTTTGTCCAGAGCAAAGAAGAATGAAGAAAAGCAAAGATGCATGGAAGCAATTAGTCCAAGGGATCCCCAGCCTATATGACCATGAGACCAGAAGACCTAGGTGGTGTCCAGCTACCACTGTCAACCACTCAGGGGGATTGGTGCAGGAGATCCTGGATTGAGTGGGAGAACAATATGGAACAAAAGTCAAACTCATAAAAAAAACCCAACAGTTTTGCTGGTCTGATAGAGTCCGGTGAGACCTCTGAGACTATGGCCCCTGGTTACCCTTCAGATCTGGAACTGAATGCACCCTGTGGCTTCTAGCCAAACAACAGATAGGCATATGAGGTGAACATTTACATCAAGTAGATACACTCCTTGGAGTAATCAATCATGGGAGAACAGAAGGGCAGGGTTTGCACAGGGAGAGAGCTGGGGCAGGGTGGGGAATGCATGGGAGGGAAGGACACAGTGAAGAAGTAACTGTGGGGAGAAAGTGGGAAGAGAGCTGTTACATTGTGGGAAATTTCAATCAATGTCATGAAACAAAATGTGTATGAATTGCTGCTGTATGGAAAATGAATTTTCTCTGTAAACTTTCACCCAAAACATAATAAAAAAACTTTACAAAAAAAAAGAAGAAGGAAGAAAATGGTCTGTGTATCTTAGATAATGCTCTAGGTAGGAAATGATTGGGTTCCAGGAATAGAAAACTAGTCACACTAACTTAAGAAACAGACATGGTAGACAACCTCATGGACAACAGGGCATAAAGGGAAGCAACCGAATGGGCCTGGAGCTAGAGAGTCAGGAACCATCTATCATGTGGCTTCTGTCCCTGTTCTCACTGTTTTTTGGTATTCTTCTCTGGGATTGACTTTCCTGGCTTATCCATAGCTTTTCTGTCATACATTACATGCTATATAAACTTGTGGGGGTTTTTCCAAGGCTAATTGATTCAGTTTATTCAAATTCCTGGAAGAAAGAAACAGAATGTTTTGGCTTGACTTAAATGATCACCCCTGGTAGTCAACAGAGGAACAGTTACCTATTCAGACATAATCACATTTAGGTCACTAGTTTAGCAAGGGCTAGGGTGGCTGAAGTACCATGGACTGCCAAAAGAACAAACAAATTTGTCCTGGAAGAAGTGCAGCTGGAATGCGCCTTAGAAGCATGGCCAGACTTGGTCTCGCCTACTTTGGTCATGTTGTCAGAAGGGACCAGTCTCTGGAGAAGGATACCATGCTTGGTAAAATGGAGGGTCAGAGAAAAAGCGGAAGGCCCTCAACAAGATGAATTGACACAGTGGCTGCAATGATGGGCTCAAGCATAGCAAGGATTTTGAGGATGGCACAGGACAGGCGGGTGTTTCATTCAATCGTACATAGAGTCACTATGAGTCAAAATCATCTTGACAGTACATAAGAACAACAAGAACAACATGGATGACTGGTAGGAGTCCCCAGGTGGTATAAATGGTTAAACGCTTGGCTACTAATGGAGAGGTTGGTGGTTCCAACCCACCCAGAGACACCTAGGACAAAAGGCCTGGCAGTCTGCTTCAGAAAGGTCATAGCAATGAAAACCCTGCAAAGTACTGTTCTATTTTGAAGTATATGGGGTCACCATGGGTGGGAATTGATGCCAACTAGTATGGGTGGCTGGTAAAGAAGTACACATACAATAAATATTATAAAGTATCTGATCATAAGCTATCAATGTCAGTATCAATGACTCATTGCTGTCTAGTTAGTTCTGACTCATAGCAAACCTATGAGACAGAGTATAACTGCCCATGTGGGTTTCCAAGGCTGAACTCTCTATGGAAGCAGATTGCCGCCATCTCTTTCTTCCATGCAGCAGCTAGTGGATTCAAATTGCCAAACTTTTGGTTAGCAGCTAAGTACTTTAACCACTGTGCCACCAGAACTCCTTTAAGCTATCAATGCAGCCTTATAATTAAAAAACAAAAAGAGGGCAATATACTTATTCATTAATTATAATAAAATGTTAAAGTCCAGAGCATTGTTTGTTATAGTACAGGGTCTAATTTTAGACATTTCAACCAAAAACTGCTTATGGATTCAGGAATGATTGAGAGAAGTGTTTCAAACTTATCCTCTGAATCATTCCCAAAATCATTCTGATATGACCCTTTAATGGAGGTAATTGGGAGCATTAAATAAGTCAATTAAAAAATATTTTTAATAGATATAAATTTAAAAGATACAAAAGGGTACATATTAAACATCTCCCTTTCACTCATGCCCTGGTCACAGTTTCCCTTATTACAAGTAATCACCATGATCAATTCTTATGTATGTATCCTTCTAGAAATATGCTCTATATGTACAAATACACAGTTCCACATCTTGCTTTTTTTCAGTATACTTCAGAAATCATAACACATGAGTACATCTAGAACAGCCTTGTTATTTTTAAAAATAGCTGTTCAGTATTCCATTGTATGGATGTAACAGAATTTTTTGACCATTTTCCTATTGATGACAGTTAGTATGTTTCCAGTCTTCTGTTATTACTATCCTTGTATATACCCCCTTTTTACACACAGTGAGTTTATCTATAGCACAAATCCCTAGAAATACACTCTCTGGGGAAAAAAGTACACACATTTTAATTTTGAAAGAAATTGCCCTGTATATAGATTTTGCCAATTGCTGTCCAGCCAACAGTTTATAATAGCATTCATTTTCCCACACTTTAAGGTCACTAGAGAACTGCAGTTTGGTTAGGTTTTTGGGCTGACTCAAGCTTTGGTCTTTTCAATCATCTCATATGCATACAAAATCTGGAAAATACAAAAGGAAGATTGAAGATGCAGTTGAATTATGATATTGGCAAAGAACATTGAATATACCATAGACTGCCAGAAGAATGAACATATCTGTCTTGGAGGAAGTACAGCCAGAATGCTCCTTAAAGCAAAGATGACAAGACTTCATCTTGCTTATTTTGGACGTGTTATCAGAAGGGAAAAAATGTGAGTTTTGAGGCTGAGCCACTGGTGTTTCAAACCCAGCGGGACGCACATGGTGCACAGGTATCAGCCAAGCTTACAGACTGAGACAGACTAGGAAGAAGGAAGAGGCCATCCACTTCTCAAAGAATTGGCCAGGGAAAACCTTATGAATAGCAAAGAAACACTG
>NW_006921630.1:4262785-4283605 GCF_000298275.1 Orycteropus afer afer
AGGATTATCTTCTGTGTCTGTGTTAATTGGTTTACCTTTTCTTTGTTGAAGAGGGTCTGTGCAGTCTTTCTGCCTAGTCCACCATCTTGCTGGAAACCCTCACTGAGATGTTTTAATAAATGGATGCAACACTGTAAGTGCTTACTTGTCTATGCCAAGAAATTTGGAAGACAGGTACCTAGACAGCTGACAGGAACAGATCCATATTTGTGCCTATCCCAAAGAAATTGATCCAGCAGAATGTAGAAAATATCAAACAATATCATTTATATCACATGCAAGAAAAATTTTGCTGAAAATAATTCAAAAACATTTGCAGCAATACATCAACAGGGAAGTGCAGAAATTGAAGCCAGATTCAGATGTTTTTTTTTGTTGTTGTTGTTAGATGCCGTCGAGTCGTCTCCGACTCATAGTGACTCTATGCACAGCAGAATGAAACACTGCTTCCATGATTTTTGCTATACTTGAGGCCATCGCCACTACCACCGTGTCAATCCATATCGTCGAGGGCCTTCCCCTCTTTCATCGACCCTCCACCTTACCAAGCATGATATCCTTCTCCAGGGAACGGTCCCTTCTGACAACATGACCAAAGCAGGTGAGACAAATTCTGGCCATTCTCGCTTCCAAGGAGCATTCTGGCTGCACCTCCTCCAGGACAGATCTGTTAGTTCTTTTAGTAGTCCACGGTACTTTCAGTATTCTTTGCCATCACCACAACTCAAAAGCATCAATTCTTCTTTGGTCTTCCTTATTCATTGTCCAGCTCTCACATGCATACGAGGTGATTCAAGATACCATAGCTGTGTCAGGCACACCTTAGTCCTCAAGGAAACATTTTTGCTCTTCAGCACTTGCAAGAGGTCCTTTGCAGCGTATTTGCCCAGTGCTGTACATCGTCTGATATCCTGATTGCTGCTTCCATTGGCATTGATTATAGAACCAAGCAATGTGAAGTCTTTGACAATTTCAATCTTTTCTCCATTTATTGTGATGCTGCTTATAGGTCCAGTTGTGAGGATTTTTGTTTTCTTTATATTGAGATGTAATCCATACTGCAGACTGTATTCTTCAATCTTCATCAGTAAGTACTTCAGGTCATCCTCACTTTCAGCAAGCAAAGTTGTGTCATTAGTGTATTGCAGGTTGTTTATAATTCTTCCTCCAATTCTGATTCAGAAGAGAATGTGGAATGAGGGATATCATTGCTGATGTCAGATGGATCTTGGCTGAAAGCGCAGAATACCAGAAAGATGTTTTACCTGTGTTTCATTGACTATGCAAAGGCATTTGACTATGTGAATCATAACAAATTATGGATAACATTGTAAAGAATGGCAATTCCAGAACATTTAATTGTGCTCATGAGGATCCTGGATATAGGCCATAAGGCAGATGTTCAAACAGAACAAAGGGATACTGCATGATTTAAAATCAGGAAATGTGTGTGTTGAGATTGTATCTTTTCAACATACTTATTCAATCTGTATGCGAGCAAATAATCAGAGAAACTGTATTTTATGAAGATGAACATGACATCAGGATTGAAGGACGACTCATCAACCACCTGCAGTATGATATGCAGATGACACAACCTTGCCTGCTGAAAGTGAAGGTGACTTGAAGCACTTGCTGATGAAGAGCAAAGACTACAGCCTTCAGTATGGATTGCACTTGAACCTAAAGAAAATGAAGATCTCACAACCAGAGCAATAAGTAACATCATGATAAACGGAGAAAAGATTGAAGTTGTTAAGGATTTCATTTTACTTGGATCCACAATCAACACCCACGGAAGCAGCAGTCAAGAAATCAAACAATGGAATGCATGGGGCAAATGTGCTGCAAAAGACCTCTTTAAAGTGTTAAGAGAAAAGATGGCACTTTGAAGAGTAAGGTGCACCTGTCTCAAGCCATGGTATTTTCAATCACCTCACATGCATGCAAAATCTGGACAGTGAATGAGGAAGACCACAGAAGAATTGAAGTATACCCAAAATGTTCCTTAGAAGTGAGAATGGCAAGACTTTACCTCTAGTACTTTATTCAGGTTGTCAGGTGGGACAAGTTCCTGGAGAAGGACATCATGCTGATAAAGTAGAGTGTCAGTGAAAAAGAGGAAGCCCCTCAGCAAGGTGGATTGACATGGTAGCTGCAACAGTGAGCTCCAGCATAGCAAAGGTTGTAAGGGTGGTGCAAGACCCATCAGTGTTTCGTCTTTTTGTACATAATGTCGGTATGAGTTGGAACTGTGTTGACAGGACCTGACACCACTAGAGAAGTGGATAAATACAATGATAATATTTTGAAGCAATGAAAAGATAGCTGTATATATATGTGTGTGTGTGTGTGTGTGTGTGTGTGTGTGTGTGTGTGTGTATATATACATATATGGTTGAAAAGAACATGTATACTATGTGAGATGATTATAGTTGTGTCTCAGGGTGGCTAGACCATGATTCTCAGCAGTTTGGAAGATATTATGTAATCATGTTTCATTTTGTGATCTGATATGAGGAGCCAATCAGTTGGAAGAAAAGTTTCCTTGGAAGTGTGGCTTGCATCAAATATATATGGATGTTCTGGCAAAGCTCATACTCTTTCCCCGTCTTGCATTCATTTCATCATCCTCTGACCTCTGGTTCTTGGGACATGAGAAGTTTTCAGCCTGCTGCCTGACATTCAGATTTTGGGTTCATCAGCCCCTGCATCCACATGAGTTAGTAGAAGCTTCCAGCCTGACTCCTAACCCATGGATTTGTGACTTGCCAACCTCCACAATTGTGGGATTTCACAATTGAGCTATTTCCATTGAATTTATCTATCTATGTGCTTCATTGGTTTCGCTCTTCTAGAGAACCCAGCCATTCATTTAAGTTGGTATATGTTGTAGTTGTGTGCCATTGAGTCTACTCTGACTCATAGCCACCCTATAAGGGAGAGCAGAACTGCCCTCAGAGTCTTGCACCAGCACTCCTTAAATTGATATATACATAGAAATAAATCTGGAAAGCTATGCAAGAAATTGTCACAATGGTTACTCCAGGAAGGAGTGGAATTGAGAAGGGAAGAAGGAAACTTTCATTTTTCTACCTGATATATTTCCTTTTTTTTTTTTTTAAATTAGAATCATGAATATCTTTTATAAAAGCAACTTTAAAAAAATGTTGCTTTCCTTTTAACCTGAAAACTTTCAATCCCTTAATCAGCATCTCCTCCCAACATCACTACTCCCACCATTTCATCTCTTTCCCGGGCTTTAGAATAAAATAACCTTTAACTCTTTTTCTCTCCTTCATTATTTATCCATTGAGGAGCTCTGGTCCTTCAGCTCTGGTGTTATAGCTTGGCTGCCAACCAAAAGGATGGTGGTTCAAATTCACCCAACAGCTCTGTAGGGAAAAAGCCCTGTCATTCTGCTTCCACAAAGATTACAGCCTAGAAAACCCTATGGGGTAGTTTTATTCTGCCACATGGGGTCACTGCAAGTTGGAGTTGACTTAATGGCACACGACAACATTTATCCATTGAGTCCTGATCCTACTGATTTTTTTTTTCCACAATGACCAGCCCAAACTACTTAGAAAGATACACCTAAATAGTCCTCAGACTTAAGCTATTCACCACACCTGTTTATGTAGACACCTTTCCCTACACTACTGTATTTACTGTGTTACATAATTTTTCAGATCATCTGATCTCCCTCTTTCCCCCTCGTCTCATGCAGGTTCAAAAATCCCCACGTGTTCCTTATACTTTTCATGTATATCCAAGGTTGTATCCAGGGACTTCCATAATCTGTGTCTACCCTACTAATTCACATCATCGCCACTATCCACTTTGCACACTAGCCAGGCTACCCTTTGATTTATTCATTCAATAAACAGACACTTATCTCTCTTCATAATTATCAAGTCAGCATCTACTTCTGCTTTTCCATTCTTCCCTTTGGAGTACCTTTCATGTGTCTCTCTTCTCTGATCCAAGACTTAACCGGGCAAACGGTTAAGGTACTTAGCTACTAACTGGAAGGTTGGAGGTTCGAGTCTACCTCGAGGCACCTCAGAAGAAAGGCCTGGCTATCTACTTCTGAAAATGAGCCAATGAAAACTCTGCAGAGCACAGTTCTACTCTGACACATTTGGGGTTGCCATGAGTTGGAATCAATTTGTTTTTTTGATTAAGGAACTCCCATGAGGATGTGCTGATTGGTACATCTATCTCACACTGATATCTCCTATTGAGGTTATCGCTAGTATTACTGAGCAGGAGCAGCTCACAAGTTGTAGAGATACAGGAGTCAGCAGTAAGGTGGTCATTACAGTCTATGGATTGCTTAATTCTGATGCCATAGCTTCTTTGAAATTCTACCTTTTTATTTGAAAACCATCTCATTTTACAAAACCCAAAACTCCAAACTCACTGCAATTGAGTCGATGGCAACTCACAGCAACCCTTATTAGGCCTCCAACGCTGTAAATCTTTATGGAAGCAGACTTACTCATCTTTCTTCCATGGAGCAGCTAGTGGGTTCAAACTACTGAACTTTTGGTTAGAGAAAAGTTACAAGGAACATCTAAATACCCTTTACCCAGAGTTACTTATCGTCAACATTTTACGTTATTTGCTTTGTCACTTTTGTTTCCTCTTATATATTTATATATATTATATATAAGACCTTTTCTGAACCATAGATATGGTATTTAAATACTTCAGTGTATATTTTCTAAGAATGGGGACGTAACCACAATTCAGTTACCAATTTCAGTGACTTTGACATTGATACAATACTTTTTCTAGTCAATCTGCCATGCTTTCCAATTAACCCAACAATGTCCTTTATATATATGTCCTTTGTAGCATGTTTTCCCCTCTAGTAAGGATCCAGTCTAGGACCTCATATTGCATGTATTTGTTATGGCTCTTTAGCTGGAATATTTTCACAGCCTTGGCCTTGGTCTTTCTTGACACTGACAGCTTTGGGGGGGGAAAAAAAAAAACAGTGTCCCTTCCATTTTTAAAATAGGACATTTCTCATTTGGGGTTTACCTGATGTTTCCTCATGATTAGATTCAGGCTGTACATTCTGTTCTGCAGTACTACATAGGTGATGCTGTACCCTGTGGGTAATCATATCTGGAGGCAAAACAATGGCCTTCTGTCCCTCATTCGTGATGTTAATTTTGATTACCTGGTCAAAGTGTTCTCCAATTTCTCCAGTACCTAATTACTGATTTTCCTTCCTTGTAATTTAATATGTAGTCTACAAGAAGATAATTTAAGACCATCTGTCTTAGTTACCTAGTTCTGCTATAATAGAAATACCACAAGTGGGTGGCATCCACTCACTCACTCACTGCCATCAAGTAGGATCCAACTCATAGAGACTCCTCCTTGGGTTTCTGAAGCAGTATCTCTATGGAAGTAGATTGCCCAACCTTCCTTCTGAACAGTGCCTAGTGGATTTGAGCCTCCAGCCTTCTGGTTAGCAGTCAGATGCCTTAGGCACTACGTCACCAGAGCTCTGAAATTTATTCTTACAGTTTTAGAGGCTACAAGTCCAAATTCAGAATGCCAGCTCTCAGGGAAGGCTTTCTCTCTCTGCTGGCTCTTAACTCTTCAGCTTCTGAATCCTGGTTCCTTAGAGATCTCCATGTGTCTTGGCATCAGTCTTCCCTGGGTCTGGGAGGGTTTCAGTGCAGGGATCCCAGGTCCAAAGGATGCATTCCAGTCCTGGTTCTTCTTTCTTAGTATATAGTCCCTCTCCTCTCTGCTCACTTTTCTCGCCTTTTATCTCATGTAGTATTAAGAGGTATGACTTGAGCAAGGGTGGTGACTTAAGTAAGGGTGGGACTTGAGTCAGGAGCTCTGGTAGCATAGTGCCTAAGGCACTTGACTGCTAACCAGAAGGCTGGTGGTTCAAACCCACCAGCCACTCCTCGGAAAGAAGGTTGGACAATCTACTTCCATAGTGATACTGCCTCAGAAACCCAAGGAGGGGTTGCTATGAGTCAAGGCCTACTCCACAGCACATAACAACAACAGGACTTGAGTCACTCTCTTGTAAGGCTGTAATTCAAGATACACTCCACCTTAATACTGCCTCATTAGCATATAGTGGTTAAGATCTCAGCACATAAAACAGAAGATAATTACATCAGATCACAAAGTGGAGGACAATCACACAACACTGAGACTCAGCCCAGCCAAGCTGACACATATTTTGGGTGGGATATAATTCAATCCATGACTCCATTCAAATATCATGTGTCTCATCAAAAATACCCCATGTTTAACATCCATTGATGATTCTTGCTTTATCCAAATATTTGCTATAATGGTTGCAAAATGATGATTTTCTTGTTACAGCACTCACTCAACATTTACCAGTTGGCATTCAACATCCTACTGTAAGCAAGGATACTTCCTTTTTTTTTGTATTTATTTACTTACTAATCAGTATGGATTTATGAATGCTTGGGTTTTTTTTTTTTCCTGTTTTTTAATTATAACCTTATATCAACATAATACAATATAAAGGAAACTACTGTGATGAACATTTGTGACAAAGATTCTCATCCTCCATTAAATACGAACTGCAATTCCTAAATTTTTTTATAATAGAAATATTCTATATTAATCAATCACTTATCTGGAAAAGATTTACCTGGGTAAACTCAATTATGCAAAATATAGAGGAAAATATGAAACAGGCAGAAAGGCCTTTACACTAAGTAGATAAATGACCAAAAATACCAGAGTTGTCTCTACATGTTGTTGTTGTTGTTATGTGCCATCGAGTCAGCCCCAACTCATAGCAACCCCTCCTTGGGTTTCCGAGGCAATATCACTATGGAAGTAGATTGCCCAACCTTCCTTCCGAGGAGTGGCTGGTGGGTTTGAACCTGGTTAACAGTCAAGTGCCTTAGGCACTATGCTACCAGAGCTCCCTGCCTCTACATATTCAGAGGTTATTACTCCAGTGAGAGAGAGAGCATGCACTTTGGTGGTGCCACAGTTAAGTGCTTGGCTGCTAATCAAGAAGTTGGCAGTTCAAAAACACCCAGTGGCTCCGTGGGAGAAAGACCCGGTTGGTGATCTGCTCCCATAAAGATTACAGCTTAGAACACCCTTTGGGGGCAGATCTAGTCTGTCACAATTTTGATCTCTATGAGTCGAAATTGACTAGATGGCACTAATAACAACACATTTATACCCTCACACACATATACTAGGTCACAGCCTTGAAAACCCTATGGAGCAGTTCTACTCTGCATACATGGGGTTGTCATAAGTTGGAATCAGCTTGACAACAGCTAACAACATACATATTTAAATATATTGGTTATTTGGTTTCCTAGGATACTCGAACATGCTAAGGCAATTCAAAAGGACATGTGTGTGAGTTTATGTATGCAGAGTAGTGCTATAGCAGCAGGTGCAATAAGATGGGACAACAGAAAGATCAGTAATAAGTACTATCGAGTTCTATTAGACTCAAAGGAAGGTAGGAACACAGTCCACTGCCATGGAGACAATTCTGACTCATAGCGACCCCCGTTGGGTTTCCAAGGTGGTAAATCTTTACAGAAATCTTTCCGCAGAGCTGCTGGTGGGTTTGAACTGCCAACCTTCTAGTTAGTAGTCAAATGCCTTGGGCACTCTGCCACCAGAGCACCTTAGGAACATAGTTGAACATGATTATTATGGAGTGAAATGTACTAAGTACTTCCAGAGTTCCTAGAGATCTTAGAGCTTTTTGGTACTAGAGCTTTTGGGTTTTATTATGATACCTCTGGGTTGTTAAGAATAGGTTACAACACAATGCAATGCAATGCACTGCTGTTGAGTGGGATCTCACTCATAGCAACCCCTCCTTGGGTTTCCAAGGTAGTATCATTATGGAAGTAGATTGCCCAACTTTCATTCCGAGGAGTGACTGATGGGTTTGAACAGCCAGCCTTCTCGTAGCAGTTGAATGCCTTAGGCACTACGCCACCACCAGAGCTCCTAAGAATAGGTTTATATACTGTGTTTTACTAGTTTAGAGTAGAGAAACTGGTGACAGTCTTAGGAAAAAAAGGAGTGGTTTAAATAAAACTGTTTTTAGTGCTTCAGTTTAAAAGCTCGGTTATCTAGAACATCTAATTATATCAACCTCTCACTATTCCCTTTCCTAATGCAGACAGATAAATGAGGCATTACTGAAACTGTTTATAAAATTAATATTGAAATTATTAGTTCATGAATTTATTTGTACACTAGTTAGCCTCCCTAAAGGAAACATTAAATATCGTTAAGTAAATAAATCCCTGCTGATCCATACCCTATATAGAGTTGCTTGTGTGAGAAGCAGCTCAGTTGCAAACTAACGCTTATAGTTGAATGCACTGTTGGTTTTGTCTTTGATAATTTAATAACTGGGCTGTCTTTCTTGATTGGCAATCATGTGGGACTTTCCTTGTACTTGTCAGTTTTCTGGAGGATATCTACCTATCTTTTTAAAGTCTTCCCAAGTGGCACAAATGGTTCAGTGCTTGGCTGTTGAGAAGTTGGTGGTTTACACCCAGCAGCCTTCCTGTGGGAGAAAGACATAACAATCTGCTCCTGTGAAGATTTCAGCCTGAGAAACCCTATGGGGCTGTTCTACTCTGTCTCATAAGGTCACTATGAGTAGGAATTGACTCAACAGTACCCCACAACAAAATAAGATCATTGGGTGGTGCAATATGTTTGTACCCACCAGCCACTCCTCAGAAGGAAGGTTGGGCAATCTACTTCCATAGTGATACTGCCTCAGAAACTTAAGGAAGGGTCGCTATGAGTCGGGTTTGACTCCACGGCACATAACAACAACAACAACTAATCTAAAGGTTGGCAGTTTGCACCCACCCAGCAGAACCTTGGAAGAAGGCCCTGATGATATGCTTCTGTGAAGATTACAGCCAAGAAAACTCCATGGAGCAATTGTACTCTATAACTATGGGGTTATCGTGAGTCAAAATCAACTCGACGGCAATTTTTTTTTTTAATTTTATTTTAATTTGGCCTATAATTTAAATGGGGGGTCTGGTGTCATAGTACCTAAGGCATTTGACTGCTAACCAGAAGGTTGGTTGTTCAAACGCACCAGCCACTTCTCAGAAGGAAGACTGGGCAATCTACTTCTGCAGAGATACGGCTCAGAAACCCAAGGAGGGGTCGCTTTGAGTCAAAATCAACTCAACGGCAGTGTGGTTTTCTTTTCTTCTTTTTTGAACAATTTAAATGTGGTTCCCACTGGTGGCACAGTGGTTAAAGCATCTGGCTGCTAACCAAAAGGTCAGTGGTTCAAACCCACCAACCACTCTGCTAAAGAAAGATGAGGCAGTCTGCTTCCGTAGATTTACAGCTTTGGAAATCATAGGAGGCAGTTCATTCTGTCCTGTAGGGTCACTGAGTTGGACCACTTGGAGGCATTGGGTTTGATTGTTTTTTATAATTTAAATCAGAACACTGAAAACACAGCCAATGGATTTCTTCAAAATGTACAGTCACTATATAGATTTGAAGGAAAAAAAAAGGGATTAAAGGTTAAAGAAATAACAGAGGCATATATAAATTCTGTTGATTGTAACAGCATTAGATGTTTTGAAATAATGTACTTTCTTACCATGGCAGTTTGATTTTGTTTTGACAGCTGTAATGAGTTTGTTTTTTATAGTGGTGGTCTCTTGTCTCTGAAACTGCTTGTTCTATATCTAAATGAGTTCCTTGGCTTACCCTTTTGAAAATAATTTTGATGCACAGTAATAAAACTATTACATAATGGTGATTCCTCTGAAATGACCTTTAAGCATATTGAATTTTTATTGATTTTTATTTTATATAATGGCATTTGTCTTTTATACAGTAGCACTTTTTGTTATACTAAGATTTTGCATATTTCTTGCCTTCTGGCAAAAGCAACCTGGAATACATAAAGCAATTTATAGAATTTAACTCTGATAAAAGATGCTCTGATAAAAGAGTATTTTGTAGTTGGTCTTTATCTGACTCATCATTGACGGGATAGCAGTGGCTTTTTTGGTCGTCTTTAAGTGCAAAAAGTCAATGTTTTCATTTGTATATCAATGAATGGGAATGGATACCTACATTCTGAAATAATTCCCAAACTCTGGCAAAATAATAATAACAATAACTGAGAATAAACTATTTTTCTGTATTTTTTAAACACAAATTCTTAATCTTACCAAGTTCAGAGATTTGAACTTAACTATATAAAGAATGCACATGTATGTTTCTGGGGGCTCTGGTAGCATAGTGCCTAAGGCACTTGACTACTAACTAGAAGGCTGGTGGTTCAAACCCACCAGCCACTCCCCGGAAAGAGGGGTTGCTATGAGTTGGGGCCAACTAGAGGGCGCACAACAACATACAAAGAAAGTATTATTTTACAGGTTATCAATATGAGAAAGAGATTTTGGATAATTATTCCAAACTCAAGATATTCAGTAGGCATAGAATTTATTATATTCCTGGCCCAGCTACATGAGTCACATGGCTTTTTCTCTTTAAAGTCCAAATGAAAACTTCACTGGTCTTATAGTAAACTGTGAAAATTATTGGCAGATGTAGGAACACAGGCTCATTTGTTTTTATGAAACCCTAATTCAATTAAAAATAATTGCAAAATATCTATACAAAACAGAATTCCTTGTTGGTTCTCAGTTTTCCTATTTCTTAAAAGCAGTTGTATATAATAATTAAATACTGTATATATTTATTGTTGTATGTATTATTGTTGGCAAACAGCCAAACCACCTTTTCCTTAATCTTTTACTAACATTTACAAAAGACTAAACATTTACCCAACTCTATAACTAGAAGGGGTTTTCCTCCAAGTGCCAATTCAGAGTGCCTGTTGTTTCTTTGGGACTCCATGCAATTAACATCTATGAGAAAACTTTCTGTGTACATAATACATACCCCACTCCTTTTTAAATTTTTAACCAATAGTCTGTTTTCCTTTTTTGTGTCTTATTCTCATTTGAAGGAGTTATGGTGGTATAGCAGTTAAAGCATTTGGCAGCTAACCAAAAGGTTGGTGGTTCAAACCCACCAGCTGCTCCTTGGGAGAAAGTTGAGGCATAAATATTTGGAAACCCTATGGGGCAGTTCTACTCTGTCCTAAAGGGTCTCTATGAGTTTGAACTTCCATCCTGCTGGTTAGCAGTCAAGTGCCTTAGGCACTACGCTACCAGAGTTCCTCATATGAGAATAATCTCCCCCGAAAAACAATCTGATTGCTATTAAGTCAATTCCAACTCATGTTGTTATGTGTTGTCCAGTCGGCCCCTACTCATAGCGACTCCTCCTTGGGTTTCATAGGCGGTATGACTACAGAAGTAGATTGCCTAATCCTTCCGAGGAAGGCTGGCGGTTCAAACCCACCAGCCACTTCTCGGAAGGAAGGTTGGGCAATCTACTTCATTGGAGATACCATGTCTGTAACCCAAGGAGGGGAGTTGGATCTGACTCGATGGCAGTGAGTTACTTCTCCCAACAATATCTTCATTATTCTTTTCAAAACTTTCTTTGAATGTAAAATGGAATAAAAATGAAAAACCATGAATTTTGTTGCCTCTCCTTGTTTTATTTCTCCTTTTAGGTAGGAATTTAAAAAGGAGAGAAGGACATCGAAGGACATTCTACCTTCCCCAATTAGAAAAATGGCTATGACCACAAGGCAAAAGTGGAAATAATTAGCATTTTCAATGCACAGTTATCAATCACTTCTGTTTAGTGATCATCAGTAGGAAGAAAAAAACTAATGAGACCAATTTTGGTCCTTTCATGTTTTATACCCAAATGCTGGTATACAGTATTCTTCTCACATTTGACTGCATATTGTCTAGAGAAAGAGTTTCAGATCATCAAATAATCATCCATTTGCAAATGATCTAATGACAGCATATACAAAAGTGGTCCATTAAAAACATTCCATTTGTAGTTTTATCATATGGTGCTTATTTTTAAGTAGGCCACCCCACAGTGTACCTGCCAAAACAACACCCTTCCACTGTCTGTACCAAATCAATTTTTCATTAACAGGAAATATTTAATAAATGTTTCAGAATTTTGTTCACACAATGACGTGCAAATACTGCTCACCTGGAACTCATCAATCTGAGACCCAAGGGATGCCAAATTTCTGTCATTTGTTCATTAAGCCAAAGGCCATACTTTGCATAATAGCTACAGGCCTGCTTCTAACACTTTCCAAGTCTTAATTTGTGAGAGTATTGATCACCATAATTTACGGTTGTGTGGCTCTTCACATTTTGAGAATTCCCTCAGTTGTCTGCAACGACTTCTAAAAACACAGCTGGCGCTGGTTGGATATTTGATCTTGGAGCCAAGTGTTTCTAGACTTTGTTCTCTGGGCCTTAAAGGTGAGGTGGCAAGAGCTGAAGGCGACGCCACTGTGCATTTCACGGTGGGGAGCCCGGTGTCGGGAGTGAGGCCCCCCACCTGTCCTCCAGCCCCTCCCTGTCTCCTCTTTTGGCCGGTGGGGGCCGCTCCCCGCCACCAGCGCTTAACCAAGGAGCTGTGTCTGGCGGCGCGCGCCGCCGGACACCGCTCCCCGGCGGCAGTTACGCTCCGTGTGTTAGAAAAACCGCGAGCGCGGAGCGCGCGGGGAACCCGCCGCCGACTGCCGCGCTCGATTCCCGCGCGAGCGCGCTCGGTTGGTGCGCGAACGCGCACCCGCCCCGCCTGCTTGGCGCGCGTCCCCGCCAGGTCCGCTCTCCTCCCCCACCCCCGGCGTGGACGGGGTGGATCTAGCTCACTCCCCTCCCCCGAGCGGCGGCGGCTGCGGCGGCGGCGGCGTCCCGCGCTGAATGAGACGCTGACTGCTCTGGTCGGTGAGTGCTACCCTTGGCAGCGGCGTGGGCAAAGCGGCGGAGCGTGGGGCTGGCGTCGTCTTTCCATCCTCTGAGCCGGTGGACGCGGCTGCACAGGTCGGTACTCCAGCGCTGGCCTGGTGCGGCGCCTCGGTGGGCGGTGCGGGGGAGGGAAGATGGGTGCGCTGCGCCCCCCAGGCGGCGAAGAGCCGCAGCGGCGGCGCGGGGAATGGCGGCGGTTCCTGCGCTGCGGTTTGTTGATCTCGCGGCCGCGGGCTCCGGGAATGCTCGCACTCCGCGTGGGGATAGGGGGCTGCGGAGCTCTGGCTGAGTGAGGAGGGATCTGGGGGCCGCTCCTCCTTCGGCAGCTCGACCTCGGAGTCGAGAGGAAGCCATGGGGGTCCCTGTTCGAGGGCTCCGTCCCTAGGCTAGGGGTGCAGCGACCCTCGAGTCCTCTTCTCCTCGCTCTCACTCCTGGGAAGCTACCGGGCGCCACCCGCGCTGCCCTGACGTCCGGCGGCGCCTCAGCCTCCTTCAGGTGAGCCTGAGACGGGTCTGCCGAGCCAGGACCCAGTGAGCCGAGCCACACCCCCTCCCATGGCCCTAGCGGCGGCTCCCCTGAAGCCTCACAGCCGAGTCGGCAGCCTGCAGATCCGCGGACTCGCGGTCACCGTGACCTGTTGCGGAGCAGCCCGCAGCCTAAGTCGCAAGCCAGCCTCGGACCCGAGAGGCTGCGTCCTGCGCTGGCTGCGGCCCGGGTACCGAGCGGCAGGCGCTGCCTGAGGTCGGGTTTCTTTTACAGCTAGCTAGGAGACCGGTGCTTTTGGAAAAAAAAAAAAAAAAGAGAGAGAGAGAGATTCCCAAGGTATCTAATCAAACACTTGCAAAGCCGGGATGTCTGTCTGCACATAACCAGAATTCCATTGCAGTATCGGATTAGTTAGACTCATAAACACCATGCTTTGGAGGTGGTTTGAGAAAAATGCGAGCCAGGGGTGAGGAGCTAATAATATCTGGAAAATAGCCGTAACCCAGTGCAGAGCTAAATTATCCCCCACCTACCCCCCTCTAAGCTCTTTTTCCTGTCGCTGTGTGTTGTGTAGACGCAAGCCAGTTTCAGTGTACGTGGGCGTGTTTGGGAAGAAGCTGCGAGCTGATAGGAGGTACCTTAGTACAAATGTTAATTTGTTTGAGCTGGGAGGGGTGAGGGAGAAGGAAGAAAGGGCACTGATGTTAGCTATGGAGGAAGGGCACTTGAAACATTACATTTCTGTTTAAGAAAGCACAGAAAATATATATCTAATGTCCAGTGTTTAAGACTATGAAATGGGAACACACAGGTAGGCATTAATTGGGTTTTATCTTTTATGTACCATGGGTTTCTTTTTTTGTTTTCCCCAAAGCTATAGTTACTGTAGGGAGCCTTGTTTTCGTACCTGTGTGTGTGAATTGACTTGGGTCTTTTTCTACATTCACCATCAAATCGACTCTTGTTCAAGTCTCTGTGAAGATGACCATCAGAATTTGGGAAACTTTTCAATCTGTGCATGTGTGTATTGCAGTCACACAGATCACAGCTTCCTTTGAAGCCTGTTCCACCAAGATAATTATACAAGAGCTGTAGAATTATGAATGTTATGGTTAATACTGAATATCTTACTGTAAACTTTGGAATTATGAAGGGGCTTATATTCGAACAGTATTAAGTCAATGAAAATAACCTCTCACTTAAGCTTTGTAGACATGAAGTTTATAAACTAGCTTCAAAGATTTGGAAAAAAACTTATTAGCTAAATCTAAAGATCAAATGCAAGGAGGATATATGCTGTTTTGATTAAATATCAGTGTAATTTTATTTTAAACTTAGTTCATTTTCTCTTTTTAAAATCCAATGCAATAATTTTGAAATGGTAAGATAGGCCTTTTTCATTATATTTCACCTTTCATTGAATTAAACAGTTTGACTTCTCAAAGTACTTTGAGTGGGACTCTAGAGAGTTATTTTTTAATAACTTTGCCTAAATTATTCTTCATAACAGCAGAACTTTAAAGATAGTGCTTGCGTTTTCACTTTTGCAACATGTGCAGTTGTTAATTTCAGAAGGAACACATCAACATTTCCTGAAAGAAGGAAAATATACTTAAAAACTAGCTTTATGAGATGCTCTATTATACTCATATATATGAGTAATGTATTTGTAGGAGCTCGGGTGGCGTAGTGCCTGTGGCACTTGACTGCTTACCAGAAGGCTGGCGGTTCAAATCCACCAGCCACTCCTCAGAAGGAAGGTTGGGCAATCTACTTCCCTAGTGATACTACTGCCTCAGAAACTCAAGGAGGGGTGGCTATGAGTGGATCGACCGCACAACGATGAATTTGTGTGTTTAGATTCTTAGTACATGACTATTTGAGCTTAACATGTCATTACAGTTAAGGCAGTAGTTGTGTGTAGTGAATGATGGATAGGTGATTTTGTTATCTTGCAACTTAAATACTTCATCTTTTCTCCAGAGGTGCAATTCATTCATTCCTTTGTTCGTTCATTCTACACATACTTCCTGAGTACCTACTTAGTGTTAGTTAGCCACCTAGATGTTGGGGGTAAAACAAAGAAAAAGATGGGTCTTCTGCCCTGATGGACCTTAAAGGATAAGTAGCCAAATAACCTACTACTTTGCTATCAGATCACAGTATTTGCTTAATGTTAGTTTAAAAGTTTAAGAAGTAGAAGCTCGTATGACTTTTTTGGTTAAAGATAATTATTTGTGCTTTTCTTTCTAAGACTAGAGGATATTTTACTGAGAGAACAAAAGCATGAAGACAGTTGTTTTGAAAATATCCTTATGTAGATACATTGGGTATCTGGTTCCCAAGTATACCAAAAATAAACATTCTAACCTAAGTCAGATGAGGCATAGTTTACATGTGGTTGGCTAAACATTGTTATTCTTTTGGTTTATATAGTTAAATGTTTGCTAAATATATCTTCTCTTGGCACTTAATTTTTATGAATTTACATTTTATAAACAAATAGTTTTTTTTCCTTGTTTGTGTGAACCAATGCTCCATTGTTCTTTGTTGTTGTTGTTGTTGTTTTTGCCATCGAGTCGGCCCCCACTCATAGCTACCCCTCCTTGGGTTTCCGAGGCAGTATCACTACAGAAGTAGGATTGCCCAACCTTCCTTCCGAGGAGTGGCGAGGAGTGGCTGGTGGGTTTGAACTGCCAGCCTTCTGGTGAGCAGTCAAATGCCTTAGGCACTATGCTACCAGAGCTCCTCATTGTTCTTTCGTACACTGTTATTATATATGTACATATATAATATATTTGATAAAGAGCAATTATTGTTGTTAACATCAGAAAAGTTCAACTAAACATGATAGTTTTCTTTCTCGATTAAAATATGATAAACATTGGTATGGTTCTTTGCAGATTCAAAGCTCTTTTTATATATTAAACCAAACTCACTGGTGTCAAGTAGGATCCGACTCATAGCGACCCCCCTCCTTGGGTTTCTGAGGCAGTATCACTATGGAAGTAGATTGCCCAATCTTCCTTCCAAGGAGTGGCTGGTGGATTTGAACTGCCAGCCTTCTGGTTAGCGGTCAAATGCCTTAGGCACTATGCCACCACTAGTACTTAAATGTTTTATTAGTTATCATTGACAGGATTGTCAGTAATTAACATTGATCGTATGTATGTAGGCATTATTATCTCCATTTTAGATGGAGAAACAGGTTGAAGATGTTAAGCATGCTGTCAATAAGCTAGCACTGAACCCAAACCCAAGTCATGGCTCTTACTACAGTATGGTCATTGCTCCACCTTAGGAGTGCAGAGGTTGGTTGGGTGAGCTTTCACATCTGGTATTATAGTTAAGCATTATAGTTGGAACTACTGCTCTGCTTTTCTAGAATTTCTAAATAACTTTTAAACATTAAACCAAACTATTAATTGAAATTTCACTAATTTCCTTTTTTTGAGATAAAAGTTTAAATCTATTATTTTTCTAATACTGCTTTTTTGTTGTACAAAACGTACACAGCTTGAGTTTATTTTTAATAGTATCGAGTGTTTCAAGAATAAGAGATATTAATCCCCATCTTATGTTTTGAATATGTGGTTCTTACTGTGTAGTTGAGAGCTCTGGTGGCGTAGTGCCTAAGACACTTGATTGCTAACTAGAACTTTGGCAGTTCAAACCCACCAGCCACTCCTTGGAAGGAAGATTGGGCAATCTACTTCGGTAGTGATACTGCCCCAGAAACCCAATGAGAGGTCGCTATGAGTCGGAGACGACTGGACGGCACATAACAACAACAACAACAACAACTGTGTAGTCACTGTGTTTAGAATAAAATCATTTCAGTCTGAATCTGTATACTTTTTGTTACTCAGTTGTCAATGAAAAGATAATTAAAATAGCTTGGACCTCTATTTCAGCGTGAGTGAGGTTCCTTGTGAAGGAACCCTATAAATTGTTTCTTTAGTTGTGTCTTAGTGTCATTGCTTCCTCTTAAGTGAGTGAATAAAAAGTAGATGTGGTAAATTTTGGAACTTAGAATCACCCAAAAATCTTTTTGGCTTGAGCCTTTGATTTAAGAAAACTTTTATCTACATCATAGGAATATAACCCTGGTATATAAAAAGTTTAACAATTATCTATTCTATGAAAAGAAGTTTTGAATATAAATTACCCAGTCTCTTTAATAAGTAATGGGTAGTTAAACCAAAATCCAAACTGACTGCCGGTGAGTCGGATCTGACTCATAGCGACCCCTCCTTGGGTTTCCAAGGTCATATCAGTACGGAAGTAGATTGCCCAGCCTCCTTCCGAGGAGTGGCTGGTGGGTTTGAACCACCAGCCTTCTGATTAGCAGTCACATGCCTTAGGCACTACACCACCAGAGCTCCTAATGGGTAGTTAGGGGTGTAAAAAACCAAACCCAACCCATTTCCATTGAGTCAATTCTGACTTACACAGTGATACCCATTGGGTTTCCAAGGCTGTAAATCTTTACGGAAGTAGTTTGCCTCATCTTCCTTCCACAGAGCCGCTGGTGGGTTTGAACCACCAACCTTTTGGTCATCAGCCAAATGGCTTGCCCACTCTATCACCACACTCCTTCATTTAGGGGAAGAGGAAGGTTATAAACACCAGCATTAATATTACTTAGGTTGAGGATGGTTGGCAGTTTATGCCACTGGAGAAGACTTTACTGGCTCTGAAATGATACATTGCTCTGTAAAACTCACTGCCGTGGAGTTGATTCAGACTCATGGTGACCCCCATTGGGTTTCTGAGGCAGTAAATCTTTATAGAAGTAGATTGATCAGTCTTCCTTCTGTGGAGTGTCTAGTGGGTAAAATGATGCTCTCATCTTGTACTAGTTAATACATTCTGTTACTTTACTTAATGACTTTTTTCTCAAAACAAACTTTCCTTCCTAGGCTAATTTTCTTTGTGTAAATAAAGATGCATCTTACTGGTAATAGCCTAAGATGATGGTGAGAACCTTCCTTTGAAAAATTGACTCTCAGTATTTACCAATTTCTTTGTTGTTGTTGTTGTTGTTATGTGCTGCCTCATAGGGACCCCTCCTTGGGTTGCCGAGGCAGTATCACTACAGAAGTAGATTGCCCAACCTTCCTTCTGAGGAGGGGCTGGTGGGTTTGAACCACCAGCCTTCTGGTTAGCAGTTAAGTGCCTTAGGCACTATGCTACCAGAGCTCCTACCAATTTCTTTAGTACTTTTTTTTTTTTTTTTTTAATAATGAAAAATTAATTATTGGAGAGGCCTTTCCTGAAAATGCTACCTAAACAACACCCCTATCACATTCTATATCCTTATTTTGCTTTATTATTTTTTTTTTCCATAATGTTTATCTGATGTTATTTTAAAAAAAAGAAAAAAAGTTGCCTTCTAGTTGATTGCAACTCAGGCAATTCCTGAGACTAGTAACTGTGGGCTATAGGGTTTTCAAAGCCACCCTTTGAAATCTTCTGTCTTTTACTTCATTTTTTCTGTTCACCTTACTTTCTGCTTTTAAGAGCAAATTTCAGTCTCTTAAGACACCCGTTTGGTCTTTTCCGTCTTTTTAATGAATTTTTACTTTTTTTCATGCATGATGTCCTCTCAATTCTTCTGGTTTTCAGTTACTAGCATTCATTGCATCAGATCTATTTTTGATCAGGTGGGATATACTCAAGGTCAGACAGAACAAGGAAATACTGTGTGATTTAAAATCAGAAAAGGTGTGTAGCACAGTTATATCCTTTTTTATCTTACTCAGTTTGTATGCTGAATGAATGATTTGTAAAGCTGAACTTTTTGAAGAAGAACACAGTATTAGGATTAAATGAAGACTCATTAACAAACTGCTATATGCAGATGACACAACCTTCCTTGAAAAAAATGAAGAAAACTTGAAACACTGATGAAAATCAAAGACTACAGTCTTCAGTATAGATTATACCTCAGTATGAAGAAAAGAGCTCTTCACAACTGAAACAATAAGCATCATGATAAACAAAAAATATTGAAGTAGAGTTCATTCTACTTGGATTACAGAGTCCGTGGGAGCAGCAGTCAAGAAATCAAACCATAAATTACATTGGGCATATCTGCAAAAGACCTCTTTAAAATTTTATAAAGCAAAGATGTCACTTTGATGAGTAAGGTATGCCTGTTCCAAGCCAAGGTCTTTTCAGTCACCTCATTCTTATCTATGTGAAAGCTGGTCAGTGAAAAAGGAAGACAGAAGAATTGATATATTTGAACTGTGCTGTTGGTGAATATTGAATATACTGTAGACTACTAGGAGAAAAGACAAATCAGTCTTAGAAAAAGAAATATAACCAAAATGTTTCTTACAAGGGATGATGGTGACACTTTAGCTTACTTTGGAGGCATCATCAGGAAAGACACCTTACTAGAAAAGGATATCATGGAAGTATGAGAAACCCTCAGTAAGATGGATGGACATAGTAGCCACAATAATGGACTCAGACATACCAATGATCGTGAAGATGTTGCAGAATCAGGCAGTCTTTTATTTTATACATGAGGTTGCCACATGTCTGAGCTGACTCAACAGCAGCTAACAGTGATGGGACGCAGACATCAGCTGAGACTATGAAAGAATAGGGGTACGTATTGGATCTGAGAAAGTAGACTGTTGGAAGAAGAATGTGACATCAGGGTTGGAGGAAGACTCATTAATAACCTGCAATATGTAGATGACACAAACTTGCTTGCTGAAAGTGAAGATGACTTGAAGCACTTACTGATGAAGATCAAAGACTACAGCCTTCAGAATGGATTACACCTCAACATAAACAAACAAAAATCCTTACAACTGGACCAATAAGCAACATCATAATAAATGGAGATAAAATTGAAGTTGTCAGGGATTTCATTTTACTTGGATCCATAATCAGCACCATAGAAGCAGCAGTCAAAAAATCAAAATGCGTATTGCATTAGGCAAATCTGCTGCAGAAGATCTCTTTAAAGTGTTAAAGAGCAAAGATAAGACTTTGAAGACTAAGGTAATGCCTGATCCAAGCCATAGTATTTTCAGTCACCTCATATACATGGGAAAGCTGGACAATAAATAAGGAAGACTGAAGAAGAATTGATGCATTTGATTTATGATGCTGGTGAAGAATATTGAATATACCATAGGCTGCCAGAAGAACAAACACATCTGCCTTGGATGAAATTCAGCCAGAATGCTCCTTAGAAGTGAGGATGGCCAGACTTCCCCTCTTGTACTTTGGTCATGTTGTCAGGAGGGACCATTCTCTTGAGAAGGATATCATGCTTGGTAGTGTAGAAGGGGAGCTCTGGTAGCATAGTGGCTAAGACACTTGCCTGCTAACTAGACGGCTGGCGGTTCAAACCCACCAGCCACTCCTTGGAAGGAAGGT
>NW_006921630.1:4283705-4285069 GCF_000298275.1 Orycteropus afer afer
ACTTCCGTAGTGATACTGCCTCGGAAACCCAAGGAGGGGTCACAATGAGTCGGGTTTGACTCGACGGCACATAACAACAACAACAACAACAACAACAAGTGTAGAAGGTCAGTGAAAAAGAGGAAGACCTTCAACAAGATGGGTTGACACCATGGCTAGAACAGTGGACTCAAGCATGGCAACAATTGTGAAGATGGCACAGGACTGAACAGTGTTTCATTCTTTTGTACCTAAGGTTGCTGTAAGTTGGAATTGACTAGATGTCACCTAACAACAGCCAACAGCAACAAGATGCACTGGAGCTTTGAGAAGAGAAGAGAAGAAATGATGAATCATCTATCAGAGAATAGAATAGGATAGAATAGAATAAGGAAATGTTATGTGATTGCCAGGAAGCATGACAAACTCACTTGAGATTGATGATTCTGAATTTCATATTCTGACTTTAATGACAATACCTTTAAAATTTCACCATTAAATATGATGTCTTATTCTAGGTTTTGGATAAGCTTGAAAGGTTAAGAAATACCTTCCAATCTTAGTTTTCTAAAACTTTGAAAAGATAATGTAAGTATTGAATTTTATGGAGTACATTTTCTGTATTAGTTGAGATGATCATAGGTATTTTCTCCTTTGATCTGCTAATAGAATGCATTACATTAATAGATTATCACCTGTTGAACCATCTTTGAATTCCTGGGTAAAAACCTTACTTAGCTGTGATATATTTTTCCCCCACACTACTTAATGTTATTTGCTAGTGCTCGGGTTAGTGTGCCTAACCCAAGCTGTGGCATTTTCAACAGCCTCATATGCATGTGAAAGCTGGACAGTGAATAAGGAAGGCTGAAGAAGAGTTGATGCTTTTGAGTTGTGGTGCTGGCAAAGAATACTCAAAGTACCAGGGACTGCCGGAAGAACTAACAAATCCATCCTGGAAGAAGTACATAGGAATGCTCCTTGAAAGCAAGAATGTCCAGACTTCATCTCACCTGCTTTGGTCAGGTTTCCAGAAGGAACCAGTCCCTACAGAAGGATATCATGCTTCGTAAAGTTGAGGGTCAGTGAAAAAGGGAAAGACCCTCAACGAGATGGATTGGCACAGTGGCTACAACAATGGGTTCAGGTATAGCAAAGATTGTGAGGCTGGTGCAGGATTGGGCATTGTTTTGTTCTGTTGTACGTAGGGTTGCTATGAGTTGGAACCAACTTGATGGCACCTATGATGACAACTGTGGCTTATTTAGAGTTATTTAAATCTGCATTTATCAGTGAAATTTGTGTGTGTATATATATATATATATATATATATACACACACACACACATATATATATATACACATATATATATACACATATAAAT
>NW_006921630.1:4285169-4294401 GCF_000298275.1 Orycteropus afer afer
ATGAGTTGTGAAGCCTTTCCTCTTTTTCTATTTGAAATAGTTTGGTAAGTGCTTATTTGTTCCTTGAAGAAACTATAGATGGAGTAAGAAGGATGAAACAGTAAGGTTCCTAGAAGAAAACAGAAAAATACCTACATGATCTTGCAGTAGACAAAGATCTTTTGAAACAAGACACAAGGAGTATTCATAAGAAAATAAAAAATGGATTGTTGCTCATTAAATAAGAACCTCTGTTCATCAGAGGATGCTGTTGAGTAAAAAGGCAAGTGATACGCACTTGACTGCTAACCAGAAGGCTGGTGGCTCAAACCCACCAGCCACTCCTTGGAAGGATGGTTGGGCAATCTACTTCTATAGTGATACTGCCTCAGAAACCCAAGGAGGGGTCGCTGTGAGTTGGGTCCGACTCTATGGCACTTAACAACAACAACAACACTGGGAAAAGGTTTTTGCAATGGTTATATTTGACAGAGGAGAGAGTTGTATCCATAGTCTAAAGACATTTTCAGATCAATGAAAAAGATGTACAAGCAATTCAGTTTTAGAACAAATGAGCAAAACACTGGAACAGTTATAAACAAAAAATTTGCCCCTATGACCAAGGTAAAGGATACTCAAACATGATTGTCAGAACTATAAATTAAAACTATAGTGTGATACTGCTATACATCTGTCACAATAGTGTTTGTGAAAAATATGAACTTTATAGACTTATATCTCAATATCCCCTGTATCCATATGTGTGTGAGGGTCTTGTAAAGGTGAAAAAATGTGAGGATCTTGTAAAGGTGAAAAAATGTTCTGCACCACATTTACAAGAATGTATGGCAGTTAGAATGCTCATATATTTCTGGTGCATCTCAAAACTGCTACAACCATTTTGGAAAATTCTTTGCTAGCATATGCTAAGGTTATGTGTGTATATGCTTTATGATCCAGCAATTTCACTTCTGGGTGAAATCATTAAGTTTTGTCTGCCAAAAGATGTGTTAATGAGAAGAAAAGGTAAAAGCTTCATGATCTTGCAATTGGCAAAGGATTCTTCAGTGTGACACTAAAAGCACCATCAACAAAAGAAAATATAAATTGAATGTCATCAAAGTTAAAACTTTTCTGCATCAAAGGGTACTATCAAGAAGGTGAAAGGCATCCTAGACAGTGGGATTAAATACTTGCAAATCATATACCTGAAAGAGACTTGTATCCAGAATATATATATATACATACATATACATGTGAAACTCTCACAGCTCAGTAATAAAAAGACATAACCCAATTAAATGAACAAAGATGTGAATAGACTTTTCTTCAAAGATATCAAAGATATACAGATGGCCAATAAGGACATGAAGAGATATTCAGGGTCTTTAAAAAAAAAAAAAAACAACTCACTGGCATCAAGTTGATTCGACTCATAGAGACCCCTCCTTGAGTTTCTGAGATGGCATCTCTATGGAAGTAGATTGCCCAGTCTTCCTTCTGAGGAGTGGCTGGTGGGTTTGAGCTGCCAGCCTTCTGGTTTGCAGTCATACGCCTTAGGCACTACACCACCATCAAATCAAAACGCAATAAGATACCACTGTATACTCACTGGAATGACTAGAATCAAAAAGTCAGACAAGTGTTGGCAAAGATAAGGAGAAGCTGGAACTCATATACACTGCTGGTGGGAATGTGCAGCTTCACAGTCTGGCAGTACCTTAAATGATTAAACATAGGGTTACGATATGTCCCAGCAGTTTCACTCAAAGGATATGCCTAGGAGAAATAAAAATACATACCTGTGCTAAAACTTGCACATAAATGTTTATAATCCACTACTCAGAAGGAAGATTGAGCAGTCTACTTCTGTAGAGATACTGCCGCAGAAACCCAAGGAGGGGTTGCTATGAGTTTTTTAAATGTTTATACCAGTATTACCATGAAAGCTAAAAAGTGGTAATACCCTAAATGTCTGTCAACTAGTATGGTGCTGTGTGTCAACTTGGCTGGGCCTGATTGAGTGGCTGGGCAGCTGATGGTAGTTATTCCCCATGATGAGACTGGCAGTCAACTCCATGGTGGGATTTATCATAAGTAGCTGAGTAGCTGCCTTTGGGATATGGTCTGCTTCCTGTATATAAGAAGCAGTTTTGGGAATGGTCTCTAGCTTATGGCACACTTGAACCCTGCATGTAGTCGAGTCGTTACTCAGTAGCCTGCCATGGTCTGCCAATCTTGGGACTTTCAGTGGACTTCAATCAGTGGCCTGCCATGTAGTTTGGTAATATCAGGACTGTGCCTTTTCACTTGTCAACCTTGGGTTTGTCAGCTTCAGCAGCCAGCAGCTGCCTGCGTGAGGAGATGCCTCTAGCTTCAGTGGGCTGGGAGCAAGCTGCAGAGCTGAAGCCCAAGGTCAAGGGGCTTTTACCATGACCCTAGAGCCTGGCACTTGGAACTTGGATTTCTAGCCTTCAAAACTGTAAGAGAATAAATTCCTGTTTGTTAAAGCTATTACATTTGTGGTATATTCCTTTTAGTGTGGCACTAGGTAACCAGAACAACTAGTGAGTGAAAAAAATGTATGTATGTATGTGTGTGTGTGTGTGTATATATATATATATATACACACACACACACACACACAATAAATTATTTGACCATATAATGGAAAGAACTTCATAGTACCATATGAATGAATTTTATAAACTTTGTGTTAAGTGAAAGAACTCAGTCACAGAAGACCACGTATTATGTGATTTCATTCATATGAAATTTCCAGATAAGAGAAATCGTTGAGAGAGAAAGTAGATTAGTGATTGCCTAGGGTTTTGGCGATAGTGGTGGTTGATGGGGTGATAGCTAGTTTCTTTTTGACATGATGAAAATATTCTGAGATTAACTATGGCAATGGGTGCACATATTTGTGAATGTATTAAAAATAGTTGAATTGTACACATTCAGTGGATGAATTATATGGTATGCACATCGTATCTCAAAACTATTGAAAAAAGATGAGAACAACAACAACAAAAAAGTCAGTGATGTGAGAACATTTCCACCATTTGAATTGAGAAAAGCAAGATGCAGAGGAGTAGATACTCATTTTTGTAAAGCAAACAACAAAACCCTGTGTATATGCATACATCTGCCTGTGTAAGTGATCTTAACTCAAACCAAAACTCACTGCTGTTGAGTCGATTCGACTCATAGTGACCCCTCCTTGGGTTTCTGAGGCAGTATGTCTATGGAAGTAGATTCCCCAGCTTCCTTCCGAGGAGTGGCAGGTGGGTTTGAACTGCTAGGCTTCTGATTTGTTGTGTTGTTGTTGTTGTTATTTGCCATCGAGTCGGCCCTGACTCACAGCAACCCCTCCTTGGGTTTCCGAGGCAGTATCACTACGGAAGTAGGAATGCCCAACCTTCCTTCCGAGGAGTGGCTGGTGGGTTTGAACCGCCAGCCTTCTGGTTAGCAGTCAAGTGCTTTAGGCACTATGCTACCAGAGCTCCTAGGCTTCTGATTAGCAGTCACCATATTTGCTACCTACTTGGGCTGGGATGGAGAGAGGGGCAGAAAGGAGGGATAAAATATAAATGTTAAAATGAAAATGTGGATGGAGTTCTCTATGTGATGGAACATCATATTTTCCCCCTTAATACAATTCTCTATTTTATTAATAAAATATCTAAAATGAAATTAAAAGGCAATAAAAAAAATAAAGCTATAAAACCAGAAACAGCTAATAAGCAGTTAAATTAAAAAACAAAACACAAAAACCAAAAATGTCTATAGTAGCTTTTTTCTGTAGTAGCTCCCAAGTGGGAACAAGCCAAATGTCCAATAACAGAATGGGTAAAACGTTTGTGTTGTAGCCTTATAGTGGAACACTACACAATACTGATAAAGAAAAACTGCTACACACAACAATCATGAGTGAGTATCACAGACGTCATGTTGAGCAAAAAAAGACAGGCATAAAAGAGTACAGAGCATTTCATTCCATTTATGTGATGTTTAAGTAAAGGTTAAATTGATCTATGTTAATAGATGTTAGAATAGTGTTTAACTTTGAGGCTGACTAGAGAATGGTAGGAGCAAGAAGAACCTTTATAGGGTGCTGGAGATGTTCTGTCTCTTCATTTGAGATTATCTAATTAATGTAATTAATTTTCTAGATTAACTCTAAATTACATAATCTCAAATGTTTACATGTAAAAATTCATTGAACAATATACCTTAGATTCACATTAGAGTATGTATGTTAGTTAGAAAAGTAAAATCAAATCACAAAAGAAGGAAAAAAAAACAAACTAGTGTTCGTATAGAAAAGCCTTTGTATACTTCAGGGATACTTACATGTACTCAAAGACAATTCCTCTCTGCTATCATTTTTAATTGTTGCGTTGTATCACATATGGGTGTATCATAATTTATTTAAGCAATATATTGATAGATATTTAGGTTGTTTCTAACTTTTCCATATCATAAGCATTGATAGAGTTAATATCTTTTTAATAGGTCGTCTTGTACTTTTCTAATTATTTCTTTTGGATAAATTTCTAAAAGGAGAATTGCTTGTTTTGAGATTACGTACATTTGCATTTGTGGTGTATAAATGTTTGTTTCTCTATTCCTTCACTAAGTTAGTGATTAGTTTTTAAAACATACATTATTCTGATATGTAATAAATGCTTTCATTGTTTCAATTTGCAGTGAAAGATGTTTGTGCTGTTTTGTATCCTTTACCTAATTTCTAATTTAAAATTCTTTTAATAAAATAAGCCATATATATATATATATATATATATATATATATACACACACACATATATATATATATATATATATATATATATATATATATATATATATATATATAAATAAATAATCGGGAGCTCTGGTAGCATAGTGGCTAAAGCACTTGACTGCTAACCAGAAGGCTGGCGGTTGAAACCCAAAGAGGGGTCGCTATGAGTCGGGGCCGACTTGACGGCACATAACAACAACAACAACAACATATATAAAATCAAGAATACAGTTATTAACCCCTAACTTATGAAATGAAACATAACCAATACAGTAGAAATGTCGCCTACTAGTTAACATTAAAAATATTTAAAAGTAGTTTATGAATTTTAACTTTGTCATTTGTTTTAAATTCTTTTACGTATTTTATCTTTTGCCACCTAATTGCTGTATTTTGTTGGCTTCAGTTGTAGGATACACTTATTATTTTTTTAATTGTAGTAACTTTTTATATACACCATTTAAAATGTACAATTCATTAGTTTTTAGTATATTCACAGAGTCGTGCAACCATTACCATTGTCAATTTTAGGACATTTTTATGATGCTGCAAAAAGAAACTCCCTATCAATTGCCTTTCAACTGGTGGTCAGACATTTCACTGACTGTGCCGCTGAGGGACTGCAGGATTATTGATATTTGCTACTTCCATTTCTGAGCAGAATTGGAAATGATAGATAATAATGTTTTCCTTTTCTCAGTGGTAGCGCTGTTGATACAGCATGGCAATCCTTGACATAACAATAGCTGGACCTGTAACCTGTGTCTTGCTTGTGTGACACTGTATATTGTGTGATCTCATGATAATGACCAAAATTTATGTTTATAACTGTAATTATGATAATTAAGTAGATTAGAAATACCTATAAGACTTTTGAACCCCAGATTAGTGATGATAGCTGACTCAGTGTCTTAGACTTTTTAATTTTGGCCTGCCCAAATTCCTTTGAAGGAGATCTACTTTTTCTACAGTATATTGCTGTTTTATGTCATGTAGAGCTGTATTGCAACTCATTGATTCAAGAGTGGGCTGCTTATCCATAAGCCTGCAAACTACCTAGGGTTGTATGGTGGAGAAAATTATAGTCAGTTACAGGAAACAGAGTTAATTTGTCATTGAGCCATTTTAGCTAAAGCTGAAAAGATGCCTTGGTGTTTTAGTCCTGTAAAATTAAAATTTAAGGGAAAGGAAGTAGGTGTAAGCAGAAGTTATGTATTACATAAATGATAAAGGAGATGAGGAAGTCAGTTAGTAATAAGAATAGGACATACATGTAGAGAGAAGCACATAATTCTAAGAGAGAAACCATGTGGTCAGAGAGAAAGCATGAGATTGAAGATTCTGATTTCTTGGTCTACTTCAGATACTATTCTTCCTTCACTTTAACATTTCTGTGGCTCCTAGAGGGGTCGCTATGAGTCCAAATTGACTCAACAGCAGTGAGTTTAGTTTGGTTTTGGTTACCCTTTTTAAGGCCACATTTAAGAATTTTTCCCAGGAAAGAGTGTGGCTTAGGTGTCAGACTTTCGGCATTAGAAGTCTCACTTTGGCATTTACCAGCTGTATAACCTTGGGCAAGTTACTCAACTTCTCTGTCTCATTCTTCATCTGTAAAATGACCATGATAGTGATAATGCCTTTCCTCATGGGGTTGATGGGAGGATTAAATGAGATGACATATGCACGTAACAGATGTTCAGTAAATAGCATATCTATAATGTCATTTGGGGTAATTTGAATGAATTTCTTGGAACTAAAAGAGCCTAACTGGAGTTAATCTGTTTGCACATTGACTCAGAGCAGAGTGACCCATTTGTTGGCTGGGTAAGCAAGATTATTTTAGGTAGTGGATAAAACTAAAAAATACTGATTGACATACACAGTGAGAATGCAACTGTTGTTGTTGTTATGTGCCGTTGAGTCAGATCCGACTCATAGAGACCCCTCCTTGGGTTTCCGAGGCAGTATCACCACGGAAGTAGATTGCCCCATCTTCCTTCCGAGGAGTGGCTGTTGGGTTTGAACCTCCAGTCTTCTGGTTAGTGGTCAAGTGCCTTAGGCACTATGCTACCAGAGCTCCTGAGAATGCTACTAATTAGTATTTATTGAGCATTTAATTGCTGCTTAATGTTGTTGTAAGCATTTTACACATATTAACTCTTTGGATCTTCATGATAACCTAGTGAAGCAGGTACTATTGCTATTATCATCTTGAAGATGTAGAAACAGATATAGAGAGGCTGAGCAGTTTGCCCATGATTATACATTATGTAAGTGGCAGAGCTGGAATTTGAAACTAGTGGTCTAGTTTTAGAGTTTGAATCCTTAAACATCTATTTCCTTTTTAGTTATATATTCTTTTTAATGAAGTCCAGGAGAAGGCCTTAGTTTGTTGCTTACTTCTCTAATGCGTTCCTTTCTCCCATTTTAAGAAAAAGGTGTTGTTATACCTCTGATATAGAGCCTTAGGTAGGCAAGATATGATAGAAGGTTGTATACTATTGTAAGTTCTTATACTATATGTGAAGTCGTATAATATTACTTGAAGATAGATTGTACATTAAAATATATATATATACTGTAAATCCTGGAGCAACCACTTTAAAAGAAACAAGGCGTTATAATTAATAAATAGGAGATAAAATGGAATCAGAAAATAAACTCATTTAATCCAGAAGAAAGCATTAAAAGAGAAAAAGACAACATAAAAGTAGAAAAGAAATAGCAAGGCATTTGACTTAAACCTACTCATATCAATCATATTAAATGTAAATGATCTAAACATATCAGTTGAAAGGCAGAGATAGTCAGATTGGCTAAAACAAGATCCAGCTATCCTGCCTACAGGAAACATTTTAAATATAAAGACACAAATAGGTTAAAAGTAAAGGATGGAAAAAGATACACCATACTTAAAATAGGAAAAGAAAAAGTGGAGTGGCTATTGATAATAATATCAGATAAAAAGTAGATTTTTATTTTTTTTGCTTTAGGGCAAAATATTTCAGGGAATACAGGAGGTCATTACATAATGCTGAAAAAGTCAGTGAATCAAGAGGACATAACTATTCTAAACATTTGTGCTCCTAATAGCAGAACTTTAAATACATAAACTTTAAGTACATATACAATAAGAAGTAGTCACGTCCACCATTTTAGTTGGAGATGTCAGTACCCTTCTCAATAAATAAAAGAATATGGAGACAGAAAATCACAAGGATATAGTAGATTTGAACAACATTATAATTAACATTTATAGAATACACCCCTCAACAGCAGCATAATGTGCACTCTTCTCAATTGCACACAGAACATATTCCATGATGGATCATATTTTAGAAAATAAGTCTCAATAAATTAAAAATGATCAAGATCATGCACAGTATGTTCTCTGATTACAGTGGAATAAAATTAGATAATTTTAACAGAAACCTCTCTGGAAATCCTACTAATATTTGGGAGCTAAATAACACAATTCTAAATAGCCTATAGTTACAGAAGAGCTCAAAAGGGAGATAGGAAAGTATTTTGAATGGAATGAGAATGTAAACACAACATATCAGAATTTATAGGATGCCAGTAAAGGAGTTACTGGTAATTTGTTGCATTAAATGCTTATATTAATAAAGAGTACAGATTTCAAATTAATGACCTCTGCTTCTACCTGGGGAGCTCTGGTAGCATAGTGCCTAAGGCACTTGACTGCTAACCAGAAGGCTGGTGGTTCAAACCCACCAGCCACTCCTTGGAAGGATGATGGGGCAATCTACCTAAGGAGGGGTCGCTATGAGTTGGGTCCGACTTGATGGCACATAACAACAACAACAACTTCTACCTGGGCAGCACAAGCAGTTTACAGTTGGCTGCTAACTTAAAGGTTGGTGGTTTGAACCCATCCAGTAGCTCCACAGAAGAAAGCCCTGGCAAACTCCTTCTGTAAAGATTACAGTCATGAAAACCCTATGGAGCATTTCTACTCTGTAACACCACGGGGTCACCGTGAGTTGGGGGCCAACTCAACAGCAACTAGCAATAACAGCTTCTACCTTAAGGAATGGGAGCTCTGGTGGTGTACTGCCTAAGGCATTTGACTGCTAACCAGAAGACTGGCGGTTCAAACCCACCAGCTAGTCCTCAGAAGGAGGATCAGGCAATCTACTGCCGTAGAGATATGCCGCCTTGGAAACCCAATGAGGGGTCGCTATGAGTCGGATCCGACTCGACGGCAGTGAGTTTGGTTTTTGTTTTTACCTTAAGGAATTAGAAAAAGAGCAAAATATACCAAAGTAATTAGAAAAAAGAAATGATAAAGAGCAGTAAGGAAATTAATGAAATATAAAAATAATAGACAAGGAGGCGGGGCAAGATGGCGGACTAGGCAGAAGGATTGCACAGACCCTCTTCAACAAAGAAAAGGGAAACCAATTAACACAGACACAGAAGATA
>NW_006921630.1:4299041-4299776 GCF_000298275.1 Orycteropus afer afer
ACATGAGACAAAGTATATGTGAACTGCTGTATGAAAAGTGAATTTACTCTGTAAATCTTCACCCAAATCCTAATAATAAATAAATAAATAAATAATAGACAAAATGAGTGAAAACAGAAACTAGTTCTTTGGGAAATAAACCAAACCACATTCACTCCCATCAAGTCATGTCCGGCTCATAGCGACCCCTCCTTGGGTTTCCAAGGCGGTATCACTACGGAAGTAGATTGACCAATCTTCCTTCCGAGGAGTGGCTGGTGGGTTTGAACTGCCAGCCTTCTGGTTAGAGGTCAAGTGCCTTAGGCACTATGCCAAATTGATAAAGTGTTAATCACCCTAATTAGCAAGAAAAGAGCAGATACAAATTACTAATATCAAAAATAGCAGAGATAACATCACTAAACATTGTATAGATACTGAAAGAATAACAAGGGACTATTATGAAGAATTTTCTGCCTATACATTTTACAACCAGTAAGAAATGGACAAATTCCTTGAAAGACACATTACAGCTTTTACTGGGAAGAAGTAGGCAACCTGAATAGCCCTATATCTATTACAGAAATTGAATTTGTGGTTAAAATCCTTCCACATAGAATATTCTAATCCCAGTTGACTTTACAAGTGAATTCTACCAAACATTTGTTGTTGTTATGTGCCGTCGAGTCAGCCCCGACTCATAGCGACCCCTCCTTGGGTTTCCGAGGCAGTATCACTACGGAAGTAGGATTGCCC
>NW_006921630.1:4300406-4309069 GCF_000298275.1 Orycteropus afer afer
ACAAAAATCTAACCTCCATTCTTGATATGTGCTGAGCAGGCTACGATTAGAAAGGAACTTCCGAACCCAGTAAGAGGCATGTATGAAAAACCTACAGATAGTTGGGCTTGTACACACTTGTATTTATATTCATACTTAATGGTGAAAGACCAAAAGAATACTTTCCCCCTGAAGAAGTGTAGCCAGAACGCTCCTTGGAAGCGAGAGTGGCCAGACTTCATCTTACCTACTTTAGTCATGTAGTGAGAAGGGATCATTATTCCCTGGAGAAGGATATTATGCTTGATAAAGTGGAGAGTCAGTGAAAAAAGGGGAAGGCCCTCAACAACACGATGGATTGACACAGTGGCTGCAACAATGGGCTCAAGTATAGTGAGAAGCGTGGGGCTGGCACAAGACCGGGGGTGTTTCGTTCTGCTGTACATAGGGTTGCTGTGAGTTGGAGACAACTTGACGGCACCTAACAGCAACCACAAGATAGGGACCATTACAGGTATGTCTGTCCTTATCACGGCTGTTTCACAGTGTTACTGGAGGTTCTAGCCAGTGCACTTAGTCAAGAAAAAGAAATAAAAGGCACCCATATTGGAAAGGACGAAATAAAAGTGCCTTTGTTCACAGACAACATGATTGTCTGTATAGAAAATCTGATGGAACCTATAAAACTGCTAGAACTTCTAAGTGAGTTTAGTAAGGGTGGAGCATACAGGAACAATAAATACATATCAATTTTGTTTCTTTACACCAGCAGTGAACAGTCAGAAATGGAAATGTACTACTGACAATAGCATTAATGTGAAATACTGAAAACTACACAGCAATGCTGGAAGAGAAGTTCAAGAAGACCTTGAGTGTTCATTGTTCATGGGTTAGAAGACTTAGTGTTTTTAAAATAATGATTTTCTTCAGATTGATTTGATGATTCAGTGTAATCCCAACCAAAATCTCCTATCAGGTGTTTTGTAGAAATTGACAGGCTGATTCTAAAATTCACATGGAAATGCAGAGGACCTGGAGTAGACAAGACAACTTTGAAAAAGAACAATGATGGAAGGCTAATACTACCTGATGCCACAATTCAGGTAATTAATTATGTGTTATTGGTGTACAGATAGATCAATGGAATAGAACAGAGTCCAGAAATCGACCAACACATAAATGGACAATTGGATTTTGACAAGGTACAAAGGCAATTGAATGAAGAAAGAGTAGTTTATTCAACAAATGATGCACAATTCGATATCCATGCAAAGAAATGTGTATCTTTGTACCATATACAAAAATTAACTAAAAATGAATCATAGGCCTAGATGTAAAACCTAAAAAAAGTTATGAAACTTTTAGACAAAAACAGGAGACAATCTTTGTGATCTTGGGTTAGGCAAAGAGTTTGTAAGTACAACTTCAAAAACACAATCCATAAAACAACACACTGATACAATGAACATCAAAATTAATTGCAAAAGATAATGTTAAGAAAATGAAAAGACATCATATAGAGTGGGCAAAAATATTTGCAAATCAGATATCTGATTAAGTTCTCCAAAACAGTGACCAAGTTTTAAGAATGGGCTAAAAGTTTGAAAACTTCATGAAAGAAGATATATATGTGTCAAATAATCACATGAAAAGATGCAAAATAATGTTTGTTAATCGTTAAAAGAAATACAAAATAAAATCACAGTGAACTACCACTATACACCTATTTGAATAGCTAAAATAAAAGATCCGTTATACCAGTATTAACATGGATGTGAAAGAACTGGAACTCCATATACTGCTCTTGGGAATGTAGAATGATGCAACCACTTTGGAAATCAGATTGGTCATTTCATAACCCTTCCATGATCCAATTATTTTCTGCTTTAAATTTTTTGTAGATATTGTATGTTTTCATTAATGGAAGCATACTGAATCATTGAGTGTGTCTGAATTTTGGGTAGATAGTATGGATTTTTTTTTTTCTTTCCTCATCCACAAGCCTACCCTTACAGTTCTGAGGGAAACACATTGTCCAACAAATTTTATCTCCAGAGCCCTCCTAGGGTCCACAGGGACATAATGTGTCCCAAATAAAAATTTCTATTTTTCCTACCAAAAATACAGATGCCTCATATAGTATACCCTGTGCAAACAGTAATTTGTGGCACACCCATTTCTTTGGTTTAACACTACTGTGCAGGTCCCCTCTTAATGGCTGCATGTATTGGCAGTGGGAAAGCAGCTTCCCAAGAGAAGTGAGAGGGAAAAAGTGTTGATAGGCATCCACAGCAGTCATGAAAAGGTTAAGATGTTAACAGCTTTATTTGTAATAGCCACAAACTGGAAAAACCCCAATGTCTATCAGTAGATGAATGGATAACAAATTGTGATCTTTCTATTTTACTTAGCAATAAAAAAGCATGAACTATTGATAGACACAACAACATGAATGAACCTCAAAACAGTTACACAGAGTGGATCAGTTATGCAGTGATATCCAATGGTACCCAGTATCTTGATTGTCAAGGTTTTTTTCATGGGTTTATACTATATACTTTGAATATGTTCACTGTTTTACATGTTAGCAATATCTAAAAGCTGTTTTTAAGAAGTTAAAAAAGTGATACAGTAGTTAAAAACAAAACTAAAAAACTGCTTATATAACATGCAGTGTTACTATATTTTTAAAATATAATACTTAAATATATACAAAGCCAAATTTATCAAGAAATAAGTGGCATTAATTTGGAGAAGTGATTTTCAACTGGAAGTGATTTCCCCTCCCAGAGGACATTGGACAGTGTCTGGGGCATTTGATTGTCACAGCTGCTACTAGTGTTTAAGTGGATAGAGGCCAGAGATGGTGCCAAATAGCCTACAATGCACAGGATAGTCCCTCTTAACAAAGGATTTCTCAGTCTCAAGTGCCAGTATTAATGCCAAGGTCAAGAAATTCTGATTCTAAAGGTTGCTGTGAGTTGGAATCTATTCTTTGGCAATGGGTTGTCGTCCTTTTCTTTTAAGTCAGTATAAAAATCAAAAAACCCATTGCCGACAAGTCATTTCTGACTCATGGTGACCCCATGTATTACAAAGTAGAACTGCTCCGTTGACTTTCTTGGCTGTAATTGTTATGGAATCAGATCACCAGACCTGTTTTTCCTTGTATTGCTGGATGGGATCAAACGGCCAACCTTTAGGTTAATAGTTGAGTGTACTCTGAGTCCACTAACAAAGGACCTAATGTCAGTATAGCTGCTTATTATTTGAATCCTTTGTTATTACATATCCCTGTGTTGAATATGTTGTTAGCTAATCAAGTTGCTAAACAAAAATCTTTGGAGAAAATTATGTCTTAGGCCTTTGGTAATATGTGGATGATGTGAGCGCTGGTGGTGCACTGGTTAAAGCATTTGGCTGCTAACCAAAAGGTCAGTGGTTTGAACCCACTAGCCACTCTGTGGGAGAAAGACAGGGCAGTCTGTCTCCATAAAGATTTACAGTTTTGGAAACCTTATGGGGCAGTTGTATTGCACCCTGTAAGGTTGCTAAGAGTCTGAATTGACTCCATGGCCCTGGGCTATTTTTTTTTTTTTTTTCCTTGGTAGGTGTGTATGAGACTCCTTGATTCCTGAGATCATTAATTTTTAAAATTGAGTGCACAGCCTTCCTTTACATATTACTTCCATCTACTGTATTGTATTGTATTATGAAGTAGAATCTATCTATGTTTTTGTTCTGGGACTGGTGGTTGACATACTTTCTGTAGTGGCCCAGGCAGTGAATATTTAAGATTTTGCAGGCCATATTGTCTCTGTTGTAATTGTTCAGCTCTACTTTTTCAGTGTGAAAGCAACCATAGACAATACATAAATAAGTGGGTGTGGCTGTGTTCCAGTAAAACTTCATTTACAAAAATGGGGCCAGATTTAGATTGCAGGCCATAGTTTGCTTATCCCTGTTCTTGAATATCGGTATTTCCTCTTTGGGACCTCTGACATACTCTGGTTAGTTTCTCAGAGGTAGCTGTTATGCAAATAGGGGCAGGTGTTATCTTTTCACTTGAAGCTGCTCTGCTGTATTTCATAGCTTTTACTTGATGATGTGGAATAAGTGAATGGCATGAACTTTATCTGAGAAGTAGAATAAGGCATGCTTAGCTCTTTTCTCTCCCACAACACACGTACAGATGGTTGACATTTCTAGCAAGTTTACCTTTTAAAAATCTCTGGAATTAGTTGTTTTATGTATTTATAATCCTTTGACTGGAATAGTGCAATAACCTCCTTATTGCTGTCTCTCCTTTTAAGCTTTTCTGTCTAACCCACCAACCTCCGCAAATGTTGCCAAAGTTACCTTCCTAAAATAAAAATATGGCACACATCTCTGTAATTATACAGTGCCTTCCAGTCACGCAGAACAGTGGTTCTTAACCACTTTTTCATTCCTTTTCCTTTGAAAATCATTTGATAGCTGTGGATCCAGGGAAATTAATTCATTTACATGTGTTCTTCCACACAGTTTTCTTAGTTTTGGGTGTTGGACAGTTTGTGGCTATACTGTTTCATTTATGGTCCTTTAGTTAAGAAATCTTGTTTTAGAGAATAAAGTGCATGTTTCTTCCCATGATGTTTTAAGTGCTTCATGATCTGGCCCCAGTCTGTCTTTGCAGTTTATATCTTATATGTTCTCAAACATGCTCGTGTGCGTGTGTGTGCGCGCACACACACACACACACTTCCTTACACTCCCTTGTGCTTTATCTACTAAGAATAACCAGTATTTTCCTGTCATGCCGATTTCTTCACTTGTTTCCATCTTTGCAGATATTATTTTCTCTTGCTAAGAATGCCCTTACCTCTTTGGCTTCATATGTGCAGTTTCTATCCCTTAAGACTCATCTCAAATATCAAATTCTCTGTGAAGACTTTCCTGACATCTCTTTGGCAGTAATAAATAAATATAAAGGAATTTTAGCAAATGAGGCATGTGGGGAGGCCTTCCCTATTTTTGGTGGGGAGTGAGGAGGTACAGGGGATGGAGGGAGGAAGCTTCTAGGAAAAATTTCTTTGCTTTTAACCTGTTCTTAAGGAGGCCTGGTGGCACAGTGAGTGGCTAAGTGCTTGGCTGCTAACCAGAAGACTGGTGGTTGGAACCTACCACCCACTCCGCAGGAAAAAGATGTGACAGTTGCTTCTATAAAGATTAATGATTTATGGCCTTAGAAACACTAGGGGCCCTTTTACTCTGTCCACCAGGGTCACTATGAGCCAGAATCATCTCAATGTCAGTGGGTTTGGTTTGGTTTCTTAACCGCTCTGAGCCTCAGTTTCTTGATAATTTGAATGTAATAGAGGGCTTAATAAAACATTTATTGACATCTTTCTGCAGAAATTACTTTGAGGTATGTGTGGAAGCTACAAGTGACTATGCAAATATTTATGCTGTTACAGACATTGCTACTTAAAAGGCTGGTGAGTGAGATCTTTACTATGAGAGTGCATGATGCTTTTTTGGTCTAGTCAGTTGTAGAATAGATCCCTGGCTTTCACAAATGAAACTTGTGGTCTCATGAGTGACTCAGGGTGCATGACATGGAAGTTTATAAATTTGTTGAGCATGGATTTAGACCTACCAAACTTGTACTCTTAAGCCATATCTTAATGTGATTTGTTATCCTCTAAATTTTTGTGTAGTAACTTTCGTTGCTAGTACTGTGTTTCTACTGTGGAGCCAACTTCTAGTGTTGGTTACCAAAGAGAAGCAAAAGGAAGTCACATTTTGGAAAATTAAAGTGTCAAGTGTAGGATTCTATGATGGCTTAAATTCATTATGTGAATGAATTTGTTCATTTTATAGGATAATGTGGATAGTATAAACTCAGTATTTTCAGAGTTAATAAAGGTCTTTAGGAATTTTAAAATTTAGTTATATTTTATTATATGCCATCTAAAACCAGACTCAATGCCATCAGTCTCTCCTTGGGTTTCCAAGGCAGTATTATTATGGGAAAGGAGCTCTGGTAGCATAGTGCCTAAGGCACTTGACTGCTCACCAGAAGGCTGGCGGTTCAAACCCACCAGCCACTCCTCGGAAGGAAGGTTGGGCAATCCTACTTCCGTAGTGATACTGCCTCGGAAACCCAAGGAGGGGTCGCTATGAGTCGGGGCCGACTCGACGGCAAACAACAACATCATTATGGGAGTAGATTGCCCAATTTTCCTTCCGAGGAGTGGCTGGTGGGTTTGAACTGCTAGCCTTCTGGTTAGCAGTCAAATTGCCTTAGGCACTACACCACCAAAGCTCCCATTATATGACATAGTATTCTCAAATTTGGGGATCGTTCTAGGTGTCTTGGGACAACAGATCCCTCATAAACATTATGCATCTCTTGTACTTGAAGTCATTGTATAGGTGTCCATTTGTTGAGATGTGTGAATTCAGTGGGAATGAATAATATGGGGTCTCTTTCTCACTCTGTGTGTATGTTAGTATATAAATAAAACTTATAGCATCATGTAATTTAAGGATTCTGCCTTTTTTCATTGCCTAAGTCCAGGGTTTTCTTTTCACTGTGACAAGCATTGCTCTTTATAATATAACTTTACCTACTTCTCCACTCAGTTCCTGATGCTTCCCATCTCTCTTTTACATTTGGCCTTCTAACTATATTGTACGCAAATGTTGGCAGTTCCCTGAATATGAAAAGGAATTTTACCATTGCTAAAAGGAGCTCTGGTGGTGTAATGCCTAAGACATTTGACTGCTAACCAGAAGGCTGGAGGTTCAAACCCATCAGTCTCTCCTCTGAAGGAAGATTGGGCAATCTACTTCTGTAGAGATACTGCCTCAGAAACCCAAGAAGGGGTCGCTGTGAGTCGCAATCGACTCGAAGGTTGTGAGTTTTTTTTGTTAACCTTTGTACATGCTGTTTCCTTTGTCATCTTGGTTACCTAATGAACTTCTATTAGCTGTAAAGAGAGAGAGAAACTAGATACTCCACTCTGCCATCCCCTCCTTTCTGCAATGCAGGTGGTCACCAGGCAGGAACATCTGACTTATGGACAACTCATGCTTGCCCTTTAACATTAAGTAACTTTACCCTCACTTTGAAATGATTGAATCAACCCCTACTTGCAACAAATTTTCATCACAATCACCTTCACTTGCTGCACTTTTTTAAATCATTGAAAAGGATTTGAGCTTTTTTCTTGCACTAATCTATACACCTGTTCCAATTTACCTACAAATTCGACTTAAAGACACATTAGGAATGGATCTTGTTGGTACCCTGGGGACTGTCTGTATTTAAACATTCAAGGAAGTGTTGGTAGGCAGTGTAGTTTGACATTGTAGAAAATGCGAAGTATTAGAGAACAGAAGACTTGTGTTTAAGACTTAACTCTGCCATTAACTGGTTATGTGAACTTGCCCAGATCACATGGCCTTAGAGCATTGGATTGGTGATATCTTCTGTAAAATCAGAGGATTGAAATAAATCAGTATGTTAAGCAAAATTCTTTACTTCTCTTTTTCTTCCCTTCCCTTCTTTCATTCTTACATGTATGAAGGATACAATGCTTTCCCTGTCAGTTTACAGTAAATTGTTATAGTATGTAAAGGAATTCTGGTGGCACAGTGGTTAAAGCATGCGGTAACCAAAAGGTCGATAGTTTGAACCCACCAGCTGCTCTGTGGGAGAAGGATAAGGCAGTCTACTTCCCTAAAGATTTACAACCTTGGAAACCCTATGGGGCAATTCTACTCTGTGCTGTAGGGCTGCTATGAGTCAAAGTCAACTTGATGGCAGTGGGTATTTTTTTGTTTTGTTTTGTTTTGCTTTTGTTTACTACATGATTCTCTGTGGAGACTGGCGAGTGGGGCATGCCCTGGGATGAGGGAGGGAAGTATTGAAATAGGAGAAGATTTAGGAATTTGAAAAGTATCCCAAGCTGAGATCTCCAAAGTACCTTCTGCCTCCTAAATAATACCCACCTAAATAATACCCTCTGTGGAAGGGAGACAGGGCAGTCTACTCTGGAAAGATTTACCACCTTGGAAACACAGTGGGGGGTCCCTTTGAGTCAGAATCGACTCAGTGGCAGTGAGTTTGGTTTTTATGTTATTCTCTTTATTAGCACAAAGCAAAATATTTATGAATGTATGTGGCTTAGTTGTTAAAGACTGTTTGTGAATCTGTTTTGACTCTTGAGTCCAAAGTGACACCAGACAAGTGACCACTAATGCCATCTGTTGGTGGGAAGAGTTGTACTTTTTATTACTTGTTTAAGTTTTTAGTTGCTATGAAATTTTGCATGTTGAAGGCTTTTAAGTTGACGACCATATGTATAATTCAGGAGGATTTATAGCTCCTCTCCTCTACTTTTTATTTTGAAAGAATTTTAAGCTAACCAAGTTATAAGAATGATGGAGAAGTGCTGTATATCCTCTACAGAGATTCATCAGCTCACATTTGCTTTATTTCTCTTTCACACACATGCTTCCAACCCCTGCCCCCCCCCAAAAAAAAAACATATGCGATTAGTTTGTATACCTCATACTTCATCTCTTGAGCATTCAGGTATATATATATATTTTTAATTTATTTGTTTTTATTTGGGTGAAGATTTACAGAGCAAATTCACTTTCCATACAGCAGTTCACATATACTTTGTCTCATG
>NW_006921630.1:4313164-4318664 GCF_000298275.1 Orycteropus afer afer
GGTTTAGTCCACTTTTGTATCCTTCCCTTCAAGGCTCAGGGGTCCAAGATTATCTTCTGTGTCTGTGTTAATTGGTTTCCCTTTTCTTTGTTGAAGAGCGTCTCTGCAGTCCTTGTGCCTAGTCCGCCATCTTTCAGGTATATTTCTTAAGAACAAAGGTGTTCTTTTATGTAATTATAGTACAGTTATCGCTCTGCAAGCCTGGAACTCAACTTACTCCCATAGCTCAACTTTCAGCCAAACGATACACAGGCTTATAAGGTGAACAGTAATACCATGCATTCATGAAACTGTCACCTACATGTGATCAAAAGGGCAGCATTTACTCAGGGATAAATCTAAGAAGGGAGGAAGGGATAGACAGAGGAAAATGGTAAACATAGGGAAGAAGTGGGAAGAATGCTGTTATACTGTGTGGATTGCAGTCAGTGTCATGGAACAAAATGTATGAATTGTTGAATGGGAAACCAATTTGTTCTGAAAACTCATTCAAACCACAACTCAAAAACAGTTTTACCAGTGAAGTTAACCAGGGGTCACACAGGAGTAAAACTAAAACTGGTTGCCATTGAGTCACTGCCCACTTATGTGATTGGCTGCTACACTAGAAAAGCCTGGAGATCTACTTCTAAAAGATCACAGCCATTCAGAACCCTGTGGAGCACAGTTCTACTCTGTCTGAAACCCATGGGGTCTCTGTGAGTTAGGAGTCAACTTTATGGCAAGTGGCTTGGTTTGGTTTTTATAGGTCACCTAGTATGTGGCACTTTGTTACAGCTGCCCCAGGAAACTAAAACTGATTGTGGGAAGTAGGGTACCATGGGGAGGTTCAAACTCACCCAGAGATGCCTTCGGAAAAGGCCTAGCGATCTACTTCGGAAAGGTTACAGCCAGGAAAGCCCTATGGAGCTCAAGAAACTGTTACACTAAGATAATATTTAAACCTTAAATCACAGTCACAAAGGGACAAATAATTGTATCACTTTACTTATATAAAAAGGATAAGAAGAGTCATGTTATATTGTGGAGATGGCAGTGAATGTCATAAAACAAAATGTGCATGAATTGCTGAATGGAAAACCAACTTGATCTATAAACTTTTCTCCCAAATCATAATTTTAATAAAAATAATAGTACAGTTATAAAATTCAGGGGATTGATGCAATACTTTGATCTGCACTCTGTATTCCAATTTTGTGAATTGTCCCAGTGTCTTTTACAGCATTACCTGCCCTCCGATACAGGATCTGTAGTTGTCATTATTTCTTGAGTTTCCTTTAATTTGCAGTGGTTCCTTAGCCATTTGCAGAGGCTAAGAGCATAGACTTTTTTTTGAAAGATATGTTCATAGAATGTTCCTCAGTTTAGATGTGTCTGTTTCATTGAGATTAGATTTGGGTTATGCATTCCTGACCCAGCTGCTCGTTGATGTTGTGTCTATCTCAGAATATCACATCTACAAGCACACAGTATCTGTCTGCTCTTCATTGGTGATATTTTGATCCACAGGGGTTAGGGGCTGACCAGTTTATCCATAGTGTAGTTACTTATTTTCCCTCTTGCAACTATAACCAGTCTGTGGGAAAACACTATTTCTTCGTAATTAAAATATTTGTAGAAAATTGAAAAATACACAGGTAAGGCAAAGTTAGAAAAAAATTGACTTATAAACCTAGAGATAAGCACATTTTAGTTTATGTTAGTGTAGTCTCCCTTCTGTGCTATAATAATAACAACAATAATAATTAATGACAACCAAAAAAGATTATACCTTAAAAACTATTTGATAAATTTTATTCATTTACCAGAGTGTTGTGAATATTTTCCCATGTATTATTGAATATTCTGCTGTGGTATTTTAGTGGCTGTATAGTGTTGAGTCCCTCCATTGCCAACACTGTCAATAGAGTATTCTGTGAAATTCAATTTAGCCTCACATTTCAAGTTCAAGAGATTCCCTAGTAGCTGTCCCCTAGAGCTTATGGAATCTTGTACCCCCAGAATCCACTGGGTGTCCAAGCTATTCAATTGCCTACCTTCTGGGATCTTTCTTTTCACTTCCAGCTTGAGGGAGACACTGCTGTACTGTTACTGTGCCTGAAATCTTGGCTTTGACAATGGAGTTTTGATGTCTTGGTTGCCCTGTCAGTTCTGACTATGCCATTTTTCGGTTCCACTCTTCCATGCTAAGAGGGTAATAAGTTCCTTTTTCTGACCATTTCTGGGCCTCCATGGTCACTTTTTACCAAATTGTTAAGTCTGTTTCTAAGTCAGTTGGATAGTTTCCTCAATTGGTTTAATTGCTAATATTGTATGTCAGTAGTGGTTTTTTTAAAAATTATTTTAAATACGTAGTAGTATGTATTAAATGGACTTATCTATTGAGTTCAGAAACCAAATACAAAACACATACCTACCAAAAACAAAACTACACAAATACATTTGGAGTACAGATTATTTTGGGCATGGAACTTCCTTCCTGTTAAGTGTATTTCTGATGAATCTGTATTTTTAACTCTAAGCCAGACAGCATAGGAGATCTCAGAGCTCTTAAGTATTAGTACCATTTGGCAAATTGTTCGCAGTGAAACTTTTACTTGGCTTCAAAATAGATCACAACCGTTAAAGGCATTATCTTACAATTTTTTTTTTCCTCCTTTCCCCTTTTAGTCATTTGAAGTCTCTTTTCATCCATAAGTGTTTTGGTTCTCTAGTGCCACTGTAACAGGAATAACACAGGTGCATGACTTGAATAAACAGGGATTTAGTCTCTTACAGTTTAGGAGGGTAGAAATCTGAGTTTAGAGTGCCAGCTTTAGGGACTTGGTGAAAGCCCCTTGACCTTGGGCTTCAGCTTTGCCTCTTGTTTCCAGCCCACTGAAGCTGGAGGCTTCTCTTAACTCAGACAGCTGCTGGCTGCTGAGGCTGACAAATCCAAGGTCTATGAGTAGACTGGCACAATCCCCAAATTATCAAGTAACATGGTAGGCCACTAGTTCAAGTCCAAAAACAGTCTCAAGATTGGCAGACAACATGGCAGGCCACTGAGGTGAAGACTTGGCATAATGTAGGACAATGCAGGATCCAGATGTGCCAGAAAGCTCAAGAGCTTTCTCAAGACTTCTTATATACTGGAAGCAGACCACATCCCTAAGGCAGCTACTCAGCTGCTCACAGTAGATTCACCTTGGACTTGATTACCAGTTTCATCATGGGGAATAACTACGTCCAGCAGCCCAGTCGCTCAAAACCAGGCCCAGCCAAGTTGACACATAAGTTTAACTACAAGTTAAACACACGTTAATATAGTTGTACGCCATTTAAATATATGACAGTCTAAGCTCCCTGTGTAGCAGTGGGCTTGTTTACAAATGGGTCAGCCCATTACTTAACATAGTTAAATACAAATGCAATGAAATTGTATCTGCAAAGAGTTATATGTAGAGTTTGTTTACTGACTTAAGGCTAATGAAACTTTTTTAATCAAGTGATTTTTTTAAAGTAACTTTGTTATTTGTAAGCCTTCTCTTACATTTTGAGAAATAATGTGTGTGCCATTTTATAGTTGGTGAGGTACATTTTTATTTATTTTGTTGTTGAGAATATACACAACAGAACATACACAAATTCTACTTTCTACATGTATAATTCAGTGACATTGATTACTTATTTCCAATTGTACAACCATTCTCACTCTTCTTTTTGAGTTTTTCTTTCCCCATTAACATAAACTCACTGCCCACTAAGTTTCCTATCTAATATTTCAAGTTGGTCTTGTTACTTTAATCCATATGATCAAACCAAACCCACTACCATTGATTTGATTTCAACTCGTAGTAACCCTATAAGCCAGAGTAGAACTTCCCTATAAGTTTTCCAAAGCTATAAATCTTTACAGAAGCAGACTGCCTCATCTTTCTTCTTCCATGGAGCGACTGGTGGGTTACTACTGATCTTTTGGTTAGCAGTCAAAATGCTTTAACCACTGCACCACCCGAGCTCCTTTGATCCCATATAAAACTCATTGCCGTCGAGTTGGACTCGACTTACAGTGACCCGTCCTTGGGTGCGGTATCACTAGGGAAGTAGATTGCTCAACTTCCCTTCCAAGGAGTGGCTGGTGGGTTTGAACTGCCAGCCTTCTGGTTAGCAGTCAAGTGCCTTAGGCACTATGCCACCAGAGCTCCTTGATCCCATATAGATCATTCTTAAAAGAGCATAATGGTCAAGGCAGACATTTTTACTAGTAGTTAAGTTAAAATATTGTTTGGTTTTAGAAAGATTTTGGGATATTTTTGGTTTACGTTTTAAAGATTGTCTCAGGACAATAGTTTTAGGGCTTCATCCAGTTTTCATAGCTTCAGAAAGTCTGGAGTCCATGAGAATTTGAAATTCTTTTTTATATTCTCCCCCTTTTTATCAGGATTCATCTTTAGAATCTTTGATCAAAATATTCATTAATGGTAACGGGGCACCATCCAATTCTGATCTCATGGCAAATGAGACAGTTGTTCATAGAGTCAGTTAGCCACATATTCCACATCCTCTTCCTACTTTTGACTCTCCTTCTGTTGTTCCAGGCGAATAGAGACCAAGTGTCGTGTCTTGGATAGCTTCTTGTAAGCTTTTCAGACCTCACGCGCTACACAGTGTGCTAGGATGTAGAGTGAAGCACTAAACACGGTATTAGGCCATTTAACTGGAATGTCGTATGAAACTGTGACCTTGTACTTCCAAAGGTACCTGTGCAGCCCTGCCTTAATCAGTGTGATTTTTCTATCACCATTAACCCTACTTTTTCCCCTTCCTGCCTGTCCCTGGTAACCACTAATAAACTTTGGTCTCTATATTTTTGCGTTTTCTTATCTGTATGTAAGTGAGGTCATACAATATTTGTCCCTTCATCATTGACTTATTTCATATAACATAATGTTTTCAAGCCCCTTCTATGTTACAGCATGTATTAAGATGTCATTTCTTCTACTGTCTGAGTAGTATTCTATTATATGTGTGTACCACATTTTGTTTATCCATTCATCTGTTAATGGGCATTTAGGTTGTTTCCACATTTTGGCTATTGTGAATAATGCTGCAGTGAACACTAGCGTATAAGTCTTTGAGTCTCTGCTTTCAAGTCTTTTGGGTATATACGTAGGAGTGGATTTGCTGGGTCATATGGTAGTTGTAAGGCACTCTGGTGGCATTTGGATGCTAACCACAGAAGGTTGCAGTTCAAACCCACCAGCTGCTCCGTGGGGGAAAGATGAGGCAATCTACTTACATAAAACTTTACAGTCTTGGAAACCCAATAGGGGTCACTATTAATTGGAGTCGACTGGATGGCAGTGGGTTAGGATTTTTTTTTCTTTCTTTTTGGCACTTTTATTTATTTATTTTTAATTTTTTAATTTATTTATTGTGATTTGGGTGAAGATTTACAGAGCAAATTCACTTTCCATACAGCAGTTCACATATACTTTGTCTCATGTCATTGACCACA
>NW_006921630.1:4325564-4326948 GCF_000298275.1 Orycteropus afer afer
AGCAGCCAAGGGTGGTTCAGGCTTTTCTTGGTGGTTTTTTATCGTTGGCCCGTTGGTGGAGAAGTAGGAAGTGGCTCTCGCTCAGTAAGTGAAGTCGCAGGAGGTGTGGGTATAGTTGTGTCTTATGGGGACTGTTGTTGTCTCCCACTTAGTTGGACACAAATTACAATTGAAAAACCATCAAAAAACTGAAAGCCCATGGACGAAAAACACACCATGTAATCACACATGAACAATAAGCAAAAAAAGAGAAAAGGGGATAAAAAGAGAAGAAAAAACAAGCAAACCTGCAATATCTGGGGATAGGTCACTAAGAGAAAAAAAGAAAAAAAATAGGGAAGGAAAATAATAAATGAGGAAAAAAAATAGGAAGATTCCAAAAAGAAAAACAAGGCATGGGGTTAGTCACGAGAAATAAAAAATGGGGAAAACAAACAAACAAACAAACAAACAAAAAACCCCTTAAATTGGGGGTGGGGGGGCAGAATTTCAACCAGGCACAGGGAAACGAAAACTGCTGAAAACTAGAACCTGGTAGGGGAAGATAAGAATAATAATAAAAAAGACAAAGGTATTAATAATATTAATTGGTTTGAAATGGACAAATACAAGCAAACTAATCACCGGGAAAAAGAAAGCGAAAAAGAAAAAAATTGAAAAGAAAGAAAAAGAAAAAAGAAAAAAAAAATCGGCGGAGGACTGCATAGGGTACCCAGGCTCCATCTAAGCACACAGACTTTGATGGAGTTCCTGTGGGCCCGGTAGGTAGGTGGGAGTGGGGATGGCCACACCTCCGTTCACCAAGTGTGTGTAGGGTGTAGTAACAAGAAGAATGTCGTACCTTTTCAGTCTTGTAGGCCCCGAGTGTCCTTGGGGTTGCTGGAAAGCAGAACGTGATCTAAAGTCCCAGAAATCTGCAAGAGCACTGTCTCTTTAAATATCCAAAATAGTCAAGCCGCTTTTTAAACCTTCAAAATGGTGGCGTCCTTCAGACCGGCAAAAGTCCACAGCTTAGCCCACCTTTCTCTTCACCTTCTCCATTTGTTCCCCAGCCACCGTACACAGTCCTCTGCGCAGTCCCCGGCTAGCAGGGTGATTTTTAGGTTAATTCTTCAGTCGTACCACCACAGGATTCTGCGAGAGTGCTGTCTCTTTAAATATCCAAAATAGCCAAGCCACTTTTTAAACCTACAAAATGGTGGCACCCTCTGGACCGGCAAAAGTCCGCAGCTCAGCCCACCTTTCTCTTCACCTTCTCTGTTTGTTCCCCAGCCACCGTGCACAGTCTGTGCAGTCCCTGGCTAGCAGGGTGATTTGTAGGTTAATTTTTAGGTCCTACCACTACTCAGTAATGTCCAAGTTGTTTGTACCGTCAGGGGTGCTC
>NW_006921630.1:4327168-4328510 GCF_000298275.1 Orycteropus afer afer
CAGTCCTTCTGCCTAGTCCGCCATCTTGTGGGAACTCCTTTTTTTTTTCTTTTTTAATGGTAGTTCTATTTTTAGTTTTTTGAGGACCCACTACACTGCTTTCCGTAGTGGCTGTACTATTTTGCGTTCCCGGCAGCAGTGGGTGAATGTCCTCATTTCTCCACATCTTCGTCAACGTGTCATTCATTTATTTATTTAATCTTAGCCATCCTAATGGGAGTGAAAAGGTATCTCATTGTGGTTTTTGATTTGTATATGTCTGGTGGTTAATCATGTTTAACATCCTATGTTTGGTGGCCGTTTAACTGTCCTCTTTGCCCATTTTTGATCTGTTAAGTTGTTGGTTATTAGATTCTTATCAGATATATGCTTTCCAAAGATATTCTCCCAGTTAGTAACTTGTCTTTTCACTTTTTTTGGTGAAGTTGTGTATATTTATTTTGTCCTTTTGCTGTCTGTGCTTTTATTCAATTAGATAATCCATCATTAAAAGTTAGGGTCAACAGCATTGCCCCCTGAATTTTCTTCTAAGAATTTTATGTTTTTAGTTAGCACATTTAGATTGTTAATCTATTTTGAATTTGTTTTTGTGTATGATGTGAAGCATGGATTCTCTTTCATTTTTCTGCATGTGGAAATTCCATTTTCCCAGCACCATTTATTGAAGACACTCTTTTTTCCCTCATCGAATGGATTTAGCACCCTTGTCAAAAATCAGTTGACTGTACTGTAGACATGTGGGTTTATTTTTGGATTCTTAATTCTATTCCATTGATCTATTTGTCTATTGTTATACCAGTACCAGGTTGTTTTGATTACTATAGAAGTATAACATATACCTTTAAAATAACTTTTTATTGTGATTTGAGTGAAAGTTTACAGGGAAAATTGTTTTTTCATGAAACAATTCATACATATTTTGTTTCGTAACATTGATTGCAAGCCCCACAATATAACAGCACTCTTCCCACTTCCTCTCTATATTTACTGTTTCCATTTGTCCTTCTTCCTATCCCTTCCTGCCTTCTGAGCTTTATCCCTGGGGAAATGCTATCCTTTGATCTCTTGTGGTTGATTGTCCTGAGTGCATACCTCCTTGGTGTTATCGTTTACCTTATAGGCCTGTCTACTGTTTGGCTGAGAGTTGAGCCATAGGGGTTAGTTCAGTTCCAGACTTGAAGTGTGTTTAAAGGCCATAGGCTTGAGGGTCCTACCAGTCACTATCAGACTAGTAAGCTCAGTCTTTTTTTTTTTTTTTAAATTAATTAATTAATTAATTTTTTAAATTAGGATTTGGGTGAAGATTTACAGAGTAAATTCACTTTTCATACAGCAGTTCACA
>NW_006921630.1:4330735-4331594 GCF_000298275.1 Orycteropus afer afer
ACATTTTCACAATGTTCAGTCTTCCTATCCATGAGCATGGGATGTTTTTCCATTTATTTAGGTCTCTCATGGTTTCTTGAAGTAGCTTTTTATAGCTCAGTCTTTTTTATTATTTTTAGATTTGTTCAGCATTTTTTCCCACTACATCCAGAACCTCCTATTGTGATCTGTTTCAGAGTGGTCAGCAGTTGTAGCCAGGCACCACTGAGTTCTTCTGGTTTCATGGTCATGGCTTGCTTGCTGAAAACAAAGAGATCCTGAAGCACTTACTGATGATCCAAGACTATAGATTGCCATGTGGATTACATCTCAATATAAAGAAAACAAAAATCCTTATACCTGAACCAGTAAGTAACACGATAAATGGAGAAAAGATTGAGGTTGTCAAGAATTTCATTTTACTTAGATCTATAATCAGTGCCTATGCATGCAGCTGTCAAGAAATCAAGCAACATACTGCATTGGGCAGAACTGCTACAAAAGACCTCTTTAAGGTGTTAAAGAGTCAAGATATCACTTTGAAGACTATGGTGCACCAGACGCAAGCCATGGTATTTTCTTTTCTTCTTTTTAAATTGTGATTTGGGTGAAGATTTACAGAGCAAATTCACTTTCCATACAGCAGTTCACATACAATTTGTCTCATGGCATTAACCACAGTTTACCACAATGCAACAGCTTCCCTCCCATTTCCTCCCCATAGTTACCTCTTCCCAGTGTCCATCCCTCCATGAAATCCTGCCCTCTGAGCTATCTCCCTGTGTATAAGCAGCCCTTCTTTCTCCCATGCTTGTTCTCTCCAAGGAGTGTATCTACTTCAGGTAAATGTTCAACTCATATACCTGTCTTTTGTTTGGCT
>NW_006921630.1:4338225-4338753 GCF_000298275.1 Orycteropus afer afer
ATATGTGAACTGCTGTATGGAAAGTGAATTTGTTCTGTAAATCTTCACCCAAATCACAATAAATAAATAAATAAATAAGAGGCAACTATATTTTTTCTTAAACTTGTCAGAATAACTCAAAAACATAATCTTTTCTTTCTTAATTCTCAGCATGTTAATGGCTGTAATTATTGAAACAAAGTACTGAGGAATTTGGGACTAATGTATAGTTTTCTTAGGTTAAAAAAATTAAGGCAGTGTAGTGCAGTTTTAGTGGTCACACATGCTGACAGTGGGCTTGCAGTTTAAATCTTTGGGCTCCATGGATGTCATAAATACATCTTTCATTTTTATTTAAAAATAAGTTTTAAAAGAAAACAGACTCTGTGATGCCTTTTAAATAATGAATTGCAGTTAAGGTATTTTAATTTTACTCATTCATAAAACTTAGAAGAATATTTTAATAAAAGATTCATTTGTTGTTGTGTGCCATCGAGTCGGCCCTGACTCATAGCGACCCCTCCTTGGGTTTCCGAGGCAGTATCACTA
>NW_006921630.1:4338853-4346662 GCF_000298275.1 Orycteropus afer afer
TATGTAGATCTCTTATGGTTTCTTGAAGTAGTTTTTTTTATAGTTTTCTTTGTATAGGTCTTTTGTGTCCCTGGTAAGATTTATTCCCAAGTATTTTATTTTTTTGGTAGCTATTGTAAACGGTATTGATCTCTTTATTTCTTTTTCAGCAATCTCTTTGCTGGTATAGAGGAATCCAACTGATTTTTGGATGTTGCTCTTATATCCTGCCACGATGCTAAATCTCTTAGTTAGTTCCAGTAGATTTTTGACTGAGTCTCTTGGGTTTTCTAGGTTCAGGATCATATCATCAGCAAATAGGGATAGTTAAGCCATGGTATTTTCAGTTGCCTCATCTTCATGCAACAGCTGGACAATGGATAAGGAAGAGCAGAGAAGAATTAATGCATTTGAATTATAGTGTTGGCAAAGGATATTGAATATACCATGGACTTCCAGAAGAACAAACAAATCTGTCTTGGAAGAAGTACAGCCTAAATGCTCCTTAGAAGGGAGAATGGCCAGACTTTGCCTCTCGTACTTTGGTCATGTCATGAGGGATCAGTTCCTAGAGAAGGCGTCATGCTTGGTAAAGTATGGGGTCAATGAAAAAAAAGGAAGACCCTCATCGAGATGGATTGAAATAATGGCTGCAACAGTGGGCTCAAGTATAGCGACAAATTGTGAGGATAGTGCAGGACCAGGCAGTGTTTCATTCTGTTTTATATAGGTCACTGTTAGCCGGAACTGACTCTGGCACCTAACAACAACATGATCACAGAGGCTGGTTTATAATATGTTTTAGAATCAGAACTGTGAGTCCTCCAATTTTGTTCATCTCTTTAAACGTTGCTTTAGGTATTTTGGGCCTCTTGCCATTCCACATGAAGTTAAGAATTCATTTTTACATTTCTGTGAAGAAAGCTGTTGGAATTTTGATTGGGATTGTGTTGAATCTATAGATCACTTTGGGTAGTATTGTCATCTTAACACTATTAAATATACATACACACAAACATATATGTATACCTATAACCCAAAACCCATTGCCAGTGAGTTGATATTGACTCATATTGACCTCATAGGACAGAGTAGAACTGCCCCACAGGGTTTCCAAGGCTGTAAATCTTTACGGAAGCAGACTGTCTTATCTTTCTTCTGCAGAGTGTGCAGGTTACATATATATGTTATCATGTAATTTTTCATTGTGCTTGTATCTTGAAATATTTTTCCACGTGTTTCATTTAAGGGACTAATTTGCTCATTTTTTCTAATTTGTTAATTTACATTGTAATTTTCACAATGCTTCTGGAATTCAGAAGTAGAGTTAGGGCACTTAGAGTCATACCCCACACGCTTTTTTTAAAAAAAGAAAAAAAAAAAAAAAAAACCCACAACACTTGAAAGGGGATTTAAACCTCTGCTTAAATACCAGCAAAATTCCAAAGGCCATATAGCTGGTAGGGCCTAAACTGGGATTTGAACTCAAGACTATCTGACTTCAGTATTTGTGTTCTGTTCTTTATACTGTATCATTTAAAGGCCCTCAGTGAGATGGATTCAAACAGTGGCTGCAATGATGGGCTCAGATATAGCAAGGATTGTGAGGCTGATACAGAACTGGGCAGTGTTTTGTTCTTTTGTACATAGGATCACTGTGAGTCAGACCTAGTTTAAGTCCTGGAGCTGGTATTCTTCATCTCATGCTTTGTCCACTGTTTCCTTCCTCAACCATGAGAGGTGAGAGTCAATCGTGAGTTAATGTGAATGACACGAATATACTTCTTTTAAAAATCTCTGAGATTGCCATTTCCATGTGATTGTTGTTGTTATATGCTGTTGAGTAGGACCTGACTCATAGCAACCCGTCCTTGGGTATCCAAGGCAGTATCACTACTACAGAAGTAGGTTGCCCCGTCTTCCTTCTGAGGAATGGCTGGTGGGTTTGAACCGCCAGGTTTCTGGTTAGCAGTCAAGTGCCTTAGGCGCTATGCTACCAGAGCTCCCTTTCCATATGATTAGGAATTCTTAATTAGAAACTGGGTGATGGTAAAATGCAGTGATTGAAGTTAAGGGGATAGAAAGTGACCATGGGAAGTTCTGTTCAACTAAAGACCAGAAGAGGGTCCTGAAGAGAAGAGAAGCTTGGTTGGAAAGGAGCTTTTTCTTCAGATAATTTGCTGTTTTTGGCAAAGATCAGCTGACTGTAGGTCGATGGATTTATTTCTGGGTTCTCAATTCTATTCCATTGGTCTATGTATCTGGCATTAAACCAATACCAGGCAGTTTTGACCCCCGGCATTTTAAACCTTCTTGATATGCCAATTTGAGTTTCTAAAGGTCAGTACCCCACTCAGGAACCTTTAATGATTTCTAGCACCTGTCCAGTCTAATACAAAATTCTTCCCCTTGACAGTTGAGACCCTCCATAATCTGGTCCTGTCACAATTTCACCTTCTCTCTCTGTCATCCCTACTTTTAAATTTATATCTTTTTATTTATTTATTTATTTTACTTCTTATGTGGATTGCTTTTACTTCTCCTTTCTTCCTTCTCATCAGTTTGTCTTCCTTTGTCAACCTAAATGTTTCTACCTGTAGAATCCATGTGACTCTTGCAGCTGAGTCACAGTGTAACAATTTGTAGTAGTCTCTGGTTCTTTCATAATAATAAATATGCTCAGAACAGGAACCACCTTTTACGTTCCCTCACTTCCTCCTTTCCTCTTTCTTCCTGTCTCTTTCCTTACTTAGTTTTTATGTTTCCCCTTTCTGTCCTGTTTTTTTTTTTCTTTCTGCCCTTTACTCAGTCCATTCTCTTTTCTAGCTTCTTTTTACCCATCTGTCATTTCCTTCCTCCCTTCCAGTTGCCTATCTTTACTATATAAGCTTGTGCAAGTCACCTATCCTCTCATCTCTAAAACTGGAGAAATAGGGTTGTTTCGATGATTGAGTAAATATTTACACCAGAAAATACTTAGGGAGCGCCTGCTAGATTTTAAGCACTCCAGAAATTTTAGCTTTCATTGTTGTACTGTTTTGTGTATCCCAATGCATAAAACAGATGATAGAATGTTCTATAAGAGGAGAAATAATTTATCATTTTTACATAAAAGCAAATTATTATTTTTAAAAGGAGTTAAATAGAAGGTAATTTTTAACTTCTAAGCACTTTGGCAGTAACCCAAAAATATTAATCATCTTAACAGTCATGGTTAAGATACTTATTTCTAAGCCTAAATTTAGTTTCAGCTTCTATAAATATAAAGTTTAACAGAAACCAGGACAGGTTTTACTACTTAGGGATAAATTAATTTTTTTTTGTGTGTATAACATTCTTAATCTCTTGCCATTTGGAGTAATTTTGTAGTAAATTCTTTCATTGTCAGAAAATGTTATTTTGCCTCTTCTTGAAAGAGAATTTAGCTGAATATGTAACTCTAAGGTGGCAGGTATTTCCTCTTAGCACTTTTGAAGATGCTTCATTTTTTTCTGTTGTTGGTGTTGTTGGGAAGATTTCCATTTAATTTTGTTCCTACATAACAAAATTATCTTGATTTTAAAAAGTATTCCGTAGCTTAAAATGATGTATTTCGAATATGATCCTTTTTATTTATTTTTCCTGCTCAAGACTCAGGATTTCGAATATGAAGGTATATGTCTTTCATGATTTCTGAAAACTCCTCAGCCTTTCTCTCTTTAAATATTGCCTTTCTTCCATCGTCATCCTCCCCAAGTACTGTTGAACTATGCTAGATCTTATTTAGATCCTCAGAGCTCTGCTGGTGTAATGCCTAAGGCATATATGACTGCTAACCAGAAGGCTGGCGGTTCAAACCCGCCAGCCACTCCTCGGAAGGAAAGTTAGGCAATCTACTTCTGTAGTGATACCACCTCAGAAACCCAAGGAGGTCGCTATGAGTCAGATCCGACTCCACAGCAGTGGGTTTGGTTTCTCTTAATCTCTCTTCACATTTCACATTTCATTAACTTTTATAGGATTGTTGCATAATTTCATCTCTGTATTCTAATTTACAAATTTTCTCTTAAGTAGTGATTAATGTGATGCTTAATTTTCCAATGACTGTTTCTTTTTTTAAAAGTTTAATTTTTTTAATGAATGTTTATCTTGCTTTGCTTTTTCATGTCTTGTTAAAAAACCAAACCAAACTCACTTGCCATCAAGTCATTTCCGACTTACAGTGATCCCTCCTTGAGTTTCAGAGGTGGTATCTCTATGGAAATAGATTGCCCAACCTTCCTTCCGATAAGTGGCTGGTGGGTTTGAACCGCCAGCCTCTGGTTAGCAGTCAAATGGCTTAGGCACTACACCACCAGAGCTCATGTCTTGTTGGATTTTCATTTTCTTCTTTTTGAGCTACTGATTTTGATCCTTCCTGTCTTATAGTATCTGATCACTTGTTATCTGAAGTTGTTGGGAAGTCTAATACTAGTAATTATTGTGTTTTTTGTTTTTACTCAGGGAGCTCTGGTGGTGTGGTGGTTTTAAGGCATTTGGCTGCTAACCAGAAGGTTGGTGTTCAAACCCACCAATTGCTCTGCAGAGGAAAGATGAGGCTTCCATTAAGATTTATAGCCTTGGAAACCCCATGGGGGTAGCTGTGAGTTGGAATCAGTGTGTTGGCAGTGAGTTTGGTTTTGGTTTGGTCTTTGGAGTGGGTTGTTTGCTTATATAGTTGGTAATTTTTTTTTTTTTTTAAATTTTGAGTTGCCGTAGGCTTTATCTGTGGGAATTCCACATTGCCTGGGTTGAAGGTATGTTCCTCCAATTTTTTGTTTCCTCCACGTATCTTTTGTTCCAGGAGTCTCACTGACCTGTGAACATTCTTTATGTGAATATCTTATAATGAGGATTCTTGGATCATGCTGGTAGTGTAAATGTCAATTTCTATATTTGTGTGAGAGTATGCCTGGGATTATGAACTTTCAGGGTAAGACACCACCACCATCACTCCTAGCCTCAATGTTAAGCCTATGCCAAGACAGTTAAGTTCCCTTGTTTTCTTATTACCAGGGTAAATTTTTTTCCCAAGCCATTTTGTCACTGATGGGGTAAATCATCAATCTCTTTGGACTTACTCTAGGCAGAGGTGTGTATGGTGGAGGGGAAGAGTGTATATCTCGATTCCGTTCTCATCTCTTGGTGGCTACAGTGCAATGAATTACTTAGTATGGCTCTTATAGTTTTTGTTATCCCAACACAGTGATTAGGTGGGACCATGCAAATAAGATAATATTGAAACCTTGTGATTGTTGGGGTTCTGTGTCAATTTGGCTCGACCATGATTTCCAGTTTTGTGTGGTTGTCCTCCAGTTGTGATCTGGTGTAATTATCTTCCATTTTGTGATATGTTGTAAAATCCTAGCCTCTATGCCTGTGGTTATGGTCCCATTTGGGAGTGAGTTGTCTGTTACAATAATGAGGCAGGATTAGGGTAGGATGTATCTTGAGGCATCACCTTCCCAGAAGGTGTGATGCAAGCTACCACCCTTACCCAAGTCACCACCCTTCACTACCTTACTGAAGTCACACCTTTTTTTGAGTTACTTCTTTTATCTTACAAGAGATAAAAGGAGAGAGAAGTGAGCAGAGTGAGGGCACCCCACCACCATCAAGAAAGAAGAGCTGGGAGTAGCGTGCATCCTCTGGACCTGGGATCCTTGCACCAGGATCCTCCTTGACCCAGGGGATGCAGAGAGAAAGCTGTAATACCAGATATGGTGAGAAGCAGTGGCAGAGAAACAGCAGCAGCAGAACCCGGAGACCAGCAGCAGGCAGCATGGTGGGCTTCCTAGCCCACAGAGCAAGAAAGCTGAGTGCCTTTGGGCAGGAGCCTTGCTGGTAGAGTAGGGTGCTTCTAGGCCCTTGGTTGGAGCTAGGTTTGCTGACCCATGGAGCTAGCACCAAGGCTAACTGGTGGAACGGGTTGCCTCTAGGCACTTACTGGCAGAGCTAAAAGAGCCTTGTAACACTTGCTGGAGCAAGGCAGAGGGCCAGAGAGAGGCTTGCCTGAGGCACAGCCGAGAAGAGGCTGTTCTTACCCAAGAACTGTATTCTGAGTGTTCCTAAACCTGAATTGTAACCTGCTACTTCCCAGATAAACCCTGTAACTATGAGTATGGTCTGTGATTTCTGTGTGGGCATTGTAACAAATTCTCTAACCTAGCAGAGAAGTAGCCAGTGCTGTGGGAAGGACGGCTGGTGTCTGAATTAGTAAAAAGGTTGGTATGTCTGACCTTTGCCTCACAGGAATTAACTTTGGGCTGATGTTGTCGGGCCGATTCTCTCTTCCCCTCATGAAGTTAGGTGAAGTCAGATGCTGCCTCCATGCCATTTTTACAGTAGCATTGTTTTTCTTTATATCTAATATCAAAATTCAAGCCCTTATTTCTAAGTATCTTTTATACCACAGGATTTTAATTGCTTTGTTAGCTATGTTGATGGAAAGGTGGTGGTTGTTGTTAGGTGCCCTCAAGTCAGCTCTGACTCATAGTGATCTCATGTACAACAGAACGAAACACTGTCCAGTCCTGTGCCGGCCTCACAATCCTTGCTATACCCGAGCCCATCATTGCAGCCACTGTATCGATCCATCTCCTTGAAAGCGGGCCTTCCCCTTTTTCATGTTGATGAAAATAGTAATCCTCATTGTATTCTTTTAAATGTATGTAGTATTGTGTGTACTGATTATTGGCTTTGCCATTTTCCCTATACTTTTTTTAAAATTGTGATTTGAATGAAAGTTTACAAACCAAATTTGTTTCCCATTCAACCGTTCATAAACATTTTGTGTCATGACATTGTCCTTTCCTATGCATTCTTGCCCTCTGAGCTCTCACTCTGTGCAGGTGCTGTCCTTGTGATCTCCCATGGTTGATTCTTCTAAGGCATGTATTCACCTGGTGCTCACCTTGTAGGCCTGTCTATTGTTTGGCTGGAAGCCATGGGAGTGAGTTCAGTTTCAGACCCAAAGTGTGACTAGGGGCCATAGTTTCTCAGGGCATTTTCCCTATACTTCTAACGTTAATTATGAATTTAAATAATCTCATCCCATGAATGACTGGTTGGTTCAGTCATTCATTCGTTCTTTCAGCAAGTACTTACTAAGTAAGGAATCAAGACTAGTTACTATGCTATGTGCCTGAATACAAAGATGAAAATTTTATTTTGTTCTTGAGTATCTTTAATATGAAGAGGCTTAAAATATATAAAGGAGGGGAGGCAGATATCATAAATAAATAAAACTGTCAAAACAGCAATAGAATTTTGACAAAAGAGCAGAAGAATTTTGACAAGTAGAGGCACAAGGGTGGGAGATGAAGGAACCATCTTTGGGAGGCCTGGGCAACTCTAACCTGGGATGCACATCAGAATTCTGTTTTTTTTAGTTTCTGTCTTCATAACTTTAACTTTTTTAAGGGTGGCAAGTAGCAAATATAATCTTGCTTAGTGCTATTCAGAAATTATCTTAAGAGGCAACTATAACACTCCAACACCTCAATAACAAAAGACAAACAATCCAATTAAAAAATGGGCAGAAGACATGAATAGACACTTCACCAAGGAGGATATTCAAGCAGTCAACAAACATATGAAGAAATGCTCACAATCATTAGCTAGTAGAGATATAAATCAAAACAACAATGAGATACCATGTTGCTCCAGCACTAGTACAAAGTTCAACAAGACAGAAAATAACAAATGCTGGTGAGGATGTGGAGAAATTGGGACTTTCATACACTGCTGGTGGGACTGTAAGATGGTACAACCATTGTGGAAAGCAGTATGGCGATTCCTTCAAAAGTTGGA
>NW_006921630.1:4349089-4384514 GCF_000298275.1 Orycteropus afer afer
GTAGTGATACCGCCTTGGAAACCCAAGGAGGGGTTGCTATGAGTCGGGGCCGTCTCAACAGCACATAACAACAACAACAATATAAAGGCATTAAAGTTGTTTCCAGTTTTTACTATTGTAAATAATACTTGATTGAATAATTTTATCTGTATAGTTTTTTTCCTGTTTTTAGAACTTTAATAAGATGAATTTTTAGGACTGAGATTTTGGGCCAAAGTGTATGAGCCTATCTATTCTGTATTGCCGAAATGTTTTCCAAAGAAATTGCACTAATTGCATTCCACTATTAATTTCCTTATAGTTGCTTGAGTTTTCTGAAGTATGCTTTCTAAAACTATTAAATGTCTTTAGCACAATATTCCTCCCGATGATAGAATAAATTATTTTAGAAAAGAGCACATAACTGGTACTATGATACGGGATTATTTAGTGAGGAGTTTATGCTTTAATTTTAATCCCTTATAAGAAAACCATTGGGAGAGTGAGAAGTTAGGAGACTGAATGATTGTGCCTGCATTTCCATAATCTAGTTCTATGATCATAAGCAAGGAACTAAATTTACACATTTCAGATTTCCTCACACTAATCAATGCTAACCTGAAGGCTGGTGGTTCAAACCCACCAGCCACTCCTTGGAAGGAAGTTTGGGAAATCTACTTCTGTAGTGATACTGCCTCAGAAACTCAAGGATAGGTTGCTGTGTGTCAGTCTGACTGTAAGGCACATAACAACAACAAAATCCCACTCTGCGGCCCATGACAACAACAACAACAATCAGTGATTGATGCATTACTTCCCTGTTTTCAGTTGTTTTAGGTCAAGGACCAACTCCACTGTTCTTACTTAGCTAGCCTTTTACTTGGTACTCAGTAAAGTACTTGTTGAATTGATAATGTACATTGTTGTGCCCTGTTTTAAATGTGTATAATTATTTGTCTCCCTTTTTCCCTTCCTCTCCCTTATGTTCTTCCTTCCAATCTTTTGAATCACAAACTGTTCTAAGTTAGTTTACAATTTGGTTCTTTTTACTTAGGTGTTTCCTTGATATAGCTGTGCCTGCCTACTTGTTGCTAGTTCCTTGGTTTTAAAAAAAAAAATAAAACCTCACTCCTGTGGAGTCAGATCCAACTCATAGCAACCCCGCCTTGGGTTTCCGAGGCTGTATGACTACAGAAGTAGGTTGCCCAATCTTCCTTCCGAGGAGTGGCTGGTGGGTTTGAACCGCCAGCCTTCTGGTTAGCAGTCAGGTGCCTTAGGCACTGTGCCACCAGAGCTCCTACTTCCTTTGTACTGATGTTTATGTAAAAATATGCCCTGTTTGAGACATAAGCCCCAGGGACAGTCAGAGTGACTATCTTTAGAAGTTGACAAAAGAATAATGGAAAACAATTTAAGGAAAGAGCTGTATGATGTAGATAGTCATTATGAGTGATTATGTAATTTATAGTACTAAAACTAAACATTTTGTCTCCAGTCGATTCCAACTCATAGTATCCCCCATTGGGTTTCCAAGGCTGTAAATCTACAGGGAAGTAGATCGTCTCATCTTCTTCCCGTGGAACAGCTGGTGATGGGTTTGAACATGACTTTTCGGTTAGCAGCCAAATGCCTTACCCACCAGGACACCAGAGCTCTTTTTTAGTTTATATTACTAGGAAAAGTAAATACAATATTAAAGCATATATTTTTAATGTTTAATTTGAATTTTTCTACTTGCAAAGGACAAGTGTAAGTCCTTGGAGCACATACTAAAACACTAACTGCATGTCTTTGTTTTAAGACTTGAGTCATATGAGGCTTTTTGTATTTCGACATTATTCAATATTATTGACATGTAGTACATTTCTAGGAGCTGTAGTAGCGTAGTGCCTAAAGCACTTGACTGCTAACCAGAAGGCTGGCGGTTCAAACCCACCAGCCACTCCTCAGAAGGAAGATGAGGCAATCTACTTCCGTAGTGATACTGCCTCGGAAACCCAAGGAGGGGTCGCTATGAGTCGGGTCCGACTCGACAGCATGTAACAACAACAGCAGTTTTCTAAATCATCATGAGTAAGATTTTCATTAAAGAATAGTTTATCTTTCTTTTTTTAAACACAAAGATTTTAATCTAATTTTCATGGAATATTTGAATGACAATTTAATTCAAAGCAGGCAAAGAAAATTTGACAACTTACTGCTGACATTTACATATGTATTAATGTTTATATCTGGTTTCTATTTTTTTTTCAGTAAATAATAATGAAATTTTTGTAGTCAGTATGTGAAGTAATGTTAAGAATACAGTTCCATTAAGAATCAAATTAAAATCTTTTTCTTAGCACTAGAGGGCACTCTTGATATATGAATTCTTGTCAGAATAACTGATACAGGGACTGTAGAGTGAGATGAAGTTATTTTTAACATTTCATTGCAAACTGAGTGTTAACCTTAGAGAAAATCTGGATTATTAGGCTAGTCTTATATAATGGTATAGATAGAAGTTGATCCATGTTAGGGTCATAAGGATATTAAAGCTCACAGAATGAAAATGTGTGAATTGGTAGAAATTAAAGTATTTCTGTGCTTCATTTTCACATTGCCTTTTTAATCAGATTCCAAAATGTATTTAAAACCTATTATTTTGAATACATTTTTTAAAACATTCTAGCACAATGCCATGTTCTCTTACTAGGTGCTTAGGATATATCTAAAGAAATGAAGACAAATACAAGATACAACTGAAGTCTGCTAGCCTTAGTAATAATTTTTAAGCATTTGATAATGAGGAACGTGTTTTGCTTCATCTAGCCAAAAAAAAAAAAAAAAAAAGTATGCATTCTCATCCATTGTATTTGCACTTGGAATTTTAATTGTTTTGGAGGAGCCCATGAACATATGCTGGCCAGAAGTATATTTTAAAGGTTTTCATCTTTATTTATGATACTCCATTGAATTTAAGGTTTGTGTGCATTTTCTGATAGATAGTAGACAGTTGTCACTGTATTATCATCACCATCATAACAAAGCACACTTACTATGTGCCTGTACTGTTTTAGGTGCTTTGTATATATTATCTCATTGCTCCTCACCTCAACTGTATGAAGTAGGTACTTGTTATCCCTGTCTTATAGGTGAGGAAATGAAATACAGAAAAGTTTTATAGGTGAGGAAAGGAAGTACAGAAAAGTTAAGCAGTTTGCTACATTCAAATCTTTGGTACATTCAGATGTTTTCCCATTGTGCTTTAAAATCACTATAGTGCTTCTCTGGAGAGAAGAAACTTTGTATCAAGGCAATGATTCTTAATGTTTCAAACTCAGTTTTTAAAGTGGGAGTAGTTTATTTGAAACACCTAAATCTGGTAGCATAGTGCCTAAGGCACTTGACTGCTAACCAGAAGGCTGGCAGTTCAAACCCACCAGCAGCCACTCCTCAGAAGGAAGGTTGGACAATCTACTTCCATAGTGATACCGCCTCGGAAACCCAAGGAGGAGTCGCTGTGAGTTGGGTCTGAGTAGATGGCACAGAACAACAACAACAACAAATTTATAGGCACCATTTTTTTAGGAAACACGTAAAATTTAAGTTAGAAAGTGACATGTCACTGTACAAAGAAGAAATTCTGTCTGAGAGGTGACGTTATCTACCAAACCCACTGCCATCAATTTGATTACCACTCCTAGTAACCCTATAGAACAGAGTAGAACTGCCCCAAAGGGTTTCCAAGGCTGTAAATCTTTACGGAAGCAAGCTGCCTCATCTTTCTCCTTCAGAGTAGCTAGTGGATTTTAACCACTGACCTTTTGATTAGCACCCTAATGCTTTAACCACTGTGCCACACAGTGCCATAAACCCAGTTATTGGTAGAAAGAGATTAGAACTTCAGGTAAATATTCTGACTTCCCATAAAGTGGAAAGAAGAGTTGTATTGTTGAAAGAATATTTGACTAGAATTTTGATGGCTTGAATTTTATTCTTGGCTTCCTGCTTACTGTGTCCTGAGGTTCTGTTTTTTTGTGTGTGTGTTATGTAAGTATGATAATATCTTCCCCAATTAATGGTATTGGTAGTTGTGAAGATCGATGAGATGATGGATTTAATACACTCAAAAAATGTTAAAACCCTAAACAAATAAACATACCAGATATGTTTATGTTTTTATGATGTGTCCCATAGTATTTTCTTTTTGTTTTCAAATATATGTGATATCTTGGTAAATGGGATTTCTAAAAAATTACTGTATATAGCATGTGTTATTTTGCCATGTGTCATTTACATGTTACTCTTTTTTTTTTTTACTTAAAACTGAAAAAAATACAACCGTCCTCAATATTTATTTAATAAGTGAGAAGTTATGCTTTTGCTTTGCTGATGAAGAAAATAACTAACATTTATTGAATAAGGAGCTCTGGTGGTATAGTGGTTAAGGCATTTGGCTGCTAACCAAGCTGTTGGTAGTTTGAACCCATCAGCCACCCTGCAGAAGAAAGATGAGGCAGTCTGCTTCTGTAAAGATTTACAGTCTTGGAAACCCAGTGAGGGTTGCTATGAATCAGAATTGACTTGATGGCAGAGTTTGGTTTTTGAGTTTTTTATTGAATACTGCCCGTTTAGTATTACTGTAATTTGAAAATATATACATGATTGTCTTCAATCTGAATTTAATGGTATAATTAAAAAATAGAGCTTGGCAAAGTTTTACACCGTGGCATGATGGTAGGTGTGGATTTATTTCCTTAAATTTCCAATGAGACACATGTTTTAATTTTTCTCTTTACTTTTGACAGGGATAATAATGTATTTGTGGCCTTGGACGTGAAGTAATTGGTCCCTTGTTGCTGTTAACATAAGGTCAGGGACTGATGTTGTAGGAAGCATGGACGTAATGAATGGACAGGCAAGCAATGTGAATGTTGCAGCTACTGCTTCTGAGGTAAGACTTTTAAGACGTTTAATTATAAACTCTCTTAACTCACTTTCTAATTTATCAAGGAGTATGGTTGATTGCAGACTTAAATAAGAACTTTAAATAAAGGGCTACAAATATTTTAGAGTTTAAAAAATTCTTTAATTTTGTCATTCATGTGTTTACTGTGCGTTTTGGAAACCTTAATCGTTATCCTTGGCAAACAAAATAATTTAGTGGATGAGTAGTTACCTCTTTTTGTATAGTTCAGTCAGCTCCAGTGGGCATTCTGGTGTTAAACATTTTCAACTGATTGATTTAGAATGTAGTCTTTCACAGAGAAGACTACATTTAAAAGCCATTACACTATTACATCCGTATTACTTGAGAAGATATTTGAGAAAGTAATTATTATTTAAAACCTTCTCTTATGTTTATTTTTAAAGGATCATTTGGGTTTCTTTTTAGAATATTTTTACCTTACATGAACCTTAAGGGCAATAGGACAAATGAGGCACAGAAAGATTGTTTTTCACTGAATTTTTGGCACCATCTGGATCTCTTGACTCTAAGCAATTATTTTTAAATCTGATACACAGATGATTTTGTCTCTATGTGGTTAATATTAGAGAGTTTCAGACCTGACTTAATTTTCTCATTATAAATCAGAAATATTAATGTTTTATCTTGAATTCATTTGCTCTTAATGTAGTATATCACCAAGGGATCAAAATTTTAATCTAATTACAATAAGTCTTTTCATTAGAGAAAACCATTCATTTAAATTAATATTTTTGAGAATTCTTAATTTTAAAGGGCAGTGATCTATAAAATCACTTGATTTGTTGTTGTCTTGTGGATGATATATTCTCTGCTTCTTAAACTGATGGGTTTGTGGCCTATATTTTGCAGCTTTTGAGACCCATTTTCCTCTATATGCAGTGCTGACAGAGCGGCAAATCTGTTTATAGTTTATATAGCCTTGTTCTCCCTTCTTTCAGATCTTTGATATATCTGGATTAATGTTATTTTAGGTGGACAGTTTTTTTATGACCTTAGTAGGGCTGGGGACTGAAAAGTGAATGATGGTATGCGGGAAAGAATTTAACTTTAGCAAAAGAATTTGGTCTTTGTCCTTGGTTGGTGAGAGCTAACATCTAAAACCTAGGAATTTTCCCAGTGACTGAAGTGTCCTTGCTGAGGTCTGAAGACCATACCTGAAGGTTTATGCCAGTGAGTTGACTCAGGTGGGAGCTGGCCAGGTCACAAAGACCCAGGTAGAGGAGTGGGGAAGCAGATAGATAGATTCATTCAATCAGTTATGACCACATGATGAGGCTCCAATAAAGACTGTGGACATGGCAGTGGTTGACAAAAGACATTTGTATTTGGGAGGGTGAAGCACCCTTTTTGGAACACAGAAGTTCAACATTGGGGGTCTCCTAGACCTCACCCTATGCTTCTCTTTTTTATACTGGTCCTGAGTTGTCCTTTTATTTATTAATTTATTTTTGTAATAAAACTGTAAGTATAGCACTTTCCTGAGTTTTGTGAATCATTCTAGCAAGTTATCAAACGTGAGGGAATAGTGGGGTCCAGCAGGACAGAAGTGAGAGTATTGTGGGAACTCTCATACTTGTGGCTGACATCTGAGGTCTTGGGCAGACTTAAAAGATGAGGCTTTTCCTGTTGCCTGTATTCCTAATTTTGTGTGTGTGGGGGGGTTCAAATAGAAAGAGTCAGTGCCATGAATGGTTAAAGATACTCTGAGTTGGATCCCTCCTTTTGTTATAATTATGAATCTATACTTGATATTTTGCTACTACTGAAAAGGAGAGAAAAATTTTAAATGAGGCATAATGACAGTTGCTTAGAGTTGATGTGTAACAGCTCATTGACCTTTACCTTGGTAATTGGAATTTTTGTTTACTTTTTGATTACTTTTTGTAATCAAAAATTTTGATTACTTTTTGTGATGAAATTTTGATTACTTTTTGTGCCTATAACTGTGGCCTAGTTCCTATTTCCATTTGGTAGATCCTAGTCTAAATGAGAAAAGAATTCTAGTGGCACTGTGGTTAAAGAATTGGGCTGCTAATCAGAAGGTTGGCAGTTCAGGCCCACTCACTAGCTGCCCTGCTAGAGAAAGATGAGGCAGTCTGTTTCTGTAAAGATTTGCAGCCTTGGAAACTCTGTGGGGCAATTCTACTCTGTCCTGTAGGGTTGCTGTGCATTGGAATTGACTTGGATTTGGCAGTGGATTTGGTTTAGTCTAAATGATTTTACATGAGTGTTCCTCAAAATTCAGCCAAATGTGCTACAGAGTACATTTTTATTTCATGGTACAGAAGAAGTGGAAAATTTAGCATAAATTAAGATTTTCGGGGCCCATAGCCACCTTTTTGGTTCTATATGTAGTAACAGAAAATTCAAACATAATGGTAAGTACTCTTAATCACAAAATGCTTAGGTTTGTAATACAATAGAAAGAGCAGTATCAACTGTAATTTCATTAACAGACATCATTTAACAAAAAGGAATGGATTATATAGCTCTTTAATTAGTGTAATTGGTCTAAATATTTTATTGTGGTTTATGTTATTAAAATGATTTTATCTTTTCTAAAAATAAATATTAGTTTAAAATTATAAATAAATGTAAGCCCTTTTCCTTTGGCTTTCCTTTATTCCATTTGAGAATCCTTGAACTTGCTTAAATCTTTTATTTCTGCAGAAAATGATAGGATGTCAGGATGAGGAAACTGACACACAAATATGACTCACTGTAGAACTAAAAATCTAAAGCTGAGGTTAGATTTCAAGTGGACTGTTTATCTAACACTCTTCCAACTAAGCAGCATGTTCTGCAGTGTTTGTTTAAAATTATGACCCACTCTTCTTTGTTTTCTGCAATGTTTAGTGCCAAATTTCTATCACATTGACTATGAGACTGTTAAAATATCTATATTTTCTTTAAACTTGACAGAAAAGTAGCAGCTCTGAATCATTAAGTGACAAAGGTTCTGAATTGAAGAAAAGCTTTGATGCTGTGGTATTCGATGTTCTTAAAGTTACACCAGAAGAGTATGCGGTAAGCTTCCCACCTTTTCCTTCTCCAGTTTTTGCCCATAATTTACATATTGGTGCTGTTGACTTAGCATTTGTAGGCCCAGTGGAGGATATTGTAAAACATTAAAAAAAAAACAAAAAAACCTGAGTGTGGGAATTGATGGGAAGAAAAGCACAGTGATGGAGAAAGCACTGAGGAACAGGGATAAGGTGGGATGTGAGAAGAATGTAGATAGTTTTAGCTTCATGAATTATACTTCAAACTTGGCAAGTAGTAAGTATTTACTTTTATGGTAATTACTTTAATCCCTACCTGTATTACTTCCCCAGGCCAACTCTACTTTCTTGCCATTTCTAAAGAGGTATATTTACTTTCAGTTTAAGAAATTGAAAAATGAAATATGAAAGTGTTACTGCAGTATCATAAAAGGTACCAAAAAACTGACATTAACATTATTTACATTATTTGTTGTTCTCTTTTTCCTTTGATTTGTTAATGGAATCTATTGATGTTCTGATATTTAATTACTCTTCCATTTCAGGAATAAAACTATAATGTTGGATTTTTATTTTGCATGTATAACCATAAATGAGATAGGTCCATAGCCATGTAAAAGTCCTTTGATAAAATCTGTTACTACTATTGTAGTCTGATTACTTTTTATAAATTAGGTTGTTGTTGTTGTTGTTGTTATGTGCCGTCGAGTCGGCCCCCACTCATAGCGACCTGTCCTTGGATTTCCGAGGCAGTATCACTACGGAAGTAGGATTGCCCAACCTTCCTTCCAAGAAGTGGCTGGTGGGTTTGAACCGCCAGCCTTCTGGTTAGCAGTCAAGTGCTTTAGCCACTATGCTCCCAGAGCACCTTTATAAATTAGGTAGAAAACCTCTTTTTATCACAACCAGATTTTATAAGTTTGAGGAGATATTTAATAGGTATAACAAGAACACTGTTTTGTGAACCAGTAGATCTGATTTTTGGTTTTGATTTTTATTTACTGTTGGACCATGTCTAAATTTTTAAAATTATTTTTGTTTTATTTTCTAACTTTACCTCATTTAACTCCCAAAAAATACAAACAGGCATGAGATAATTAGAATTAATTTAGCCCTTGTACTGTTAAATATAACTTTCATTTTCTGATTAGCCTCTTACAGTACTAATAAGTTGACAGTTTTTATTCTAGTGAAGATTTCTGTATTAATTTCGGTATAGAATATAATTTTATTGTGGAATGCAGGTTATATCATGGAATTCTAAAGATGATAATGTCAATTTTTATTTTGTGTTTCAGGGTCAGATAACATTAATGGATGTTCCAGTATTTAAAGCCATTCAACCAGATGTGAGTAGTTTTAAGAAATTTTCTTTTAAATATACAAAATGACCAGTTATAATATCCCAAATGAAGAAGGCTTAAAGATGTAAATTATATTTTATATTAATTTAAAAATGTTTAAAGTTTTCGAATTTACATTGCCTTTGTATTATTCAGACCTCAGAAATTAGTGAGGCATTTATAATTATATATCGAGTCATAAAACATAGTGAGTTGATATTAACTCATGGTGACCCCGTATGTGATGAATCATGTTGTTGTTGTGGTTGTGTGCCATTGACTCAGACCCAACTCATAGTGACCCCTCCTTGGGTTTCTGAGGCAGTATCACTATGGAAGTAGATTGCCCAACCTTCCTTCCGAGGAGTGGTTGATGGGTTTGAGCCGCCAGTCTTCTGGTTAGCAGTCAAGTGCCTTAGGCACTACGCTACCACAGCTCCTGTGTCATAGATGGGATTATTTGAATCATGTTGGTTGATTCAGTTTTATTCCTTTACTAAAGGGAGGAAAAACTTAGAGGGATTGAATGATTTGCCCATGGCTTTGAAGCTTTTTTAATGGTAGGATAGAAAATAGAAACTAGGTATCACAACTAACTACAAAAATTGTTTTCCCAATACCTTTAATTTATGACTTTATAATATTACTTTGTGTTGACAATTTGGAGAGAAGAGGGAAGATCAAGCAGGACATTTGTTTTTAATAAAAATTAGGAACAAATCTATATTATGCATCTACCCACTATAAACCATTTTGTTTTTCTATAGAACATATTAGGCGCTCTGGTAGCATAGTGGCTAAGGCACTTGTCTGCTGACCAGAAGGCTGGTGGTTCAGACCCACCAGCCAGTCCTCAGAAGGAAGGTTGGGCAATCTACTTCCATAGTGATACTGCCTAGGAAACCAAAGGAGGGGTCTCTATGAGTCGGGACTTACTCAACCTACTTGATGTTCTAACATAGAACATATTTAATAATGATAAGTGTTAAACAACATTGTAAACCAAGTTCATATTTTTTATATATATACATTCTGTATGTATACATTTAATTCAGTGCATTGCTGTAGTCCAAAAACATCTTTAATTCTTTTAAAAAACGTTTGTACAATATACTAGGTGTGGAGAGCATTTTTAAACATCATCTATACAGTGTATGGTCAGGAAAGCCTTGAATAAAGGTAAGTGGAGAAGAAGGCCAAGAGTGTATACATAGATATTCCTAGGTGATGGATTACACATCCAGCACAGCTCTATAACCCCATAGTCTCATTTCTGTAGTCATTTAGATCCCTTCCACCCAATGTAAAATGGCTCAAAAAATTACTCCAAAAGAGCATGATGAATTTACAAACAAGACGCTGGCTGGCTGAACCTAGCAATCTCATTGGACTTTCAAACTCTGAGACTCATTACAATTACAGATATTTTATTAAGTTTTTCCTATGTCAGTACTGGCTTGAAGATTCTAGGATTTTATATGTTTGTTAACTCATAATGAAGATCAGCAAAATCCTTACAACTGCAGACCAGGCATTGTGATGTATGGTTATCTAAGGTGCTTTTTTTTTTCTTTTTCAATTGTGATTTGGGTGAAAGTTTATAGAGCAAATTCACTTTCCATACAACAGTTCACATACACTTTGTCTCAGGACATTGACTACAGTTCACCCCAATGCAACAATTCTCCTCCCACTTCCTCCCGATTGTTACCTCTTCCCTGTGTCCATCCCTCCATGCACTCCTGCCCCCTGAGCTGTCTCCCTGTGCATAAACAGCCCTTCTTTCTCCCATGATTGTTCTCTCCAAGGAGTGTATCTACCTAATATAAATGTTCAACTCATATGCTTATCTTTTGTTTGGCTGGAAGCCACAGGTGTGGGTTCAATTCCAGACCTGAAGGGCAGCTAGGGACCATAGTCTCAGTGGTTCCACCAGGCTGTATCAGAACGGCAAACCTGGTCCCCTTGTAAACCATTTTTTTGTTCTTTGTGTGTCTTATCTGTGTAGTGGGCCTATCATTTTCACTTTGGTATGGTGATATTTTACTGATGAGGAAACAGTAACTAACAGTTGCCTTTGATACATGACTGAGTGTTAGAACAAGGTTTTAGACTCTAAAAACTGAAACTTTCCCATTCTATGAATAAGAATATAAATATAATTTTTTACACCAGAACAAACTCATTGATGATGCTGAGATTCAGTACCATAAGGTAGATGTATTTTTTAGTTCTTTTGGAAACAAAATACAGTGTACTTGTTGCAGTATATACAAGTGTGCAGTGTACCTGAACACAGTTTATAATGACTATAACTATTTACCACCACTTGTCTGTCATTTGTTGTACTGTGGTGGTGTGTATGTTGCTGTGAGGCTGGAGGCTATGCCACCAGTATTTCATATACCAGCAGGGTCACCCATGATGGATAGGTTTCACATTGTGCAGTCTGAAATTGACCAAACATGCAATCAAGATGTATTGATTAATACAGGTGATTGGAATGCAAAAGTTAGAAACAAAGAAGAATCACCGGTAATTGGAAAATATGGCCTTGGTGGTAGAAATGACAGCAGAGATTGCATGATAGACTTTTGCAAGACTATGACTTACTCATTGCAAATACCTTTTTTCAACAACATAAATGACACCTGTACATGTGGACCTTGCCAGGTGAAGTATATGGGAATCAGATCAACTGCATCTGTGGAAAGAGGCAATGGGGAAAGAGACGATGGAGAAGCTCAATATCTTCAGCCAAAACAAGACTGTGGAATAGACCATCAACTGCTCATATGCAATTTCAAGTTGAAGCTGAAGACAATTAAAACAAGTCCACGAGAACCAAAATATGACCTTGATTATATCCCACCTGAATTTGGAGACCATTTAAAGAATAGATTTGATGCATTGAATACCAGTGACTGAAAACCAGATGAATGAGGGGATAGCATCAAGAGCATCATCCATGAAGAAAGCAAACAGTCATTAAAAAGACAGGAAAGGAAGAAAAGACCAAAATGGATGTCAAAAAAGACTCTGAAACTTGCTCTTGAACAGAGAGTAGCTAAAGCAAATGGAAGAAATGACAAGATAAAAGAGCTGAACAGAAGATTTCAAAGAGCAGCTCGAGAAGACACAGTCAGTTATTATAATGAAATGTGCAACTGGGGTTAGAAAACCAAAAGCGAAGAACATGGTCAGCATTTCTCAAGCTGAAAAAACTGAAGAAAAAACTCAAGCCTCCAATTGCAATACTGAAAGATTCTATGGGCAAAATATCAAATGATGCAGGAAACATCAAAAGAAGATGGAAGGAATACACAGAGTCCTGTAGCAAAAAGAATTGATCATTGTTCAGCTATTTCAGGAAGTAGCATATGATCAAGAACCAATGGTATTGAAAGAAGAAATCAAAGCTGCACTGAAGGAATTGGTTAAAAACAAGGCTCCAGGAATTGACGGAATACCTATTGAGATCTTTCAACAAACAGATGTCACACTGGAAGCACTTATCTATGTCAAGGAATTTGGAAGACAGCTACCTGGACAACTAACTGGAAGAGTTCCATATTTGTACCCTTTCCAAAAAAAGGTGATTCAACAGATTGTGGAAATTATCAAACGATATCATTCATATCACATGCAAGTAAAATTTTGCTGATGATAATTCAAAAAGTTGTAGCAATATATTGACTAGGAATATACTGCCAGAAATGCAAGCTGGATTCAGAAGAGCATGTGGAACAAGGGATATCATTGCTGATGTCAGATAGATCTTGACTGAGAGCAAAAAATGCCAGAAAGATATTTCTTTGTTGACTATGCAAAGCATTAGACTGGGTGAATCATAACAAATTATGGATAACAGTGAGAAGAATGGGAATTCCAGAACACTTAATTGTTCTCATGAGGAACCTATACGTAGACCAGGAGGCTGTCATTCAGATAGAACAAGGGGATACTGCATGGTTTAAAATCAGGGTTGTGTCCTTTCACCATACTTATTTAGTTTGTATGCTGAGCAAATAATCTGAGAAGTTGGACTATATGAAGAAGAACATGGCATCAGGATTGAAGGAAGACTCATTAACAACCTGTAATATGCAGACAACACAGTCTTACTTGCTGAAAGTGAAGATGACTTGAGGCACTTACTGGTGAATATTGAAAACTACAGTGCAGTATGGATTACACCTCAACATAAAGAAAATGAAAATCCTCACAACTGGACTAATAAGCTGCATCACAATAAATGGAGAAGTTGTCAAAGATTTCATATTATGTGGATCCATAAACAACACCCGTGGAGGCAATAGTCAAGACATCAGACATGGTATTGCACTGGGCAGATCTGCTGCTAAAGATCAAAGTGTTGAAGAGCAAAGATGTCTCTTTGAAGACTAAGGTGCAGCTAACCTAAACCATGGTGATGCTTTTGAGTTGTGGTGTTGGTGAAGAATACTAAAAGTATTCTTCTGCCAGAAGAGTGAACAAATCTGTCCTGGAAGAAGTGCAGCTGGAATGCTCCTTGGAAGTGAGAATGGCTAGACTTCATCACACCTACTTTGGTCAAGTTTTCAGAAGGGCCCATTCCCTGGAGAAGGATATCATGCTTGGTAAATTGGAGGGTCAGCAAAAAAGGGGAAGCACTTCAGTGAGATGGATTGACACAGTGGCTGCAACAGTGGATTCAAGTATAGCAAGGATTGAGGATGCATACGACCCAGCAGTGTTTCGTCCTGTTCTACGTAGGGTTGCTGTGAGTCAGAGCTAACTCAATGCCATCTAACAGCAACAACATTAACTATTTAAGGAAAGTATCCATGTCTTTTTATAGTATAGTCAGTGTTAGTCCTGTGATAGTTGAATAAGTTACTTAATGTGTCTTAGTATCTCAGGTTTGTCACCTCTAAGGCCTTAATGATCTCTCTCAGTTGCTATCATTTCCACATTGTGTTTTCTTGACTTTTTTCCTATAACCTGGAAGGCTCTCTGAGGGAAACATGGTACTAGCAATAGAAGAAGAAGAAGAATCTATTTCAGGACTAGGGTGCAAATAGAACTTTTGGTTTTTTTGTTTTAAGCTTTTGTGTTTAAATGGAAAAAAAAATAGTAATTCATTTTTTTACTTCCCTGGACAAAACAAGCCAAACCTAGATGCTTTATGAATATTATATTATATTATATTATATTTTGTTTACCCTGAGATTCAGTAATCTTTTCCTTAAATACAGTTTTTTTTTTTTTTTTTTTTGCTTTTGAATGAATTGTAACAACTGAACAGTATTGTTATTTCATATCAGATCAGCACTGTCCAATAGAAACATAATGGGGGCCACTTATATAACTTTAAATTTTCAGTAATCACATTAAAGAGTAAAAAAAAAAAAAGCCCATGAAATTAATTTTAATAATATATTGTATTTAACTTGCTGCATGTAAAATACTATCACTTCAACTTGTAATCAGTATAAAAATTACTGAGATGTTTTATGTTCTTTTTTTCCTAAGTACTTAGCAAGTACTAAGACTTTACAATCTAGTGTATTTTTTACACTTATTACATCTTTATTTGCAGGTACTCAGTAGCCGTTTGTGGCTAGTGGGTTGGACGTTGAAGATCTGGATAATAATTACTTGTGAGGACATAGATGAGGTCTAATTTTTCATTCCTCTGGGACATCTAACAGTGCTTTGTGAAAGTTAGAAGTACAAGCAGTCCTTGGAGCTTGGGAACAAGTTATCTTCTTATGTTTTTAAGTCAAATTTGTGAGTTGGAAGAGGTACATATGGTTCTTACTTAGCCTTACTTTAGTGGGAAAAAGGCCCAAAGACTTTTCAATGATTTAAAAGCTGCACATGCAGCAAGGGGAGGTGATTGTGAGGAAGAATTTGTTGAGAGTAGATTCAGTCATTTCAAAGGGAAAATTTACATGACGTGAAAGGGCAAGTATGAGTTGTCTATAGTGAGATGTTCATAACTTGGGGACAGCCTATAAACCTTAAAATTGCCTTGATTTGACTCCCTATATCTGATCAAACCCCAATCCCATCAGTTTTTAGCCTCCTGAGTATCTTGTCTGCTCATTCTGTCTCTGTTCCAGTACCCTAATTCAAGATACCTTCTCTCAGTTGAAGTAGTGCTATAGCCTCTAACCTGATGTACCTGCATTTACTCTCACTCTTCTAACTCTTGTCTGCCCATTTAAAACACTTCAGTAGCGTCCTGTTGCTCTGAAGATAAAGGCAAAACATCCTAATATAGTCTACAAATATTTTCATAGCTTTGCCTCTTTCTACCTTCTCCAGACCCATTTTATACCTTTTTTCCTCTCTCTGGTCTAGCTACACTGGCCTTCCTTTAGTCCCTGTCACCACTAAGCCTGTATGCATCCTGGTTAACTTCTGTTTATCCTTAAGTTCTCACATCAACTCTGACTTCACCTACTAAGCTATTTTTGTCTCCCTGTAGGCTTTCCTAGCACTCTGTACTTCTTCACTGGACTTGAAAGTTGTGGTTTTGCATTTGTGTTGTGATTCAACAAATATTTACTGAATGGCTACTATTTGTCAGACACTAACTATTCTGTTTTACCAGCCACTCCTCGGAAGGAAAGTTGGGCAATCTACTTCTGTAGTGATACTGCCTCTCTGTGAGTTGGGTCTGACTTGATGGCACATAACAACAACAACATTTTAGTTGTTGGAGATACAGTAATGAACAGAATAAAATTCCTGACCTCATGATCTTACATTTGAGTGAGGTGAGCTAGGCAGTAATTGTCATGAAAAAAGTAAAGCAGAGAGAGAATAGGGAGTGAGGGGAATTTTAGATAGAGTGGTCAGGGAAAGCTTCACTGAGAAGGTGACATCTGAACAAAGACTTGAAGTAAGAGAGCAAGTCATGTGGGTTTTTTGGGGAAGGGTCTTGCAGGTAGAGGGAACAGCAAGGGCAAAGACCAGAGAGCTATAGTGGAGTGAGCAAGGGAGAGAATCCAGTAGAAGGTGAGAGATAGAGTGAGGGCTAGATGGTGTGAACCTTGAACACCATTACTCTGAAAAAGGTGAGGCATCATTGGAGGGTTTCATGTAGAGGAGTGACATTTCCTCACTTAGATTTTAAGTGGCTCTTTCTGGGTGCAGATTAAGATGTGTGGGAAAGTGAGCAGGTAGGGGAAGGAGGGTTTTGCCAAAGACTGAATCAAGGAGACTATGTAAGAGATGAAGGTGGCTTGAATCAGGGTTGGAGTGGAAGAGATGATGAGAAACTGTCAGACACTGTGTGCAAGAGAGTCAGGGATGACTTCAGGATTGTTGGCTGACACCAGTAGTATGTAGTTGATATTCTCTGGATGGAAAATTGTGATTGTTTTGTTGTATAACCCATGGGGCTGCCATTCATGTAGAATATAAGGTTGCCCAATGCAGGCTATTGGAGAAAGGCTGGAGGAACAGATTTTGAGGGAAGATCAGGAGTTCCGTTTTGGACATACTAAGCTTTATGTACCTGTTAGACAGACACCCAGGGAGAATTAAGCAGAATGTAATCCAGGCTGGAGATGAAAATTTGGGAGATGTCAGGGTAGAGATACTTAAAATATAAGTGAAAGTACTAAGTGAGTGAATATAGAGTAGACATAAAATGAAAGTGAAATTACTAAGGAAGTGAAAATAGAGAAAAAGAAAGGTCATTTTATAAATGAGGAGGAACCAGCAAAAGAGACCAACAAGCAGCAGCCAGTGATTTAGGAGGAAAGCCACAGTAGTATGGTATTCTGAAGGAGCCCTGGTGGTGCAGTGGTTAAAGCGCTGGACTGCCAACCGAAAGGTCAGTGGGTTCAAACCCATCACCTGCTCTGTGGGAGAAAGATGTGACGGTCTGCTTTCGTAAAGATTACAGCCTAGGTAGGAAACCCTGTGCGGCAGTTCAGTTCTGTCGTATAGGGTCTCTATGAGTTGGGATCATCTTGATGGCAGTTGATTTGGTTTTGGGATTGGGCAGTATTCTATGAGGTAAGTGAACAAAGAAAATACTTAAGAATATAAGGAGGAAATGATCAGGTGGTAAAGTGTTGTTAATCATGTGCTTGTTGGATTATTCCTTGCCTTTTCCACTAAGCTATTTGAGGGCAGAGAATGGATAGTTTTACTATTTTATCTGTATGGCATGTAGTTGGAGCTCAATATTTAGAATGAAAGACTGAATATTGTGTTTAGTAAATGTTTGCTCTGTGAGAGAAAGTTTTAAAAAACTGACGGCAGCAATTCTACTGGAAGAAATGATGTAGTGCCAACATACTCTTTTTATGTGTCAGTCTCACGTAATCACCAAGATAAACATTAGATCTGTCAGTGTAAACAGAACCTTGTCATCCTGCAGAAAAACATTTACTAATTTATTATGATATAGTTAAGGCATATAAAAAAGCATAAAGATAATAAGGTGAACGCTTATGTACCTACCAGTACTGTTGAAGGCCCTGTGTATCCCACACATACCCTTCCCACCTCCTTCCAAGATAACCACTGTACAGTATTGGTTTATATTACTCCCATACATTTAGCTATATTTTTCTGTAAGTATATGTATCTCTTAGCAGTATGTGCTGTTGTAGGTTTTAGAGTTTTATATAAATGGTGCTCTCCTGTTTTTGTTATCTTTACCTTGCTTTTTATCTTCTGCATTGTTGACTACCATCCATGTTGATATATGGACTCAAGTGCATTAATTTCTCTTGTTGTTTTAATAGCACAGTTTATGATCACACCACACTTGTTCTCCTTTTGTTGACCATTTAAACATTTCCAATGTTTAATTTAGGGAGCTCTGGTAGCATAGTGGCTAAGACACTTGACTGCTAACCAGAAAGCTGGAGGTTCAAACCCACCAGCCACTCCTCGGAAGGAAGATGGGGCAAGCTACTTCCGTAGTGATACTGCCTCGGAAACCCAAGGAGGGGTCGCTATGAGTCAGGTCTGACTTGACGGCACATAACAACAACAACAACAACTGTTTAATTTAAACAAAGCTACTATGAAAATTCTTTTTCATGTCTCCTTGTTTGTGAGAATTTTCTCAGAAGTAGAATTATTGGGTTATGGAACATGAACATTTACAAATGTTTTCTAAAACAGTTACGCAGATACTGATTATGCCCAAACATTTGCTTATTGATAAATTTAACAACATTGATTAAGCCATGATGTTAGATAGTTTACTTCATTATTTATTAGCATAAAAAGGCACAGAATTCCCCTGCTTTTCTAAAGTAGAGCAATCCTATATTCATAAGCTGAAATGGCGTAAAGTGAAGAAGCAGTAACCATTAATTAATATGGGGGAAAAAGAAAACCAAATTCACTGCCGTCGAATCGGATCTGACTCATAGCAACCCCTCCTTGGGTTTCCAAGGCGATATCACTATGAAAGTAGATGATTGCCCAACTTAGCTCCCCCAATTAATATAGGAAGTACCCAGTATATTTATTTTCAAGGAGCCCTGGTGGTGCAGTGGCTAAGCATTCAGCTGCTACCTGAAAGGTCAGCAGTTTGCACAGTCGCTCGTGGGAGAAAGATGAGGCAGTCTGCTGCAATAAAGAAACCCTGTGGGACAATTCTACCGTGTCTGATAGGGTCACTATGAGTCAGAATCAACTCCGACAGTAATTTTTTTTTTTTATTTATTTTATACTTTTTTCCATTATACCTAAGTTTAGGTCTCTACTTTGATTTTATACAATTGTTTAAAATATTTTAAGTTGCACCAAAACTATTTAATTTGAATATCTTTACATGCATTTATTCATACTTAAATTTAGTTCAGGTGACGATTGACTCACATTTTCTGAAATAAAATATTTGCTACATTTGAACTGTGAAGACTGTAGATCCTGCATTCAATTATGTGGTGTGGTGATTTTAGTTATAGGTTGATAATTGAGCTACATAAGGATTAGTTTTCTATAACAGAGGTAATTTCTGAGTTAACTGAAACAGTGAACTAATGTGTCTCCCATTGCTGATTCAGTTCTCTAAGTACTTCCTAGGAGGTCTGATAGTATAGTGCCTAAGGCACTTGACTGCTAGCCAGAAGGCTGGTGGTTCAAACTCACCAGCCACTGCTCGGAAGGAAGGTTGGGCAATCTACTTCTGTAGTGATATCGCCTAAGAAACCCAAGGAGGGGTCGCTATGAGTTGGGTCTGACTCCACGGCATATAACAACAACAAGAAGTACTTCCTACCAGTTTGTGGACTTCTGTACTCCCAAATCTTTCCTGTTAAGCAGAATTTAGCTAAGCTTTTCTACCTAAATTTCTTGTTGTCTTGCTTAGAAAGAAAAGGGCAGCTTTAAGAAATGCCATTGTTTTCTGAGATAAAGCTGCTTATCTGAAATATTTGTTCTACTTGTCTACCTCAGACTTACTCAGGGGAAAAGAAAAATTCTGAAACTTCACTGTTGTGTACTTTGAGTTGTCAAGAAAATGTTTTATTACATGATCATCGATAGAATCTGGTCAAATAAATCATGTCTTTATGAGCAAATCTGAATCATATATAAAGCTAAGTCTGTTTTTCCTCCAACCTGTGACACACTTGAGATTACATCACATTTAAAGAAGATAGAACAGATATGGTACTTCTTTCGCAGTTTTTTGTTTGATGGTGGAGAGAAAGGAGAAAGATGTTCACCAGTGAAAAAAATTTAATGAATGTTGACCAGTAATTTTAAAAAACTATTTAGTAGGAATACAATTTTGTAGGAAAAGTGTTTGCTCGAGGATTGTTTATTTTTTAAGTTTCCCTGCCTTAGTGATTCCCATTCTTTCTATTTATGAGTCAGAAACCTAGACATGATTTCTTTCCCTTCTCTCCCCTTCTCTTTTTCGAGTGTCTGCAGTTGCTTTTACCTGCTAAGTAACCTATTCAACTCTGAAGGATATTTGTTAAGAGTGCAGTGATATTACAAGATTTCACATATTTATATATATATAATGTGTATAATATATATTATATATTGTACATATATAATATATATGTGAAATATTGTACATATATAATATATCCATGAATATATGTATTTATATAAATATATACATATTTTACATATTACATGATATTACAGTGATACTACAAGTTCATTGGCTTTAGAAAAAGGAATATTCCTTAGTTCCTATACATGATTGTTGGACCTGAGAACAGGCCTCAGCTCAGTCAGTTATATATGCACTGACGACTCCCTCTCCATTACTGACGTCAACACAGTGATCTCCATGGCTGGTGCCATTGACCCAAGCAGTATAAACAAATTGATTCATGACTTCTCTTAACAGGACCAAGCTTTGCACTATTCTCTCATCTTACCAATAGGCAGTTTTTTTCTTTTAGAGATAGAGAGGGAACAAAACATGTTTGCTGAAGCTGTAATTACGGTGAATAGAAAGAAAGAAAATTATTGGTAGTTCTATTATCTACATTCAACTACTGTTACTGTCCTTACAACTTACGCATTTGCTTTATTTTACAAAAGTTTAAGCCATCTTTTAGGAGCAATTTGCCATATTCTGCTGAACATTCAAAAAAAATCAGTAACAAATAGCACTCAAAATGGGTGCTCACTTAAAGTCTTTCTTAATTTCATTTATTTTAAAGGTTTTTGGATTAGTGTACATATATGCGTAGTTGCATATACTTATTCACATGTGTGTGGGGGCATTTAATGGCAAAACTGTAAGAACAAGGAACCAACTTGCATTTCAGTTTTAGCTTTTTCATTTCTAAATTATACCACTTATGTAATCTCATTCATATCTTTGGCTTTCCCCTCCCCAAATGTGAATTAAAGATGTTTCAACTAGTTAATCTTTAAAGTGCCTTCTAGGTCAATGGAGTAGTTTTCATTGGTGATGAGAGTAAGAGCTGCAGTTAAATGCAGTTATCAAACAGTAATAAATCTGAATTTTGATCATAACTGCAGGAGACTTGTTATGTGCTATTGAGTTGATTCTGATCATAATAACCCTATAGGACAGAGCAAAACTGTTCCATAGGTTTCCTACACTTTGATCTTAACGAAAGTGGAGTGGCTGGTGGGTTTGAACCACTGACCTTTCAGTTAGCATCTGAGCCCTTAACCATTGTGCCACCATGGACTTAAGAGACTTAAGAGGTGGTAGATGTTGGGGGTTGGGGTTTGTTGTCACCTCACTAGAATGTAAATTCCATGAGGGCAGGAACTTTTGTCTGTTCTGTTTACTGATGTATCTCTAGTGCCTAGAAAAGTACCTGTTTGATATTTGAGATTTGATGAATGACCATTCCAAATTTTATATTGTATAGCCTGTTAGCCATATTATTTTCCATTGTTTATCATGTTTGGAGTCATTTCTGCAAAAGTCTGCTACCCAAACTAAAAATGTGACTTTTATAAAATAACATTCTTTCTGTGGAAACAAAAGTTTGTATTTTTTTTCTTCCCATGCTTTATTTTTTAGAATTTTATTGTGCTTTGGGTGCAGATTTACAAAGCAAATTTGTTTTATATTCAACAGTTCATGCACATTTGATTTCACACCCGATTACCAACCCTAACCATAAAAACTCTCTTCCCCTCCCCTCCGCTCCCTGGGACTATACCCGCTCCCTGTGCCCTTCTTAACAGTGTGTTCCTGTCTGTCCAGCTTTCTCTCTCTATGGATGCTGCCCCTCTGGTGTCTCTCAGCTGATGGCTCTAAGGGGTGTGTCTCCCTAGAGTAGGTGGGTGCATTGCTCTGGGGTAGGTGTTCTGCATGTAGGTGTTTCTGCTGTTGGGCTGAGAGCCAATCCACAGGAATAAGTCCATTTTTAGGCCCAAAGGGCAACCTGGGGCCATAGTCTTGGGGGTTCCATCAGTCTGTATACAGCCAGTAATTCTGATCATTTTTGTGTTTTTGAATTTTGTTCCAAATTTTGCTTCCCACTCTATCCAGGATCTCCAGTTTTGTTCTCTTTCTGAGTGGTTGGCATTGGTAGCTGGGTACCATGTAGTTCTTCTAGTCTTGGGGTCATGAAGGCCGAGGTCCTTTTGGTCCATCTTATCCTTGGACTAATTGTTTCCAGATGCCTTTGACTTTTCTTCTCTTCTTTGCTTCAGATGAGAGGAGACCATTAGTTGCATCTTAGATGGCCACTCAAAAGCTTTTAAGACCCAGTCTTACTCACCAAAGTAGGTTGTAGGAAAACAACTCTTGGAAGTTGTTGTGTTGTGCCAGTTGAGCATGATGTCTGTCCCCCAAGACTATGGGCCCAAGTTGGCAGGCCTGGTGATTCTCTCTCTCAGGGTGTTTGGTTGTCTCTGAGAGGTTACTCCAACTCTGTCTTCTGTTGCTTCTCTAATGTGTATGGCTAATTTTGTAGCACAAGTGCATATGTAAGATTATCTTCACCCACATCTATCTTTAGTCTAGGGTATATTCCTGTTTGCCTACCACCACCTGATTTTCTCACCTGTCTATGCATTTATCCCATAGCCTGGTGTTTGGTGTTAGTGGTAATGCAGTATTTTACATGTACTACTATTTGCCCCTGTTGTCTATATCTTATTTGCACATTTCAGTGTCCTTCCTTTTTCCAGTGTCATCAGGCTGGTCACAGACTCGTCATACCATCCAGCTTCTCACCCAAATCAATACGTAACCCCCAACTAATCCAAAATTTTCCCTCCCATCCCTGGTAACTAACAAAGTGAATTTCCCTCCTTGAGTAAACCTTTCCTTGACTTATTTCACTCAGCATAATGTCCTTCAAATTCATCCACACTATGAGATGATTCATGTATTTTTCATTATTGTTTATTGTTGCATAGTATTACATTGTTTTTCCCACATTTTAGAACATTTTTAGGTTTATTCCCTAGTGTGGGAGACCTTGGATGGTGTAAATAATTAATGTGCTCGGCTGTTAACCAAAAGGTTAGACATTCAATTCTACCCAGAGAAGTGCCTCAGAAGAAGGACTAGCAGTCCACTTCTGAAAAATCAGCCATCAAAAACCCTGTGTAGCACAGTTCTGCTCTGGCACACATGCGGTTACTGTGAGTCAGGTTGGACTTGAAGGCAACTTGTCTTTTCCCTAATATGAATTCTCCAGTGATGAGTAATGGCAAAAATTTAGCTGAATGGTTTGTGCATTCATTAATTTCTTATGAATATGTATTCAAAGCTTAGCTCTTACTAAAGTTTTTTTCCCCTTGCATTTCTTTACATACAGATATACCCAATACGGTTTGCTCATTTGATCATTTTTTCTTTTAGAAGGTTCTCACATTTATAAGGCTTCTACTCCAGTGTGAGTTGTATGTTGAGGAAAGAGTGACTGTATTCTGAAAACTTCCATATTCATTACATTCATAAGTGGTTTTTTTTGTTTTGGTTTTGGTTTTTGTCTATTATGAATTCTCTGATACTCTGTAAAGCTTATATTTCTTCTGTTCATTATACCCATGGGGTTTCTCTTCAGAATGAGTGTTATGTTATTCAGCCCAGGGTGAGTTATGAAAGAAAGCTCATGTGCAATCAGGTTTTGTCTTCGGTAGCAATTCTCTGGTGCTTTCAATAAGGTCTTAAGTAAGGGGTGAACTGTTCTTGATATCTGTACTATAGCCATTATATTGGTAATGTTTACCCTTCTCATGAGTTTCTCATGTGTTCTAAACAGACTGGCTCTGATTAAAAGTCATCTGGCATCTATTACATTCAGAGTTTCTCTTTGTGTCATTCTTTCCATGCTTGCCAAGAAATGTGCATTGGCTGAAGCCTTTCTCATATTCCTTGTGCTGCTAATGAGTGACTCCAGGTCAAGTGAGGAGTGTGTCATTCCTGAAGGATTTCCTAAGTTACCTCAGTGTGCATTCTTTTCGTCATGAATTTTCTAATTTTGAATGGAGAAGGAGCTGCTCTGGAACCTTCCCACACTGATGATTACACTCATAAGGTTTCTCTCTTGAGAGTTTCCATGGATGAGCTGTGCCTACAGGCTTTCTACATGCATTATATCCAGTGGAGTCCTCCCCACATGAATTCTCTGATGTTCAGAAGCTATATCTTCCAGCAGTTGTTTTCCTATGTTTATTACAGTCACAGTTACCCCACCCCACTGCATGAATTTCCATTTCTTTAGAGTGGTTGTAGACTCCCTCTCCTAGTTGAATTTTATCATGATAGTAAGGTATAATCTGCGAATAATGACTTTGTTGTTGTTGTTCATAGCGGTTGTTTTTTTGCAAAGGTTTTATTCTGTTATGTTCTAAGTTGTTTCCAGTGTGTCACTTTCACTAGGTACTTTTTCTTGAAAGGGTGCTCAATTATATAATAAAATCTGTGCTCAATTTAAAGTTTTTACTCAAATCACAATGCTCTTGACTTTTCTCTTGAGTGTTTGCTTGTGAATAAAGCCATCTAAGTATAAATATCTGTTCTGCTCTTCCTGACCTTACTCTAACTGGTCACAAACATTCTACCTTTCTTCTGGGCTGGCAGGACTGATTTCTCCAAAATCTACATCTCTCTTTCTTATCATAATTTGTTAGGAAACTAGTTCTCCAAAGATATCTTTGCTTTTGTTTTTGGCATTAAAAACCAAAATTCAGTTGTCTTTGAGTCAGCCCTGACTCATGTCAACCCCATGTGTGTTGGAGTAGAACTGTGCTCCACAGGGTTTTCAGTGGCTGATTTTTTTGAAGTAGATTGCTAGACCTTTCACTTGAGGCACCTTCAGGTAGACTTGAACCTCCAGCCTTTCAATTAGCAGCCAAATACACTAAACAAAGTTTACACCACCAGGGGTGGTGGTGGTGGTGGTGGTGGTGGTGGTGTAGTGGTGGTGGTGGTATGTGCCATTGAGTCGGACCCGACTCATAGCGACCCTTCCTTGGGTTTCTGAGGTGGTATCACCACGGAAGTAGATTGCCCAACCTTCCTTCCGAGGAGTAGCTGGTGGGTTTGAACCACCAGCCTTCTGATTAGCAGTCAAGTGCCTTAGGTACTATACTACATATATGTAAATTCTTTTAAATGAGAGAACTCAATATCTCTTCCTTAGCTTTTTAAAACTCATTATATTGGCACACATGTCACATACAAACACACACGTAGGTAAGTATTTATTTTAACCTACTCTTAAGGGAAAATTAGTCCTTGGCCTAGTGGAATGATGTATTTCTTTTATATATAAATTACAGTGTAAGTAATGGAAATGTTGCAACATTTTTATTATCCTTAATATGCAGCTCTGTTTTAGAAATTTGAACATTTTCCTGGGTAATTTGGGATTGAACCTTAATAACCCTTCCTGCAGAATGCTCATTATCAAATACAGTTAGAATGCTGGTGACCAGGCAATTTGCAGCAATATCAGTCAAGTGTCTGAGTGACTGATAGAAGAGTATACAATAAATAGTCTGATAAGAGAAAAGTTCCATACTTTAGTTGCTCTGATAAAACCAAGCCCATTGCTGTTGAGTTGATTCCAACTCTTAGCAACCCTATAAGATCAAGTAGAACTGCCCATTGTAGTTTCCAAGGCTATAAATCTTCATGGAAGCAGACTACCACATCTTTCTCCCATGGAGCGGCTGCTGGGTTCAAACCACCAACCTTTTGATTAGCAGCCTTGTGCTTTACCACTGTACCTCCAGGGCTCCTTTATGCTCTTTAATAGGTCAATGAAATAAATCATTTAAATTTTTATCAATAAACAGACATTAAGTACAAAGAATAGATAAAGTCCTTCTGCATAACTGAGATACCTTAGACAGCAAGGAAGATTGCTGATTAAGGCAGGAAGGATCGTAATAGGTACTCCTGCTGTTCTCCATCATCAAGGAAGGAAAAGATTCTTCTTCTTTGGCTCTTGTCTCAAGCTGTGAACAAGTAACCACAGAACCAGTTTTAAATCTGCCCCAGTCAATCAATTCCTAAACTATACCCACCATTTCTACTTAAATACTCAATTAAGAAGATCAGCCAATCAGTAACAGCCATGCTTTATTACCCTGGCTTCTCAAAGTTAGCCAGTCCCTACACACCAAGTTTAAAGTCAGCCAATCCTTTGGTGTCTCATCTTTGAAAATCAGCCAGTCCTTAAACTCCATGCATCCTCAAAATCTATATAATATCATTTCTGCCTTGCTTGGAGGAACTGTATACTACAAGCATAGTTCTCCCTTGCTTGTTGTTATTGTTATGTGCCGTTGAGTCGGACCCAACTCATAGCGACCCCTCCTTGAGTTTCTGAGGCAATCCCTCAGAAAGTAGATTGTTCCATCTTCCTTCCGAGGAGTGGCTGGTGGGTTTGAACCGCCAGCCTTCTGGTTAGCAGTCAAGTGCCTTAGGCACTAGGTTTGTGTTAGCTAGGGGGAAAAAAAACTACATAATATGTAGTTCTGAATGTTATTAAAACATAGCTGAAAAATTTAGAACTGAGTGGTAAATGAAAATCAGGAGCTATTTCTGACAATATATATAAAGAGCGTCCTCTCTGCAAACTTTCTTTGTATATATGTCAAATTATGATCTTGACAACATCTAAAGTTCCAGCATCAGGAGTATCATATTTATGTTTTAATGAAAATTATCATTTTCATTAGAATTAAAATGTAAACAATCCATGAAGAATATAGTGAGTAATTTGAAGACTGCAAAGGTGTATAGACTTGAAATTTTTCTTATAAACTGGAAAAAACTAATTCTTTTAGAAGCAAGATGCAGATGTTTTATCAGTTCATATTATTGCTGTTCCACCACCATGAACTTCCTTATTCCTTAGTATAGTAAAGTAAGGCTTAAATTAGGACTAGAGGAGGTAAAGAAGAAAATTGTTGTTTGGGTGAATAGATTTATCATGGCATCGATGGTCGCAGAAGTTAGCACCTGCTTTTACTTCAGATCTCATTATAGAAGCAGCTTTAACATAGCGAGTGGAGGTAGAAGGAGAGGATGTGTGTATATTCAAAATGGGAAGCGGTGCTTTTGATTTAACATATTACATGGGTTTCAGAGCATTTTCTGTTTATTAAAAATTCAGAAATAGTAGTGAGCACTTCATCTGTGGCTGAGACATTAAATAGCTATGTAAGCTGAATGATAATGATACACTATATCCCTTTAAAGCTTTCCACTTTTGAGCATAAAGAGACCTCAGCAATAATTGTCTTCAATTTGCTAGGATTTTTTTTTTTCCCCAGTATCTTGCATCCATTGCTTTTTCTTTTCTTCCTTCAGTCTCTGTCTATATACTGGTCTATATTGGCCTTCTCTCTTCTTCTATCTATAGGTATCCCTACAACACCACCCTTAGAACAGTACTTTTAAGAGTGTTGGAACCTACAAGATGAAATTTAGATCAAGAATTTCACTTTACAGAACAATCCTAGAAGACCTAAGAGAAGCTGTGACTCCTGTGAAATTCAGTAATTCTTTCATAGGGTAGGTGGTCATCCATTGTGGTGTTTTGCCTTCTCATGTGCTGCTTCCAAAATAACCTTGGCAGAAAATTGGACTTAACAGTTACATGGTTCAAAATTAAGCCATGAATATCCTCTCAAATACATTTTTAATGACCATTAAGAAATTGCCTTTATATATCTCAGTTACCGTTTGAAGATTTCTTCTTTACTACCTGATTTAAAAAGTATTAGTCATATCCATTGAAATAAGTTTTAAGAAGTACCATGCTGCTATATTTCATTTAACCTTTGCTAAGATGGAGGCTTATTTACATAGTACACTCATCTTGAAACAGTCCTATTCTTAAGTCAGACCTTAAAAAACAATCCTTGCATTATTAAGTTTACTTCCACTTTTTGGTGTTCATGTGAGGTGTTTTTATATAAAGTAACTATTGAGCAGGTACATAAGCTGTTAATATACAAGATGTCACTGTGGTAGAATTTATTTCTTATATTGTATTCTATTCTCACTTGAAAGAAGACTATAGCATCTGAGACAAAAAGGGATAGAGACAAAAGAAAAAGCAAGTTTTTCTCATTGAGATTTAGTGGTGGTTGAGAGACAGAGATGAGGCAGAGAAAAACTACTTGTCATATGTAATGATTACTTACTCAAATTTTATATTCCTTGAGCTAATAATTCATTTTAGCTATATTTTCTGCCAGAAGTGAATGTCTTTTATCAGTATGTTCATAAACATCAGGTATTCCATTTTATCTTTCAGAGGCATCTATCTCTCTTGGAATCTCTTCTCTGTTCCTCCTGTCTGGGCTGTTGTACTTAAGGTCTGCCCACAGCTTGGTTCCAGGATCTCTCTTTACTATCAATCTGGGTAGTCCCAATATTTGTTTTCTTAGGTGACTAGTTTGTTTTGATGGAGTACATACTCTAATAGCTCTCTGAGAATAGGTGCATAGAAAGCAAATTCTCTGATTTTCATATCTGAGAATGACCATTGTCTACTGTAATTTTTTATTGGGTATAGAACTCTGGGATTTTAAAGCATTTCTATTTTTTTTAAAACTTAGGTGGTGTTGTTAAGATGTCTGATACCCCAAGATCTGATCTATTTTACTGTATGTGATCTATTCATTTGTTTTGTTTTTGAGTGTGAAAGATTTTGTGATCTTATCTCCAGTGTCATGCAATTTCTTGATAATGTGCCTTAATTTTAGCTGGGTGTGGGGGTGGATGGGGTGTGGATGAGGAGAGGAATAACTGAGAACTGGACAGACCTTTTTTGTCCATGAGTTCTAGGGCCTTTTCTGGAATTACTTTTTTGAGAAGTTGTTTTTACTTTTTGTTCTAAATGATTTTTATCACCTTTATCTCACAACCTTTCTGTTGATGTATTTATTATATCTTTAATTTCCAAAAGCTCTCTATAGTTCTCTGAATATTTTTTATACTTCTCCTCTTTCTGAGTGATGGGTGCAGTATCTTTTCTCACCTCAAACCAAACCAAACTCATTGCCATCGAGTCGATTTGATTCATAGCAATCCCTTCTTGGGTTTACAAGGAGGTATCTCTGCGGGAGTAGATTGCCCAACCTTCCTTCCAAGGAGTGGCTAGGTAATAATATTTATATAGTTTTGTCTTTTCCTTTTCACAATTTTCTTTTGTTTCCTGCTCTGATTCGTTTTCCTCAGCGTTCCCTACACACACCTCTAGTGTGGATTCTTTCTCTCTGTGGTGGTAATTGTAGTATTACAGCAGGGTCCTTAACCTATTTTTGGGCATGGGACCACCTTGGCAGACTGAAGGCTATGGGACTTTTCCTTTAAAATCAGAGGAAATCAGTTCAGTTAAAATATGCTTATCAAAATATTTTAAAACTTTATGATATCGCTACATGTGTGTTTCTACGTATTAGGTAAGAGCTATAAGTGACTAATTTCAAAACAGTGGTGAGTGTGTGTGGTATTTTGAGTTTACACCAACTAACACGATGTGAGAATATCTGTTTTTTTTTTTTAATTGGTTACCAAGTCACATGTATTGCTAGTACCACTGTGATCTGTATATCTGGAATCATTGGCTGTCAGCTCAAAGCTGAAGCACTGATTGCAAGCTCTTAGCCATTGAATGGGCCTTGATAACTAGTGGACTTCACTGTATGTTGTGGGATACTCAGCTTTCATTATTTGTAGATCTTTGATCTTGGGATTCAAATCTCTTCAGAGAAGAATCCTCCAATCTCCTGCCTATAAAGTATAAGCCATGCTATCTTATGTTCTCATAGCCAAGTGCAAGTAACTAACTGCACAGGAAGCAGATGGGAATTCCTTCCTGTTTACTATGTAGCATTTCAATTAATCATCCTCAAATATATATCTAAATGCTTATTATCTTGATTTTCTAATTTTAGATATGATAATAACTACTATGGAAGATAATTTTGCTTTCTTATAATCTGCTAAAATTTACTTTTCTTGATTGAACTGAATGATTATATTAGAAATGTTCCTGACAAAGTAATTCTAAAAAAGGAAAAAAAAACACTTTTGGAAACTCTTGATATAATAAGATATAATACTCTTGATATAATAAGAGTGTATATACTTATATATATATGAAATAGTATAATAAAACTCTTGATATAGTAAGAAAATTTCTTGAATCTACATTTAATTTCCACCTTAATATTTCAGGAACTTTCAAGTTGTGGATGGAATAAAAAGGAAAAATATAGTTCTGCACCAAATGCAGTTGCCTTCACAAGAAGATTTAATCATGTGAGTTGTTTATAAAATTTTGATATTTCAATTTCTGAAATTCGATTCCTTCAGATGTAATTTTTTTTAAGAAATAGTTTAACTTTTTACGTTGATTCTGGAACAGAACTATTATAATCTTAGAATTATTATAATCTTAATCTGCCTGACCTCTGTTTTTCCCCTCTGGACTTCCTATTGGAAATTTGTTGGAACTTGACTTTCTTTCCTCCTTGTCTCTTAACCTTTCATATTTTCCATCTATTTCTTTGTGTTCTCTTCTGAGTGATTTTCTCAGATCTGTATTTCCATTCGCTAATTCTCTTTTAAATCATTGTGCTTTTCTCAGATCTGTATTTCCATTCGCTTACCTCTTTTAAATCATTGTCCTTTTACCCTAGAGTCATTTTCTTCTCATGTTTTTCAGTTCTTAAATCACTTTCAACATTTTATTTATTACAGCTTCTGTTTTATTATCTGAGGTCCTTGAGGGCACCAATTCTATTATTTCTGCAAATCCTTACAATAGTTTATTTTCTTATGTACTATGTAACTTTGGATTGGGATTTCATGTCTGTTTAAACTTTATCTGTGGAAATTTGGTACTGCCTACATTGAAGGTGACACAAAGGAACTCTAGTGATAACAGTGGTTAAAGTATTTGGCAACTAACCGAAAGGTTGATGATGGTTCAAACCCAGCAGCTGCGCAGTGGGAGAAAGATGAGGCAGTCTGCTTCTATAAAGATTGATAGCCTTGGAAACCCTATGGAGCAGTTCTACTCTGTCCTATAGGATCAGTATGAGTCAGAATCAATTTGATGGCATTGGGTTTTGTTTGGGTTTTAATATATGTTAAGAAGTATTATAATAAACTATTACAAATTTACCCCCTAACCTAAGAGATAGTATAATACCAAAACTTGAAAAGTGCTTTACATGTTTGTACCTCTGCCTTAACTAAGAGATAGCTGTTATCTGGACATTTTTGTTTGTTTTTTCTCTTTTTCAGTTTCGTTGTCCGCCCACCCTCCCCCAGCTTCTTCTATAATTCCTTTATAGATTTACCAAAAATATTTTTATCCCTAAACAGTACATTACATCATCTTGCTTGTTTTTTTCTTCATAGAATTATACTGTATATATTCTTCTAAATGGCTTTTTTCCACTCAGGTGTATTTCTCTAATGCCACCTAGGTGATGCTTGTAGCTCTAGGTAATCGATACCATTGCTCTTTAGCATTTCATGTCATAAATGTATCATGATGAATTTATCTGTTCTTCTGTTTCCACATCTTTTGCTATCATGAAAAATGTTGCTGTGAATATTCAGTGAGTCTCTTGATGGCAAGAACTCACTCACTGCCATCAAGTCAGATTGATTCACAGCAACCCCTCCTTGGGTTTCTGAGGCAGTATCACTATGGAAGTAGATTGCCCAGTCTTCCTTCTGAGGAGTGGCTAGTGAGTTTGAACTGCCATTCTTCTGGTTAGCAGTCAGATGCCTTAGGCACTACACTACCAGAGCAGCTTTGATACTCTTTTTTTGACTATGACCCATAGTAGGGTGAAATATTTTACATCATAACTCAATACATACACAAAGGTGAAACAAATTTTATGAAACATCTAACATTTGTTAGATGATATGCACTGTGAACCTATTTGTTCTATTTCAGTTGTAAAACTTGCTGCTTAGACTCATTAAGTTGATTCTGTTAAACAGAATTTTGATCAGTTTGCAAAACACTGTCCTAAGATACTATGCTGCGATAAGAAATTTGAGTCATAAAGTATATGCATATTTAACTGTATAAAGCCTTTTTTTTTCCCCATCATGCTTATACTGATTTACTTTCCCACCAGCAGAGTACTGGTTTTTATTACAGCATAGCCTTATTAACACTTATCATCAGACCTTGCAATCTAATTAGTATAACTTAAGATTTCTTTTGATAATTATTTGCTAAGCTCCTGCTGTATCCTGAGCACTGTTCCAAAGGTGTGGAATGTGTCAGTGAACAGGACAGAGATCGCTACCCTTATGGATATTTCATTCTAGCTCTTCCTACTTTTAATTTCACTGGATTTTTTTTTCCTTCCATTTTTAGAAGTTCTGTCACTTTTACATCTCTGTGGTAATATTCATTATTCTTTTTTTCTTATTTTTAAACTACTCACTACCATCAAGTCAATTCCAACACCTAGTGACCCCTGTTGGGTCTCTGAGGCTGTAAATCTTTACAGAGGTAGATTGCTCCATCTTCCTTCTGCACAGTGGCTGGTGGGTTTGAACCACTGACCTTCTGGTTAGTAGTCAAATGCCTTACCCACTACACCACCAGAGTTCCTTTATTTTTAAACTACTTATTGTCAAATAAAAAACACAGACACAGAAAGCCACAAAACTATGATTTAATAAATTATTGTCAGGAAAATATCCTTGTAATCACCACCCAGGTTAAGAAATCAAATTTTACGAACCCCCTGAGAAGTCTTTTCATTTACCTCAATCCAGTCATCCCCTGTTTCTTCCCCTGAAAGTAACCACTGTTCTGACTTTTATAGTAATCACTTCCTATGTTTCTTTTTGTAGTTTTATCACCTAGATATGGATTGTTAGACACTGTAGTCCAGCTTTGCTAATTTTTTTTTTTTAACTTGATAAGTGTTGTAAGATATTCTAGTATACATTCTTCCCATCCCTTTCTTTTCCTTATAATTTATTTGTGAAGGAACCCAGGCATTTTGACCTACAGTTTCCCACAGAATGCATTCAGTGTCATTTAACATGTCCTGTGTTTTTCACAAATCAGTAGGTGGTTCCAAGGGTTAGATCAGAATGAGGTTCAATCCCTTTGGCAAGATTATAGGCTATGTTTTATTTTTTCATCCAAGAGGCACGCAGTATCTGGTTGTCTCTTTTGTGATGTAGACAGTTCATTGTCTAGATCGACTAATTTATTTGAGATTGTTAAAAAAGTGAATTCTTATTTTATTATTTCATTTTCCTTTATGAGTTGGGGTTTTTCATAAAGAGATATTTTCCCTCATCTGATATTTGCTTACCCAGAGCGCCATGCACATGACAGCAACAACAGACGTCCATTGACAACAGCAAAGGAAGGATTCTTTTCCCCTCATTTAGCAGTATAAACATGGTGCATTGGTGTTCTGTTATCCTCTGATGGTGATCAAGTAGTTGTTTTTTGTTTTGTTAATGTTAGTGCATTTACAGATTTAAATATTTATGATGTGTTTTAGTCCATTGCAATTACTATCATCACTGAAATGTATTTTATTCCATCTTTGGCATGCAAGAACTTCTGCAGGTTGGCTTCTATATCCTTTTGCCATGACTCCAGTAGTCTTTAATGTTTTCCTTGCCATCTCGTATGCCAAGACCTTCCAGACTCATTTATTCCAGACTCGTTTTGTGTTTGCTCCCTTTGGGAATCAATATTTCTTTAAGAAGTCCTAGTTCATTATAATAGGAAATGCTATTTCAGTGTGGCTACTAGGCATGCTCATTGCTGCTGGGGTGACCACAATTTCTAGAGCTTTCAATGGATATAATTAGGATATCTGTGTACACCTATATCATACACATGTACACACAGATTTTTTTTTCTTTTTATTGTGATTTAGGTGAAAATTTACAGAGCAGATACACTTTCCATACAGCAGTTCACATACATGTTGTCTCATGATATTGACCACAATTTACCACAATGCAACATCTCCCCTCTCACCTCCTCCTGATAGTTACCTCTTCCCTGTGTCCATCCCTCCATGTACTCCGGCCCCCTGAGCTGTCTCCCTGTGCATAAGCAGCCCTTCTTTCTCCCATGCTTGTTCTCTCCAAGGAGTGTATCTACCTCAGGTAAATATTCAACTTCATATGCCTGTCTATTGTTTGACTGGAAGCCACAGGTGTGGGTTTAATTCCAGACCTGAAGGGCAGCTAGGAGCCATAGTCACAGTGATTCCACCAGGCTCTATCGGGCCAGCAAACCTGGTCTCCCCCTTTTTTTTTCCAAGTGATTTTGAGTTTTGTTCCACATTGTTCTCCCTGTTTATCCAGGATCTCCTGCACAGATCCTCTTCCAAGTGATTGATAGTAATAGCCGGGCACCATCTAGTTCTTCTGGTCTCATAGTCGTATAGGCTGCAGATCAGGTGGTGTATCAGTCGCTAGGACTAATTGTTTCCGTGAATGTTTGCTTTTCTTTATTCTTCTTTGCTCTTGACGAGGAGAGACCCATCGTTGCATCTAGATGGCAGCTTGCAAGCTTTTAAGATTCCAGTCACTACTCGCCACAGTAGGAGGTGGAACAATGTTTTGTGTAGTATGTTATGCCAATTGAGCTTGATGTCCTCTGTGACTATGGTCCCAAGCCCACAGGTTCAACTACTTGGTCCCTCTGGGTAGCTGGCTATGACCAAGCAGTGCTACAGCCTTGCCCCTTGTCAGCCCCATTACACACCTGGGAATTCGGATCATACACATAGTTATTGGACCACTGTCTGCCAACCCTATTCATGTTCTTGGGTGCACTACCCACCCATCTATCCACCCATATACTTGTGTTTGCCTTCACTGACCATGCCGTACTATATGTGCAAAAGGGTTCATCTTTGTTGTCTATACTTCCCACGTACCTCTCTATGTCTTTCTTTTCCTCAGTGTCATTATATTGATCACTGACATTTGGTACATTGCCCATCTCTTCACCCAAATCAAAACTTTATCTAACAGTATTCCCTACCCTACCCTCCTACCCCTTGTAACCAACAAAGAAAATGTCCTTCCATGGATAAGCATTTCCTTGACTTTTACAATAATGGACTAATACAGAATTTGTCCTTTTGTGATTGACTTATTTCACTCAGCATAATGTCCTCCAAGTTCATCCACGTTATGCGGT